>NC_133325.1:382806802-383154188 GCF_042186555.1 Aquarana catesbeiana
GTTTAGCATACAGCAGCATAGGAATGATCTGATTGGCCGGCAGCGATCGCGAGGGGGGGGGGCCACGAACGGATGGTCTCCCCCTCATCTCCGATCGCCGCTGGACAAAAGGGGACCGCCTAGGGCACCGGGGGGGTCCGATCAGACCCCCCGCCCGCGGGAGGCAGATCGCGTACATATACGTGATTCTGCCTGCCCGTGCCACCTTGCCGACGTACATCGGCGTGTGGCGGTCCTTAAGTAGTTAAGACAGTGTTTCTCAACTCAGTCCTCAAGGCGCCCCAATAGGTCATGTTTTCAGGATTTCCATTATTTTGCACAGGTGGTTTGATCAGTTTCTCTGCCTTATGCCGTGTACACACGGGCGGATTTTTCGGCAACAAAGTCAGACAGTCATTCCGATGAATTTTCTACGGACTTCCGAACGAATGGACTTGCCTACACACAATCACACCAAAGTCCAGTGGTTTCATACGTGATGACGTACGACTGGATTAAAATAGGGAAGTTCATAGCCAGTAGCCAATAGCTGCCCTAGCGTCGGTTTTTCTCTGTCGGACTAGCATACAGACGAGCGGATTATGCGATAGGAACTGGGTCCGGCGGAGTTCCGACGTAAAGATTTGAAACAAATCTTTAGATGTTCCAAATCTAAAGTCCATCAGATTGTCGACAGAAACAGTCTGCTGCAGGTCCGATGAAGCCCACGCACAGTCAGATTGTCTGCTGGATTCGGTCCGTCGGACCAGTCCGGTCGAAAAGTCCGGTTGTGTGCACAGGGCATAAGGCCTGGTTTACACCTATGCATTTTTTAGTGCGTTTTCAGTTTTTTAGAAACACACTATAGTCCATTTACGCATGGTTTCCTATGGGTCATGTTCACATCTACGCATTTTATGGAAAGAGCCAGGACTTTTTTCTGGTTTCCGGTCTCATATCCTTCGATGGATCTAAAACGTGTATTGAAAAACGCACAATGCACCTGAAATATGCAAATTGCAACCTGCATTAGGTGTGAATCAGGCCTTAGTAATTACCACAGCCATTTCATCTGAGGGAAATCCTGAAAACATGATCTGTTGGGGCACCTTTTGGACTGGAAAAATTCCTAGTTACACGAAGGCCTGATGTGGTGTATCTGGATTTTGCAAAAGCATTTGACACAGTTCCCCATAAACGTTTATTGTACAAAGTAAGGTCCTTTGGCATGGACCATAGGGTGAGTACATGGATTGAAAACTGGCTACAAGGGCGACTTCAGAGGGTGGTGATAAATGGGGAGTACTCTGAATGGTCAGGGGTGGGTAGTGGGGTTCTCCAGGGTTCTGTGCTGGGACCAATCCTATTTAATTTGTTCATAAACGACCTGGAGGATGGGATAAACAGTTCAATCTATGTATTTTTGGACAATACTAAGCTAAGCAGGGCAATAACTTCTCTGCAGGATGTGGAAACTTTGCAAGAAGATCTGAACAAATTAATGAGGTGGGCAACTACATGGCAAATGAGGTTCAATGTAGAAAAATGTATAATAATGCATGTGGGTGGCAAAAATATGAATGTAATCTATACACTAGGGAGAACCTCTGGGGGAATCTAGGATGGAAAAGGACCTGGGGGTCCTAATAGATGATAGGCTCAGCAATGGCATCAATGCCAAGCTGCTGCTAACAAAGCAAACAGAATATTGGCATGCATTAAAAGGAGGATCAACTCCAGAGATAAAACAATAATTCTCCCACTCTACAAGACTCTGGTCCGGCCCGCACCTGGAGTATGCTGTCCAGTTCTGGGCACCAGTCCTCAGGAAGGATGTACTGGAAATGGAGCGAGTACAAAGAAGGGCAACAAAGCTAATAAAGGGTCTGAGGATATAAGTTATGAGGAAAGGTTGTGAGCACTGAACTTATTTTCTCTGGAGAAGAGACGCTTGAGAGGGGATATGATTTCAATGTACAAATATCATACTGGTGACCCCACAATAGGGATAAAACTTTTTTGTGGAAGGGAGTTTAACAAGACTCATGGCCACTCATTAAAATTGGAAGAAAAGAGGTTTAAACTTAAACTACGTTGAGGGTTCTTTACTGTAAGAGCGGCAAGGATGTGGAATTCCCTTCCACAGGTGGTGGTTTCAGCGAAGAGCATCGATAGTTTCAAGTAACTATTAGATAAGAACCTGAACAACCACAACATACAGGGGTATACAATGTAATACTGACATATAATCACAAACATAGGTTGGACTTGATGGATTTGTGTCTTTTTTCAACCTCACCTACTAGGTAACTATGTAACTATGTAACACTGTGTTAAGATGAAAAAAGCAATATATGTATTACCTTGTTAAGGACAAACAAAGCTTTCTTTTTGTGATATTGTCCTGTTACAATGATTTTTTTGCCCACAATCCTTAGACTCTAAGGCACGGTTCACACTTGTGCGATGCGGGAACCCTGCAAATCCACTGCGGGTTCCCCCTTCGCACCCGACTCACACGGCAGTTCACACTGCCCTACGCAAACTGCTTGGAGTGTCAATACAATGTTAATGACACCCCCATTTCAGCTTGCATATCGCACTGCGAACTGACAGTTCAGACATAAAATGGATCGAATAGGTATGAACACCCATGCAATCCGATTCTGGTTCGGACCAAAAAAAAGTTCTGTGCGAGTTTGGTCCAAATGCGATATCAGCCATACTAAGTGCATGGCTAAAATCGCATCGCGCATAGATTGCATGTGATTTGCATTGCAGTGCAGTGCGAATCACATGCAATCTCGCACCATGCACAAGTGTGAACTAAACATAACAAAACTAAACAAAACTCTTGTTTTTATTTTTTGAGCAATGTTAATTTAAAAATAAATAATGTTACTGCAGATAAAAAGTGTGCATATTATTCTGTAATTTGTCCTGTTTAATTTAACACTAAAGTTATGATTCTGGTACAAAGCATTACAAAGTTATTTACAAACAAAATGTTATTCGAATGGAGAAAGAGAATAAGGAGTTAATCAGGGCTAATTTGAGTAAACTAAGGCTGGGTTCACATTATAGCAAATTGGATGAGTTTCCATGCATCCAATTCGCATGTCAGGAGATTGTGACTCTGGTGCGAATTGCACAGGAGCCCTGTGCGTCTTCTGGTCCATTTCAGGTCCGAATTCAGCCAAAAATTTCGGGATGAAATCTGACCTGAAACAGTGAACAGGGACACACCACACCCCTACTGTGAGCCGCTCTGTGCTTCAGTGTGAACCCAGCCTGAGGGTTGAAACATTTTATTAAAAAAAAAAAACCAAAAAAACACACAAAAAAAAGCAAAACTTTTTTCACTTGTCAGATTGCTTTACCCGACATCATCTGCAGATCAAAGGGATGAACTTTGATCTGCAGATGAATGAACATAAAAGATACAAAAGTAACAATATGTTACATTGTATCTTTCTGTAGCATCTGAGCAAGTACAGTATTATTTATAAGCACTGTTGGACTGCTTTTTGACAGCTAAACTGCAAACTTTCCTGATCACAGTTTAGCAATGCCAGCATTGTTGTTTGGGGGGCGTTCCGACGGACAGGCAGAGAGACTGGGCATACTACACATGCCCTGTGTACAATGATGTCTATAGGCAACACTTTTCTTTTTTTCTTGGTTTCTAAACAGAGTGGAGAGGGATTAGAACGCCTGACAGGTGTTTATTGCTGTCTGTGTCCCCATTATGGAGATTCTCAACATTTGTTCTGTTTACCATTAAAAGTGAAAGTAAAAGAAAATCCCAAATTTGTGTTGTCTCCAGAAGAGTAATAGAGGGGAAATATTCCAATAGGGACACTAGTTCTGGTGACTTGGGGGGGGGGGGGGACAAGAGATTCTCTTATTTGCAGGTATTTCCTCTTACTTCCTGTTTTGGTTATGGAACAGGAAGTATAGGTAAATCTCCCCATTGGGACATCTGACAAAGATTTTACCCCCCCCCCCCCCCCATACTCTATCCGAAATGGAAAAAAATAATTTTGGTTATAGTTCTACTTTAACTAATCATTTGGTGACCAAACCTCCTGGGATACCCAAATCACACATCCCAGGAGCTCTCTGGGTACAGCGCATGTGCTGTGCATCATCAAGGGGCTGCGTGTCTCCTACTGGTTCTTGCAGTCAGTCCCCTAATGACACGATGCCGTGCATGGTGACGTGGGATTGGGTGTGGAGTGGTGGATCCCTAGAGAACTCTGTTGGATCAATTGGTGTGTCAGTATGCTTATTGTGGAAAATCAAGGTAGTAAAGGAAAATAAAAAGTGTGTGTGTGTGTGTGTGTTATGGTGCCCACGTTTCCCGGATTGCCCGGGACTGTCCCGCAATTGCCATTTCTGTCCCTGGTCCCGGGCACCTTCATTCCGGGACAATACAGTGTCCCGGAATGAAACTGAGGTCACAGCCACCACCTACTAACTAGTAAATACATTTCTCTACACTTCTGGAACTGGTTGCTAGAGCCGGCCCGCCTGGCATCCAGCAACCAGTAAGATCAGACTCTCAATTTCTCAGACAGTGAGGCCGGGAGCAAGGCCCGCATTTAGTGCTGCACTGCTGTCTCCACCCTCCTCAGCACCTCCTCCTTCTCCGGTGTCCAGCAGCAAGCAGAGGGAGTGACAGCAGCGGGGACTGGTCATCTGGAGTCTGTTCTGTGTACTGCTGCTGGATCAGATCGATGGCTGCCCGAGTCCCTGACTTCTCCTCCTTTAACCCACAGCCTGACTCACTGTCTGAGGGATCACTCATAGTCACCAGAGGGAATATTGGAACTTGGAAGGTGAGGGAAAAAAGTAATGAAGAAGAAGGTGACAGTCACACAAGTGGACACTGGACAGTAATGAAGGTGACACAGGGGAACATGGGTGGCAAGTGACACAGCTATGGGAGGCAAGTGGCATACTGCATCTGGTGGCAAGCAATGTGTGGCAAATGGCACACTTCATCTGGTGGCAAGCTATGGGTGGCAAATGGCACACTGCATCTGGTGGCAAATGGCACACTGCAACTGGTAGCAGGATACGGGTGGCAAGTGGTACACTGCATCTGGTGGCAGGATACAGGTGGCAAGTGGCACACTGCATCTTGTGGCAGGATATGGGTGGCAAGTGGCACACTGTATCTGGTTGCAGCCTATGGGTGGCAAATAGCACACTGCATCTGGACTACGGGTGGCAAGTGGCACACTGCAACTGGTGGCAGACTATGGGTTGCAAGTGGCACACTGCATCTGGTGTCAGGCTACGGGTGGCAAGTGGCACACTGCATCTGGTGGCAGGCTACATGTGGCAAATGGCACACTGCATCTGTTGGCAGGCTATGGGTGGCAAGTGGCACACTGCATCTGGCGGCAGGCAATGGTGGCAAGTGACAAGCTCAGGGTTCCCACTTATTCTGCATTATGGTGAGTTGAACTATTTCATAATATATTACAATGTGGTAATAGAAAGAATGTGATTTGATCATTCTGACACCATATCCCATAGTTTGCGCAAACCAATCAATATATGCTTATTGGGATTTTTTTTTTAACAAAAATATGTAGCAGAATACATTTTTGCCTAAATTTATCCAGAAATTAGATTGTTTAAATTTTCTTTATTGGATATGTTCTAGAGCAGAATGTAAAAAATATTGTTTTTTTTTTTTCAAAATTGACAGTCTTTTTTGTTTATTGCGCAAAAAAAAAAAAAGTGGCGATCAAATACCACCAAAAGAAAACTCTATTTGTACGAAAAAAAGAACATACATTTTATTTCGATACAGTGTCAATTGTCAGTTAAAGTAACACAGTGCTGTATCGCTAAAAATGGCCTGGTCAGGAAAGGGGGGGGTAAATCTTCCAGAGCTGAAGTGGTTAAATACCTTTTTTGGGGAGCCCTCCCTGTACTTCTTGGACTTTCACCTAGATAAGAATTACATATTTGTTGGTGTACTACCTTATTACAGTGAGAAAAAGTTAAAAAATGTTGCAGGTGAAATTTTAAAAATTTGTCATGGAATGCAGGGCGCACCATTCGTCCCTCCCCCAGATACATAAATACTTATATGATAAATAATTAATTAGACACACACAATTTTTTATTGGCAAACATTTTTTGCAGCGGTACATTTATTGGTATAAATTATTTATTAATAATAAATAATATAATACATTTATTCAATTCATAAATAACTAAAAACAACTTATTTCTCCATAAATTTCGCTCAGTCATTAAGGACTCGAGTTAAAACACTTAAAGATAACCACAAGTCCCTCCTTTATTTGAAAGGGTGACAACACCACATAAAGTGCCTTGCGACAAAAGGTGGGGGAGCGTGCTGTACCGACACTGGCTCACTGATAATTACCTCAGCTGACTCCTATTTATATAATAAGCCCCAATCCTTCCAGAATGTTCTGCTATGTCACGTGGTACACCCTCTTCCCGCTCAAACTCATGTCTTAGTTTAAGACCCTTTCACACTGACGCTGTTTTCAGGCATTTTAGCGTTAGAAATATCATCTAAACAGCACCTGAAAACCGCCTCCCATTTATTTCAGTGTGTCTTTTCACACTGAGGCGGTGCGCTTGCGGGACGTTCGGAAAAGTCCTGCAACCAGGATCTTTGGGGCGGTTTGGGAACGCTGTATTAAACAGTCAATCACTTGCACTACAGCTAATACTTAGTGTTAGGCTTGTCGCTTCTGTTAATGACAAGAGTAAAAAATGTGAAAAATATATACCACAGCGCAACCAAACCTAAAGGAATAGTGATAAAAATAAAGTGCTAGTACTGTGCATAAATACGTGTACAAAAAACAACTGAAATAATATAAAATATTAAACAAGCATGTGGCCAGTGAAAGTTCAAATAAGTGTGCAAAATTGCATAAATCAAGTTCCAATTGCAAAGACTCCTTCACAAATGCTGCTGTGCTGACAATTCCCAAGGTGCTGCAATAATAATTGATATCCGCACAGATAATAATGTGCCCCCCCCAAGTGGTTAGACTCATCAGATCCAATGGACCCCTCAAAAGTACTGCGTTGTGAGTCAAACAGGCTTAGTCTGGTGACCAGGGTGATGAGACTCCAACTCCAAGATACGATTCTTCCTGTGATGTTTCAAACTCGGACATAAGGAGAGAGAGCCCACATTGTGTAGTACGTCTTGTTTATTCAGTAGAAATCAAGCTTACAATGTTCCATAGTAGAAAACGAAAGAATGTAGCATCAAAAGATAGTCAAGTTCTCAAGGTCTCACAACCTCATCTACATTCCAACGTACATCTGACGTGATGTCACGCGGCGCCGTAGTCTGCGACTGATGCGTTTCGCCCCTCCCACAGAGCATTATCAAAGATAACAGGTACGGCGCTCCCAAAACGCCCCGCCCATTGAGATGAATGGGCAGCGCTTCCAAAATGCCTGAAAAGCGATTCAGAAACGCCGCAACATGAGCGTTTTTAAACCCCTTTTTGGGGTTAAAAGCGCCCCGCTAACGGCCGCAAAAGTGCTGCTTACACAGCGTCAAAGTGCTGTTAAAACGAGCGGCACTTTAGCGCTCGCAGTGTGAAAGGGGTCTAAAAGGGCCAGCGTCCCTACAATTTTTTATCTCCTAAAGTAAATTTAAAAAAACCTAAATCAATTTTAAAAACTTGTAGGGAGGGGCGGCCGCATGCCCATAACCTCGGGCTCATATACTTTCACCCTCTTTTTCCATTCCCATAGAAAGTGGGAATTTTTTTTTCCTTTTTTAAATGCCCCTTTGTGAGTCGCTCATGCAATTTATTACAAGTACAAATATTTGATATTTTAAATGATGTCTTAATTTGTGAGATGTAAAATAGCCTGCAAATTAAAAAAAGGATAGCGTGTTACCCAACTGTGTTACAAGTGCACTAATACGGCTACAATCACTTTAAGGATGAGATCTGAAATAGAACAAGAACCAGTCTCTCCGTTAAAGTATTGTAAGCTTTAAGATTTCAAGGCAATTGACATATGTCCCTTGTGTCCCCAGGGATGGCAAATAACGAGACGCATGTAGTTCCCCACCTCTGACTCAGTCATCAAGCTGTCCTTGTGACGTGCACCAAGCTCCTGTGTGTCTGTCTGCCAGTCCAGGTCTGTGCTTGTTTGCAGCTGTTCACTTGACTGCTAATTGAAACCTTTATTCAGCCTTTGAGTGATACTAGTTGGCTTGTATTTGCCTCCCTTTTCTAAAAAAGCAACTGATCTTTTGAAAACCTGCCTCTGAGCTGAAGAAATAAAAGCAAAATCCTACCTGACACGTACATCTGCTTTGGTAAGTTTCCTTTCAGTGCCTGTCACTTATTTGCCTTATTACAGCTCTGCTTTCTGGCAGCTTTGCATAGGTCCTGGATTTGTTTTCTTGCCTTTATTTTTATGTTATTATTTTCTTACCGCTGTAATTAGGAGACACGTAAAAAGCTTCCTTCTACGTTTATTCCTGGTATTTAAGGTTTTTTGATTTTCAAAGTTTTTTTTTTTTTTTTTTCTCACTAATAAAAGTCATTAATGTAAGATAAAATAACTTTCCAGCATTGGTTATATGTGTTATAAAAGATGTCTGTTAGAAAAAAAAAAAACTACTTAAAAGTAATGTGGAATGAGTTTAATGCATGTTGCCATACATTTTTAGACACCTTGTGTTTATGACAGTCTACTCATCCAAATGCAGCATGCAATATATTTTTTCCTACCGGCTACAATGCATTGCATTGTTGGTACTAGCTCGAAATTAAAATGATGTATTTGCTCATATCTGTGCATTTTACCCTATGTTAGAAATCTAAAAAAACAAAACTGCTACCCTATTGTGGCTGTTTGCGATCTGAGATTATTTAATTGATTCTAAGGCCAGTACATAAATGCAATAACCCATAGTAATTTATCAGCAATAATGAAAATACTAAGGGAGTTGTTAAAGTGAAATCCAATTACTATGTAGAGTTGCCACCTCATCCCTTTAAAACCGAACACATATTGATTACACAGGTTCTGTGGCTGATTAAGGTGGTAATTAAACTCACTTGGTGCCTTATCTGCATTAAATTAGCCTTAAAACCTGTGTAATTCATATGGGTTTGGGTTTAAAGGGATGAGGTGGCAATCCTGTTACTATGGGTTACTGCACTTTACATACCATGAATGCTTTTTCTGCTGACTTATTCAAAGAACTATCTTTATATGTCAACATACTGTCTATGTATAATTTGGTAACAGCTCAAAGAGTAAGGATGTGCAGTAATCAACATTATCAAATAAAGAAAATGCTTTTATTATTTCAGCATAGTAGTAGTTATCTGTTGATCAATCCTGAGTGTCAGATTTTTGTGGCTTCAAGAAGTCCCCAGATAATGCCCTCTCTTAAGCTTCGTACACACGGTTCGATTGTTGTACGACCGAGCGTCTGATTTTTGTCAAAAGCCCATGTGCAGGATTTTGACTAGCATACTAACTATCCGCAAATTGTCGTTCGACAAACGCAAACTTAGCGACATACTACATGAGCCCTTTGGGCCCCTTCTGCTAATTTCATGTTAGTAAAAGTTTGTTGAGCATTGATTTGTGATTTTCAGATCGTTCTTGATCTTCAAATGACAGTTTGGGATTAGGCAGTTACATTAAAAACAGCACAATTAAAAACAACACAATGGAAAATTAACAAGGGACACCAACACAGTTGTATCTTTGATCTTAAAAACTCAGGAATAAGGCCCCTTTCACACGGACGGATAGAATGGTGCTTTTAGCTGCGGATTTTCTAATTTCCTACCGCAGCTAAAAGCACACAATGCTTTCCTATGGCCCCATTCACACACTGCGTTTAGCTGCAATTTAGATACATGCAGTTCCGTGCGGATAGAAAAAATAGAATTGACTGCGACCAGCAGCAGCTATCCGCACATAACCACAGGTAATCGCAGTGCACTGTGTCAGCTGCGGATAACAGCGCCAAACTGCTCATCGGGAAAGGAAAAATGATTTTTCCTTTCCCAATGAGCGACAAGCACGGGGATCCGACTCGGATCCCCGCCAATGCCCGGCACTGTTTGGCATGAATCTTGAGGGGGAACTCCACGCCAAATTTTTTCTCCGGCTGGAATGCTCTCTGAGACGTCATAAGGGGGCGTGGTCACTGGGTGATGTTGACCACGCCCTCTAAAACATCACAGTCCCAGCATGCCCAGGGACTGTGATGGCATAAGGGGGCGGGGTCACCTCCTATATAAGTCATAGCGGGGCGCTCAGAGAGAATTCCAGCCAGAGAGAGCGTCGTGTCAACATCAGAAGAAGAGAAGAAGGAAGAAGAGAAGAAGGCAGAAGTCCGGGCCACCGCTAGCAAAAGAGTGGCAAAAGAGTAGAAGATAGCGGAGGAGCCCGGCAGAAGAACCGGAGAGACCCCCGAAGTCGGAAGAAGACCCCCGAAGTCGGAAGAAGGCCCCCAAGCCGGATGAAGACCCCCGGAGCTGTCTAATAAATTGCTTTAAAAACCTGTGTAGTGTGTTTTTTTTTATTGACACTTTTTCCCTAGGTCAATGGGTAGGGGTACCATGTACCCCATACTCATTCACATAGGGTGGGGGGCCGGGATCTGAGGGCCCTCTTATTTAAGGGGGCTCACGGATTCCGATAAGCCCCTCGCCCGCAGACCCCGACAACCAACGGCCAGGGTTGTCGGGAAGAGGCCCTTGTCCTCATCAACATGGGGACAAGGTGCTTTGGGGTGTGGGGGGCCCGCAGGGCGCTCCCTCCCCCAAAGCACCCACCCCCCATGTTGAGGGCATGCGGCCTAGTACGGTTCAGGAGGGGGGGGGGTGCTCGCCCGTCCCCACCCCCTTTCCTGACCGGCCGGGCTGCGTGCTCGGATAAGGGTCTGGTATGGATTTTGGGGGGGAACCCCACGCCGTTTTTTCGGTGTAGGGGGTTCCCCTTACAATCCATACCAGACCGAAGGGCCTGGTATGCTCCTGAAGGGGGAACCCATGCCGGTTTTTTATTTAAAATTTGGCGTGGAGTTCCCCCTCAAGATTCATACCAAACAGTGCCGGGGGTCCAAGTCAGATCCCCGTTCAATACGAGTCGGTACCCCGTCGGGTTGCCATGGAAATGGCAAACCGCAGCTAAACACAACCACAGCTAATCGCACTGTGCAAATGCAGCTGATTACAGTGCCTGGAGTATTGAATTTCACAGAAAAAAAAACAACATGCTTTTAACTGCGGCAGAATAGCCATCCATGTGAAAGGCGCCTAATAGCGTTGTGGTAACTTCCCCAAAAACATCAAACAACAACCATAATATTAATATTATTTATATCACTACAAAACAAATGCCTTTTAAAATACGCTTGGAATAACGATATCACCAGCAAAGCAGTTTCATTATTATCCCATTAAAGAAGATGAGAATATGCGCTGCATCACGAATGTTAATTCTAGATTACGAACGGTAGTTTACAAGACCAAACTCTTCCGGGTCGTTCCTTGATTCAGATCATGTGTGTTTGTACTTTTGACTTTTGTGTGACGATTTCTGTACTGACCATCTGAAAATCGGACATTGAGCTGTCG
The DNA here is from genome assembly GCF_042186555.1 of Aquarana catesbeiana. NCBI lineage: Eukaryota > Metazoa > Chordata > Amphibia > Anura > Ranidae > Aquarana > Aquarana catesbeiana. Next base: position 382,818,427 of record NC_133325.1, read on the forward strand.
TTCGTCAAAAATTTACTGGTCTGCTCATCCAGCTTTTGTCTTATGAAAAATGAAAATCAGATGTCAAAAGGAGCATACTAACGGTAAGAATTTCGGATGACAGGCCGTCGAACAACAATTCCCTTCCTAAATTTGCATCGCCTTAAGACCCCCATACACACTATCCAACTTTTTTTTGTCAGATTTCCTTCAGATTTACCAAAACCATGTAGTGCAAGGGCCTGCCTGATTTCATACAAACTGAATCTCCTAAGGTTTTACCTCATATTATATGGTTTTGGTAAAGGAAAAAATCTACAGAAAGTTGGATAGTGTGTATCCAGCTTAAATGTCAGATATTTGACTTTAACTAGAATTAAAGGCAAAGCTGTGTTTTTAGTTTTTTGTTTTTGGAAAGAGTAGTGAGGGGTTAGAATCATTGTCAGGTTTTATTGCTAACACTTTTATTGTTAAAGTCTCAGTAAAAAGACCTTATCATAGAGCCAACTTATTTCTAGGTCACAGAACACCCCCTTCATCAGGGCCTGAAGTGGGCTGCATGAACCATCTGGAAACAGACAGTGTGCTTTATCAATTGTCTGGTTTAAAAACAGTAGACAATATATTGTGTGCAGCATATATTGCTTCCCACGTCAAGCCCTTTTGAAGGGGGTGTTCTTTGACCCCTGAAATGCATTGGCCCTGTGATCAAATCTTTTATCCTATTTTGAAATAAATTCATATCTGGAAGACTAACTTCTGGCGTGGCGCTTCAGATGTACTCATTTGCAAACCAGCGAAACTGAAAATCTTTTGGCATTGAGAAACTGCCATCAAAGAAACTAGAAATTCATCCAATCAGTACTACTACTCCTATAGCAATTGGATAATTCTGGAGTTTCAACATGACCTTGCCGCTTTTTTTGACTGCTGTCTGTGTTAGGCAGGTTTACTCTGATTGTCCTGACCACCAACAGAGATGAGCTTGAACATCCTCCTAAGTCATCTTTTTCTGGAGCAGAATTCCACATTTGCGTTTTATTTTTAGTTCGCTTCATTTTACGTCATTCCCATCCCCCCGGAAGCTCATATAAACAAATAGGTGGGATTGGAGTAAAACAAATTGCAGATTCAAAGTTCAGTAGATGCCCAAACTCAATGCTAATCCCTTATCAGAGTAAGGGTATAGACAGGGAATCTTACAATGGGGATACTTGTTTCTGTGATATAATTTCACTTCCTGTGGAGTTTACAAGAAGGGAGGTGATAGGAAAAAAAAGTCTTACCCCCCCCCCCTCCATCCAAAATAGCTTACATGTTAACTTTTTACAGAGCTTTTTTACAGTACTTTGCTCTTGCAGCATTACATGGAAGTGTTACATAGTTGGTAAAGATAGACACCTGTCCATCCAGTTCAACCTGAGTGAGTGTGGGCGCATGTCTACAATTGTCCCTATCTCTGTGCATTGTGTCTCATTAAGATGCTTATCTATTATTATTATTTATTTAAGGTATCCATATAGCGCCATCAATTTACACAGCACTCCACACATACATCGCACACTCACATCGGTCCCTACCCTCAAGGATCCCACAATCCAAGGTCCCAACTCGCACCGATATACCAAGGCCAATTTTGGACAGAAGCCAATTAACCTATCAGCATGTCTTTGGAGTGTGGGAGGAAACCGGAGTACCCAGAGGAAACCCATACAGGCACAGGGAGAACATGCAAACTCCAGGCAGGTAGTGTCAAGGTTGGGATTCGAACCAGCGACCCTTTTTACTGCTAGGCGAGAGTGCTAACCATAACATCACTGCGCTGCCCTTTGTGTTCATGTTTAATCCCCTCTGTCAGGGTCTCGTACAAGAGAACGTGCAGGCAATGAGCTTGCATATTTTGTCTGCCATCGATCTGTTTTATGAGTCCATGATTGGCAGTCTCCCCCTCTGCACAAAATAAACAAGCCTAAGACCCATTTTACATGGGCTTTCTGATTAGGTTAATATGTCAGCTTTTCAGGTGGTCCTGTCAGAAGCTCCATGCAGGTGGATGTGTTCTTTCTCATTTTTTCCAGGACGAAACATGATGGATTGGAGGTGGTAGCCTGACACACAACCACAAACAGCTGCTGTCAAAATGCAGACAAAAACCTGAGCAGAACTTGCAGATGTGAAAGGACCCTAAGTTAGAGCAAAAGTCCAGCACAGCAGGGAAGAGGTGACCTATTTTCTACAGCATGGGTGCTCAACCTGTGGCCCTACAGCTGTTGCAGAAGTCCCATGAGGCATTGCAAAGCTGATAGTTACAAGCATGACTCCCAAAGGCAGGGGGATGATGGGAATTGTAGTTCGGCAGCAGCTGGAGGGCCACAGGTTGAGCACTTATGGTCTAGAGGTCTGTACTACCAGAATTTATCAAACCTTGGATATACTACCTAGCAAGTGATTGGTCAGATATTGATATACGGTTGCCTGAATGATGACCTTATTTCAATGTAATACTCATTTCCTTTAGTGCCACCTTTTATTGTATGTTACTGCGATGTACATTACCACATGGACATCGGTTTGATGTGTACAGGCGCAGTTCATTTTGAATAGCTTCCTAAAACACTTAGGCTCCTTTTCGCACCAATCGGGTCTGACTGTCCATTTTTCAGCTGGACCCAATGGGACCCTCCATTCTCCTCTATGGGCAGTCAGATGTAAAAAGACTTGTGTCTGTTTACCCCTGGCTACCTCCTGGGTCTGATCTGAAAAAAAACCCCTAACAGAACAGAAAGGGATCCCTTCCCCTCCATCTAACCTCATCAGATCAGCTGGTCCGTTTACATCTGGCTGCCAATGGAGCAGAGTGGGCTGTGTCCATGCCCATTCTGCATAAGTGCAGCAGAAAGGAACCTGTCATCCGGCCTTTCTGCTCAACTCAACAGGGGATCAGCTGACAAATTCCGGGCTGAGCTATCACTAAGCACCAACATACGGTGTGAAATGCGTCAGTATATCCAGCTCTGCCTTTGTACCATATGGACTGAATTTGGACTTTAATACATTTTTTGGAATAAAGGTGTTGTTCCAGTGTGCGGCTGTCCAGGACTTCTCCTTTTGCTGATTGAACCATTTCAGAGCCTGCACCTGTGAGTCTTGTTGGGGCGTGTGCTCTGGGATATCTTTTGTCTGGAGAGGTAATATCTATTGTTTTGTCAGATCAGAGCTGGTCCGTTTACATCTGGCTGCCAATGGAGCAGAGCGGGCTGTGTCCGTGCCCATTCTGCATAAGCGGAGCAGAAAGGAACCTGTCATCCGGCTTCTCTGCTCAACTCAGCAGGGGATCAGCTGACAAATTCCGTGCTGAGCGAAGCCAGATCTGGCCCCTGTGAAAGGGGCCTAATCCACCATACTACAATGTACTTGTGTCTTAGTGCAGGACAACACACAGTTGTGAGTCAACCATGTGTTATGATGTAGTGCTTTATTCCAAATGGTACAGGTTCATTTTTTCCATAAGTTGAGGTGGGCTGACAGCCTATTCAGAATGAATGGGATGCCTTAACGTAAAGCTCCTCAATGTACAAAAATAGACTTGCTAATGCAACGCATGTAAATGGGCCCTCACTGTTAGAAACTGACATGCTTTAAATGTTTATTTTCTTTGTCGATGCAATATATTTTCCTGCACAGTATAGAAAGATAAAGCGTGCAGCTAGAAATCTCACAGATCTTCAATGCCAAAAGCTAAATGTCCTTTTCTGGTTGTCTTTTCTACAGCCTAGCTGATCTGTCACCTGTAATCATTTTCATCACGCTTCCTTATTGTCTGAGAAATCCATACAAACAGCCTGACTCTGGTCAAACAGAATGTTTGTTTTGGGCTCTTGTGTGTGAGGGATGATTATTTAAATAAAAAATCCAGTATAAGTCCCTGTTCACACCTGTGCATTTATGTGTGATTAAAATAATCCTCCTTGCTGCATCTTTGATTAGCTTTCATGAATACACACGTTCTACAGAGCTCAGTGATAACGTGCCTAAAATGCAATACACTGCACAAATGTGAACCAGCCCTAAGACTGGGTTCATGCCTGTGCATCTGTGTTTTTTAGCTGTTTTTGAGGTGTTTTGATGTGTTTGTTTATGTGCTCCCATTACAGTTTATGGGGGTCAAAATGCGTTATGTCACAACAAAAGAAGCAAAACTGAGAAGAAAAGAACTTAAAATGGTTGTAAAGCCACTGTATCATAAACATACAATCCCCTCCGTTAGCTAACATTATGTGTCTGCATGTCTGTGCTTTATAAAAAATTGCAGATTTCGACCATATTTCAGAGTGTCTCCCAGCACTCACATGACTGCACGGTTCTCTCCACTCCCAGGCAGACAACTACAGCGGGAGGGGCTGAGGACTTCCACTGACGTCAGCCGGGAGGAGAGAGCCAAGCGGTCACGTGAGCTCCAGGAGGCGCTGTGAAATAAGGTAGAAATTGGCATCAGTTTTTATAAAGCACAGACACTGGAACACATAATGTTCGCTAACAGAGGGGATTGTATGTTTATAATACAGGTATTTTAGCGGCAAGAAGGAAAGGGACGGGGAGCAGAGCAGCACAGGCTAGCTGACAGGCAGGGAGGGAGGGGGAGAGGTGGACAGAGGAGAGCCGTGGCTGACAGAGGCATGTAAACTGACTACGGTGTCAGGGCTCAGCAGCCATGATAAACCATGGTCAGTTTACAAGGGAGAGGGCAGAGCCAGGCAGGATCAGCCAGGTATTTCAGGTTATACAATGGGCCAAATTACACAGCACAATCACTGTGCTGTTATGCATGCTTTAAGGGAACAGGATCAATTTTTTTTTTATTTTTTATTTTTTTTGGGGGGGGTTGGCATTGTGGAGTAAAATTTTGAGCCCACTGCTGCTACATGGAGTGGCCCCCATTATCTCATGGGTCCATGGTTTATTGGTAACACTTAGAAAATGCACCTAAAACACAACGCAACTAACCTAAACCCACAAAGTTATGAACTAGCCCAAAGCAATTAGTAACGGAAGTCCATTGAATGCACTTTGGTAAGAATATAAATTCTACATATAGGATAATGGTAGCCGCTGCATGATAGTGTGAGTGTGTGTGTGTGTGTGTGTGTATATAGTCAAAAAAAGTTAACCTGTGTATGATTTTCTATAGTTATATACTCAATACCCTTTTATGGTGTGGCACCCTCTTGTGTGCTACTAAAAGCGTAGTGTAGGTAAAACCATTTGGCTGGCTCTAGGATTAAAACCTAAGTCACTGAATCTGGGTCAGGGCTGAATGACTCATCCTGACAGCTCTCTGGTGCCTCCCCCTGGTATCTGGAATATTAGAGAACGTTCTAGATCTAGTGGGCGGAGGTGAGGAGGAGCTGTCATGAAGATTTATTGAACCTCAGCCAATCCTCATGAGTGGGCTGGCAGGGGACTGAGAAATTCCCATAAATAAACACAAGCCATGCTAGCAGGGGGGTTGAGCGGAAGATGAAGTGCTGAGGAGAGGCTCTTGGTGGTCCTTGAGGGACCCCTGTCAGGGATGGGTTTTACTTCAGGCTGGAGCTCAGGATACCTGGCCTGGAAGGATCTGGAGGGATTCATGCTGGAGTCATTGGGAGAGAGCAAGCAAAGACAGTGAGTAATATCAGCACAGTGCAGGGACAACACAAGGGGAGAGACTGTCAGCTACAACAAGACAACGTTGTGTTCAAGTCTTCATCCTTGCCCTGGGGAATCTCCAAGTTGCTAGCAGGAGGTGTCTTGTCATACAGGAAAATGCACCAAAAACGCTTATACATGTGTTTTTCATGTGTTTTTGATGTAATTCTATTGCAGTCTATGGAGCCAAAAATGCACCTTGCTGTGTTTTTAAAAAAGTTCCTGCACCTTTCTAAAAATTGCATCAGTGGAAACTACATATATGTGAATGTAACCCATAAGAACTAATGTTAAATTGACAGTAGATTATTTCTGCAAATCTGGAAAAGCACTGCAAAACACATAGGTGTGAACGTAGCCTTTCCGTTTTCTGTGCGCTTTTAAGTGCATTGCGGTGCAAATGAGCCCTGATATTTGCCTAGGCTGAATGCACCTTTCAGTCTGCTGCAGACAAGAGGAAGCATTTTCACATGCCCCCCCTTCAACCCAATCCCAGTGATCAGATAGCAATAATGCAACACTGTAGCAAGTCACAAGGTGAGAAGGAGATCAGTGTTTACAGAGACAACCTGCAAAGATAACAGGATTTAAAGAGGAAGTAAACTTCCTCTGCTTACATTTACCTATAGGTAAGCCTATAATAAGGCTTGCCTATAGGTAGTGAAAATATCTCCTAAACGTGCACCATTTAGGAGATATTTAGTATACATGCAGACAGTGATATCACTGGCACATGCACTCTGAAGGAATGGGCACGGATGCCTTTCCTTCCGACCTCCGTGCCGTGAACGCATGCGCGGGAGTGATGTCATCGTGGCTCTGGCCAATCACAGCACCAGAGCCCGCGGACCAGGAAGAAACTCAAGGAAAAATGTCAGCTGTCTCAGAGATGTGCGGGCGTCACTGAGAGAGCTTCGTTCTAAGGTAAGTATTGCATAATGAGCTAGTATGTGATGCATACTAGCTCATTATGTCTTTTTGTCTTGCAGGTTTTTTTTTTTTAAACAGGGTTTACAACCTGTAAAAAAGCAGTATATATAAAACAATAAAATAGTGATAATACACTACAAACAGCGCTAATGTTGAGCAAGAAACATATAATCATGTGGCCAACTTCACACGAAAGTCCTTTGATGCCGCGTACACACGATTGGACTTTACAGCAGACTTGGTCCGGCGTACCGGATTTCGTCGGACAATTCGATCGTGTGTGGGCTCCAGAAGACTTTGTTTTCTCAAAAGTTGGACGGACTTAGATTTGAAACATGTTTCAAATCTATCCGACGGACTCGAGTCCGGTCGAAAAGTCCGCTCGTCTGTATGCTAGTTCGACGGACAAAAAGCCACGCTAGGGCAGCTATTGGCTACTGGCTATCAACTTCCTTATTTAAGTCCGGTCGTATGTCATCACGTACAAATTCGTCGGACTTTGGTTGATTGTGTGTAGGCAAGTCCGTTCATTCAGAAAGTCCGTCATAAAGTCCATCAAAGTCTGCCGTAAAGTCTGCTCGTGTGTACTCGGCATAAGAGTAGTGAGGAGTTTGGAAAATGGTTCAGAGAGTGTTCATAGGTGATCATAAAGCAGAGTCTCAGTGTGCACCTTCCACCGGTCAGTTTAATTCCACCATGTGAGAACACACTCCCCCCAAGGGGTTAAACTCACCAGAGCTGAAAGATAAGTAAGCCTCCAAGGGAAGAAAACCTCTTAACCAAAACTGCTACCAACACCATTCACAGGGGATCAGGGCTCCAAATAAATCAATGACAAAAGAAAAGCGCACATAGCGTAATCCCATTTATTAAAAGAAGCCCATCACATCTCACAAAACCCCCCTCAATAAATATACGTACACAACACTGCAATCAATCAAGCAACGGAAGCGTGTAAACTGTGCACTTCACCGTTCCGGAGATCAACCGGTTCAAAGCCCCCTATATAGGGTTTACAACCTCTTTAAATGACTGTCATCTGAGCCAGCATCACAGTGCAGTAAGTAGATACTGGCCCCTGGATTGTGTCTAAACAAAGAAGGTGTCAGTCTATTGAGGGGTGGGGGGGGGAGAGCAGAGGGTATTGTGATATCTGCCAAAAGCAAAATTTCTACAAAACAAAAATCTGGCCCTAGGCCCACTTTAAAAAAACAAACATGCATACTCAACAAGATGGCTGCAGCATTGATCCGATACTGCATCTGCCCCCCTATCCTTCAGTGAGCAGCCAGTTATGACTGTCAGTCAGTGGCTCTCTGCTCTGTCCCCCCGCGCTCATTGGAGCGCTGGCCTGTGGAGGGGGCAGAACTGGCTGCTCAGCATCTCAGGGGCTCGCTGAGAGGCCGAGCCAGCTGCCTGCCTGACATTATTTCCGCGGTCTCTGCAGTGCCTGTAGACATGCACAGAACAAAAAAAAATTTTTTGTTTCGATTTTGTTATTTACATAAATTTGTTTAGTTAAATTTGTTTTCGGAATTTGTTTTGTTCAAATTCTATTAGAATATTCCGAACGCAATTCGACCGAATTCGGAAAATTCGAATAGAATTTGAATTTGAAAAGAATTCCATTTGAGTTTGACTTAATTCTATTCGAAATTCTAATTTCAGAAGATGGTTATATTCTTTCTATACTATTCTATTCATTTGTTTTTCTCTATTCTTTGCTATTCTTTTCTATTCTATTATATTCTATTCTAATTCAAATTTATTCTATTTGAAATTTGAATTTTGAAAAATGGTTATATTCGTTCTATTCTCTTGTTGTGTTTTTTTGTTTTGTTTTTTATTCTATTCTTTTATATTCTAATCTTTCTTTTTTAATCTATTTTATTATTATTCTTTTCTAATCTATTCTATTTGAATATTAATTTATTCTATTTCAGTTTCAGACGATGGTTATATTCTTTCTATTCTGTTCTAATCTATTATTTTCTGTTCTATTTGAATTTAAATTTATTCTATTCGAATTTTGGGAAATGGTTATATTCTTTCTATTCTGTTCTAATCTATTATTTTCTGTTCTATTTGAATTTAAATTTATTCTATTCGAATTTTGAGAAATGGTTATATTCTTTCTATCTTATTCTGTTCTATTGTTTTTTCTATTCCAGTTTGAATTTATTTTATTTGAAATTCTAATTTCCGAAGATGGTTATAGTCTTTCTGTTCTATTCTGTTCTATTACTTTATTTTCTATTCTCTTTTTATTTTGTTTGTATTTTCTATTCTATTTTGTTCTGTTTTACTCTACTCTTTTATTTTCCATTCTATTCCTTTATTTTCTCTCCTATTTTTCTCCATTCTTTTATTTCCTATTCTATTCTTTTCTATTCTTTTCTATTCTACTCCTTTATTTTCAGTTCTATTTGATTCTGTTCAGGAATTCGAATACGGTTCAAATTGAATTAGCAAATGTTTAGAATTTGATTCTATTTCGAATTTCATCTGAAATTTTGTTTCCGACATGCACTCCTATGTTCCCCAGGAGAAGTAAAAAGCTGAAAATCAATTTATGTGTGGCCCCTGTGGTTGAACAGAATTTGATCTATTTTATCAGCACTACCTGCTATGGACTCCAATGCTGATTAGTGTATTCTGATGGTAGGGAAGTCTCCCTGCTGTCACAGTACACTAGCTCAGTGGGAAAGATTTCCCATTCACATAGAATATGTGGATAGGGGGGATTTGGGATAGGGGAAATCTATGGGCTTCCTTATTGTTCTCATCATCAATGTCACCGAGAAAGTGAATATACATCCAACATTTGCAGTTGCTACCTAAACAGGAATATTGGGGGAATCTTTCTATGGGAACCATTGTTCTCATGCCAGAATTCCTTCCCATTGGAAAGATATCCTCTCACTTTAATCTACCGGAAAGGAAGTGTAAATAAATCTCCCTCAGACACTGTTCATTTAAAAAAATCTGATTTGAGGTTTTACGCCCAAAATATTAATAAAAAGAAACGTTTTGTCTTTAAAAAGGCCAAAATGATATTCCAATAACTGTAAAATGGAATATACAATGCCATATTTATTAAACCTTTTCTTTTAACTCACCCATCAAGTTTTAAAGCTGAGTTCCCATTATGTCTTTGCGGTAATTCTTCCCACACAATGTTCTTAAGTACATAATACATTACTTGTTTTGTACAGATATGAGGACACCTATGATCTCGTATGAAGTGGAGCTTAGAACAAAACATTGCTTGCATCATTTGCTGATACAGCTGACACTTGTTTACGTTTGTCAATTTATAGATTAGGGTATTTGTGTTATAAGTCAAGGATATAACTTTCCATATGTGCACAAACATCCAAAGTGAGAAGTGTCTACGACAAAGTTAAAAGATATCTACAGGTTTGTTTTTTTAAAAAACAAACATGTCATACTTGCCTCCTCTGTGCAGTTGGTTTTGCACAGAGTGGCCCCGATCCTCCTTTTCTGGGGTCCCTCAGTGGCGTTCCTGGCTCCTCCTCTTTTCGAGTGCCCTGTTGGAGAGCCACTCTCCCTCGGGGCACTTGTGCGGGTGCTAGGGTTGCCACATCATCCCTTTAATCCAGGACACGCATTAATGACACGGGTTCTGTGGCTGATTAAGATGGTAATTAAACTCATTTGGTGACTTATCTGCATTAAATCAGCCTCAGAACCTGTGTAATTCATATGAGTCCTGGATTAAAGGGATGGCGTGGCAACCCTAGCGGGCGCGCTCCTGAGTCCTGCTGCTGCGTTCATTGACACAGACAGCAGGACTCGGCCCCGCCCCCGCCCCCGCCTCCTGCTTCATTGGATATGATAGACAGCAGTGGGAGCCAATGGCTGCCCTGCTATCAATCTATCCAATCAGGACCCGAGACACCGGCTGGAGCAGGTGTGCTCGTCCCCATCACTGGAAAGACCGGGTTCAGGTAAGTAAAAGGGAGGTTCTGGGGGGCTGCTGCATCACAGGAGGTTTTTCACCTTAATGCATAGAATGCATTAAGGTGAAAAACCCTGAGGATTTACAACCCCTTTTAGCTAATCCCTTTTTTATGAAGATCGTTCTTTCATGCGCTTTTTTGTTTTTTTTATCAAGCCCTGTGAATGTATGCTGCATAGGGATTATTAAACGAACCGTTGCTGCTGTTGGATCTAGAGTAAAATTATATGTATAAATTACATATAATAGATTCAATAGATAGATTCAATTTCACACACTTGTCATAGCTGTGTGTTATGCCAAGATGCAAAGAGTCTTTGAATGAGAGCAACTGTAGAGTTTTGTACTGTGTTAGCATTCCATTAACCACTTCAGCCCTGGAAGGATTTGCCCCCTTCCTGACCAGGCCATTTTTTGCAATCTGGCACTGTGTTGCTTTAACTGACAATTGCACGGTCATGCAATTTTGTGCCCAAATAAAATATAGGTCCTTTTTCCCCACAAATAGAGCTTTCTTTTGGTGGTATTTGATCACCTCTGCGTTTTCTATTTTTTGCGCTATAAAACAAAAAAAGAGACACTTTTGAAAAAAACACAATATTTTGTACTTTTTTGCTATAATAAATATCCCAAATTAAAAAAAAAAATACAAAAACTAATTTCTTCATCAGGTTAGGCCGATATGTATTCTTCTACATTTTTTTGGTTAAAAAAAATCGCAATAAGCATATAATCATTGGTTTGCGCAAAAGTAATAACATCTACAAAATAGGGAATTGATTTATGGCATTTTTATTATTAATTTTTTTTTAAATTAGTAATGCAATTTTTAGCAGTACTGTGACATTGCAGTGGACAGATCGGACACTTTTGACATTTTTTGGGGACCACTGACATTTATACAGCGATCAGTGCTAAAAATAGCCACTGATTACTGTATAAATGTCACTGACAGGGAAGGGGTTAAACACTAGGGGGGCGATCAAGGGGTTAACTGTGTTCCCTAGGTGTATTCTAACTGTGGGGGGGGGGGGCGACTGACTAGGGGAAGAGACTGATTGGTGTTCCTACTTAGGAGCACATGATCTGTCTCCTCTCCCCTGAGAGAACCGGGATGTGAGTTTACACACACATCCCGGTTCTCGCTCTGTCAAGAGCGAACGCGGGTGCCCAGGGGTCATTGCGCCCACCAGTCACGCGCATCAGCTTCGGGGACACACTGTGGGGGGTACACGTGCCTGCTACAGCGTCTTAAAGAGGCGACGTACAGCTACGACGGCTCGCACAACAGTGCCAACCTGCCGCAGTATGACTGCGGCGGCTGGTCGGGAAGGGGTCACAGTAGTATTTAACCCTCAGTGTTTTTTCTAGCTTAGCACATTGAGCACAATAAAAAATAAACATTTCCTAGTAAAATATTTGCTAAGATTCCTAACCCAGTACTTATAGCTTACACATTTCAATGATCTGCTATCTCACTGCTGCTTCCCAGAACTTCTGATCTTTACAGGAAAGATTTAACAGTGGATGGTTCAGTCTCAGGTCAGTCTGTTAGCTTGGAGAAGGGGGAGGAGCAGGAGGAGCAACCCTAGACTACAGGACTGTGTGTTTATATTGATGCACAAAGTGTAGGAAGACACATCTAGTCCCTGAATGCAAGAGTGACTCCATTGGATGCTGCAAGAGGAAGAAGCCACTCTGAAACAGTTGTCACGGCTACACATTAAACTGGGACATAGGCAAGGATTAAAATATGAACTTGTTTACTTCTAGCTGTTTACTAAGTGATTCAATCAGCTGCTGGAAGTGCTTAAAAATGAAGGTTTATCACTTTATTGCATGAAGATTTTAAGCAATAGCCTTTAGCGGCTAACTTAAAGCGATTGTAAATGATCACCTTGTAAAACAACCCATTCAGTTTAAAATAGAAATGAAAGGCAAAACATTTGTATAGATATAAAAATTACAATATAAATACCTTTTTTCCCTTTTTTATAAGTGATTACATTGCCTCTGTTCTCAGCTGCATAAGAGCTAAGGGGGGAGAAGCAGCAGCACACTGAGCTTACCAGTGAATGGCTGTGCATGGGGGGGGGGGTGTCAGGACAAGTCTGATCATTGGAGGAGAGTACACGCAGTTCCCAGCACAGCTTGAGAACTGACCACGGCATGATCCACCATGTCTTCAGGACCTGGCAGAGACTTGTGGTGTGTCTGGGTATACTGGGCATTAAAACTGTGCTACGATTAGCTTCACTCCTCTTGCTTGGGATGTGTGATGTGGTCATCCCAGGAGCCAGTGGATGGTCGAACGATGCAAACCTGTTCTCTACCAATTCTGTTGGGGGGGCGCAGAGGAACAAGAGGGGAGAAGTTAAATATACTGGTGACTCGCTTTGAAAAAAATCCAAACCTGCTGCATGTATACAGTAGTGTCAATATAACTGCAACAGCCTCCCAAACTAACCTGTCAAGGTCAAATTCCAGTTCCAATCATCAGAGCTTGCTGCTATGCCACACTTTTATTGGCCATCCCTATAATAGACAGCCTCAGTGACCAATAAGAATGTGCAGAAGGGGCAAGCAAGCCAGTTGGAGAAGCTCTGCATATGGCCATGCCAGGGGGGTTTGGTAGGCCGTTGCAGGTACAGTATGTGCTGACACCTCTAGGTGCCTAATCTTTATACCTGTAGGTCTGCTTTATGAAAAAAGTGCAATATGCTTTTAGGCATCCTTTGCTATGGAAAATCTTGGACTATTCAGATAAAAAATATTTGCCTAACAAGGACACAACCATCTTGCAATTTTTCTCAACCAGTGAATCATTACAACTAGGGTTGCCACCTGTACGGGAATGTCCTGGACAGCCCGGGTTTTGATCACTGTGCCCGGGTTTCTGTTCTCCTGAAACCTGGACACAGCAGCATATGCTAGACGTTCTAGCCGTTGTGGTTGTTGTTCATACCCTCCTGGGGGGGGGGGGGGTGCTGATATAAATAAGGACTCTGAGCTAATGGGGTCTCTAAAGGGGGGGGGGTACTGCTAATCTAATATTGAGGGACTCTAATCCAATACAATGGGGGTATCACTTTGTAAGAAGGGTTGCTGATCAGTGGCGTTGCTACGGGGGGGGCTCATCCACACCATAGTTGCCACTGGTCCTGATATAAGGTGATTCTGAACTAATGGGGGATGCTAACTGCTGATTTTACCACCATTATATCAGAGTCACCTTATATCAGCACCCCCGTCCGCTGTCAGCATTCTCCCAAACCACACTACTGTGATCACTGAATCACTGGAGAAAGCCGATTACAAGGATACAGAGTGGTGGGAAACTCCAGTGAACTGTCAGCCTGCGACTAATCACAGCATTTTGGAGGCTTAACCACGCCTCCATCATCAGAGGCTGACAGCTCACTGGTGTTTCCCACAGCTCTCTCTATCCTTGTACTGGCTTCCTCCTGCGATTCAGTGATCAGAGCAGCGTGGATCGGGAGAATGCTGACAGCGGACTTCACAGAGACTGTGATCTATGCCTACCGCTCTGTCACGTGCGAGTGCAATACAGATTGTTTTCAAACATTTCATTTAAGAAAACTTACTGCACCAGTGGTTACCTGGCACCTCTCTCTCCCTTCCATTTTGTCTCCTCTGTAATTGTGATGATAAAAATGATAAAAATTTCACATGGTTACAGTGTAGCATGACTGCGCAATTGTCATTCAAAGTGCGACAGCTCTAAAAGCTGCAAAATGGCCTAGGCAAGAAAAGGGGTGAAAGTGCCCTGTAGGTAAGTGGTTAAGACAGCTTTCATAGGGAACCATTGATTTGCACACATCATGCGACATGTGCTCCCAAAGTCGGAGTGTATGTCGCACCAGTGTGAACCGGGCCTTAGCAAAGATGTCAGAACCAGCAGTCAATTACCGTATTTATCGGCGTATAACACGCACCGGCGTATAACAGGCACCCCAATTTAGGAGGGAATTTTAAGGAAAAAAAAACTTTTAGGAGGGAAGTTGAAGGGAAAAAAACTTACATTTAAATGCCCATCATTGCAGCCTTCTCAGTGCAGCCTTGCCCCAGTGCAGCCATGTCAGTGCAGCCTTGCCCTAGTGCAGCCTTGTCAGTGCAGCCTTCCCCAGTGCAGCCTTGTCAGTGCAGCCTTCCCCAGTGCAGCCTTCGATCCTCTATCCCTGCCATCCTGGTCTTCAAAATCGCCGACCGCGATTTGAAAATGGCGCCGCCGGCGCCGAAATACACAGAGCCGGTCCTCGGCTCTTCCCGGCGGCTCTCGTTCACTTTCGGCTCCACTCGTAGTCCCGAGCGGAGCTATCTGAACTCCGGGACTGCGAGTGGAGCCGAAAGAGAACGAGAGCCGCCGAGAAGAGCCGAGGACCGGCTCTGTGTATTTCGGTGCCGGCCGCGCCATTTTCAAATCGTGGTCGGCGATTTTGAAGATGTGACAGCTCGGGATCGCAGGGGATCGGCGTATAACACGCACCTGCGATTTTCCCCTGATTTTAAGGGGAAAAAAGTGCGTGTTATACGCCGATAAATACGGTAGATATATTGGTAACCTGCTAAGTAGGTATCTTAGGACTGCTACTTTTAAACTTTGGGTAGGTATTTTAGGGTTGTTACTATTAAACTTTGGGTAGGTATTTTAGGGTTGTTACTATTAAACTTTGGGTAGGTATTTTAGGGTTGTTACTTTTAAGCTTTGGATAGGTATATAAGGCTGGATTCACACTGGTACGACAAATGCTCCGACATAGGGAGCTCATGTCGCATGACGTGTGAAAATCTATTTTTCCCTATGGGAGCCGTGTTAGCTCAGTCCGACTTAAAAAATTTTCCCTGCACTACTTTGGTCCGACTTTGATTCTACTTCAGCCCTTTGATTATCACTGAAGTCTTGACTGATCCGACTTTGGCATGCTACTTGTGCTCTGAAAATCTTGAAGGTGAACTCCACGCCAATTTTTTTTTTTTTTTTTTTAAACGGCATGGGTTCCCCCTCCAAGAGCATACCAGGCCCTTCGGTCTGGTATGGATTTTAAGGGGAAACTCCACGCCAAAAAAAATGGCATGGAGGTCCCTTCCAAAATCCATACCAGACCCTTATCCAGGCACACAGCCCGTCAGGTCAGGAAAGGGGGTGGGAACAAGCAAGCGCCCCCCCCCCCTTCTGAACCGTACCAGACCACATGCCCTCAACATGGGGGGGTGGGTGCTTTGGGGCAGGGGGGCATGGGTACCCCTACCCATTCACCTAAAGAAAAAAGTTTTAAAAAAAAAAACACGTTACACATGTTTTTAAAGTAATTTTTATTAAGGCAGCTCTGTCATCTCTTCCGATCTCTTCTCCCCTCTCCGGCTCGCCTCCTCCGCTGACGTCTTCTGCCTCTGCCGGTTATTCTCCCCTCTCAGGTTCTTCTCCATTCTCCGCTGATGTCTTCTAGCCCTCTCCGGTTCTTCTCCCTCTGTCCGCTGTCTTCTGCCTCTGCTGGGTCTTATCTGCTGTCTTCTCACTGTTTTTGCTGGGTCTTCTCCTCTGTCTTCTCCCTCTGTTCTTCTTCCGATGTCGATGCTACGCTCTCGCCCGCTCTAATGCTGGATGCGGGGTGTGCCACTACTTATATTGGCATGGGGCGGGGTCACCTGGAGGCCCCGCTCCATATGATGTCACTGCCCGGGGCATGATGGGCAGTGACTTTATAAGGGGCGGGCCTCTGGTGACCTCGCCCCATGCCAATATAAGCGGAGAAGACCCAGCAGAGGCAGAAGACAGCAGACAGAGGGAGAAGAACTGGAGAGGGCTAGAAGACATCAGCAGAGAGCGGAGAAGACCCAGAGAGGGGACAAGTACCAGCAGAGGCAGAAGACGTCAGCAGAGGAGGCATAAGAGCGGGAGAGGGGAGAAGAGAACGGAAGAGACAACGGAGCTGCCTTAATAAATTACTTTATTACTGCCCAAAAGCACCCACCGCCTTATGTTGAGGGCATGCGGCCTGGTACAGTTCAGGAGGGGGGTGCGCTGACTCGTCCCCACATCCTTTCCTGACCTGTGTGCTCAGATAAGGGTCTGGTATGGATTTTGGGGGGACCCCAATGCCGTTTTTTCGGCGTGGGGGTTCCCCTGAAAATCATACCAGACCGAAGGGCCTAGTATGCTCTTGGAGGGGGAACCCATGCAGTTTTTTTTTTTTTAATTATTTGGCGTGGAGTTCCCCCTAAAGATTCATACCAGACTGTGCCTGGTATTGTCGGAGATCAAAGTCGGATTCCTGTTCATTGAAGTCGGACGAATGTCCGACTTCAAGTCGCAGGGCAAAGTCAGATCCAAAGTGGTACGACTGTGGTGTCATACAAGTGTGAACCCAGCCTCAGGGTTGTTACTTTTAAACTTTGGGTAGATACTTTAGGGTTGCCACTTTAAGAGCCGGTTCACACAGGGGCGACTTGTCAGGCGACCTAGCCGCCTGACAAGTCGCCTCCCGTTCTGTACAATGGAACCGTTCTAATAGGAGCGCGCTCCGACTTAGAAAAAGGTTCCTGTACTACTTCGGGGGCGACTTGCATAGACTTCTATACAGAAGTCGTTTTGCAAGTCGCCACGGAAGTCGTTTGCAGGTCGCAAAAGGCGACCTGCAAGTCGTGCCGCCCCTGTGTGAACTGGGGCTAACTGAAGTCTGTTTTTTTTTTTTTTTTACATTAGGCCCACTATTTAAATTTATATCCCTATTTAAAAACCTTGAAAGTAACTCTGGTTATTGCACGTTGTTCTAGTAATGTTTGTATACGCATTTCTAAAACACAAATAATGTCAATTTTAAATTTATTATTGTAAAGCCTTTTTTTTTAGGAAGTACAAACTACAAGATGGAAGGAGTCTGTAGAAAGTATTTGCACTTCATTAAGTTGACACATTCTCTCAAGCATGCAGTTGAGCCGTGTTTGCAGGTGCAGCTAATGAAAGGAATTGTATGGTAGTAAATGATAAGGTTCCGTTTTTGGCATGTGTCTAGCTTTGTACTACACTGAAATGAATAATGCACACACCAGTAGGCATTTAAGTGCTGTTCGGTATAAATGTTCCTATTTTATATGTGTTGCTGCTCTTGATTTTGCTAACCATGCATAAATTGTTTACCACTCCTAAGAAATGTTATATTTTATCCATTTGGATTTTTTTTTACCCTGCTAAAAACAATCTCTAGGAAAATAGGACTCTATAGGCCGGTTCACACTAGTGCGATGCCAGACATTGCATGTGATTCGCACTGCATTGCTGTGCAGATCACATGCGATGTCTGTGCGATGCAAATTCAGCCATACAAACTGGCTGAATTCGCATTGCATTTGGACCAAACTCGCGCAGGACCCTTTTTTTTGTCTGCACCCACGCAATCCGATTCTGCAAATCATGATGTGTTTTGCAAACTGATTGCGGGATGTTGTTAACTTAACATACACTCCGCAATCAGTGAACAGGTTGCGATTTAAATGCAGTGCGGATTTACAGCAAATTCGCTGTGAATTCACACCGCATCTAGTGTGAACCGGCCTTTTTAAAGATTGTTTGTTCTTTACTATATATATTAAATCAGAAGTATAGGAGAATGTTACTATCTTTTGTGGCTTAGCATACTTGACAGGAGGTTAAGGCTCAGCTCTAACTCCACCTTGTAAAATGAAATGTGGGTCTGCATGTAAGATAATAAGAAGAAGCTCCGGCTTGGTGTACAATAGTGAATAATGATATTGCCGCCACCCAGTGGGTGCACTGAGAACTTATCTTCAATTATTTATTCTTTTCATGATTCCGAAGTGGTCTCTGTTATTGCCTTGTATTTTGTTCCATAATTTTGATTCTGTACTGTATTACTAAGTATATGTAACAGTTTTGGACCCCTCTATAATGCATGGACTTGATTGGCTGGTGAGGACTTGTTGACAGTCTTAAGGGCTCCTCTACCTATGAGGTTATTTGGGAAGGGTTTCGTTTTGTTTCTCTGTTAACTTTTTATTTTTAATTTTTGTACTAATTCTCTAACAAAAAAAAAAAAAAACCTTATGGAAAATAATACAAAAAAAAAAAAAAAAAAAAAAAGCAGCTCAGGAATGCAATCCTCAGGTCCTCTCCGGCATTTTCCAACACAGACTGTGTGATCCTATGAAGGTTCTGTTCAGGGTTGAATGACATCCAACCTCATCCAACACCCCACCTGTGAGCCCAGACCATCATAAGCATGCCCCCTGAAATTACATACCCTGAAATTAGGGTATGTATATTGGATTTTTTTTATTATTATTAAAGAGCCTACAACGAATTTCTCTTATTTGCTATCTTGTGGTCTGGTAAATATACAATTTAAAACATTTTGTTATATCTGTTTGATAACCGCAGAAACCCCCCCCCCCCCTCAAAAAAAAACTACTAATCTTATCAGAAGTTCAGAGCGGTTCTGTTAGCACTCCCTGTGTTATCTCAAGAAGTCCTCTGTCCTTATCATGGACTACAGATCATGAAGATCGGGATGGGGGAGGGATTTAGTAGTTTAGCAACAGTGTACTAATGTGTTTTGAGCATCTTTGAGCTCTTTTTCTCTTTCACTTAGTAAGCAATAAGAAGATTGGGTCAGGATGTTGAAGCTGAATTTCAGGCATTTTTTACATAATTACATTGGCACAGCTTGGTCTAATGTAATATGTATGTCCCATACCTGTGGGATCCCCATAGAAGGTGGTATCCACTAGCTTCCAGATCCAATGCCAAGCGGCTGCCCTGTTGTGAACATAAGAGGTCACCTGCTAGGCACAGGCTTCATTCAGGGAAATCTTTGCATTTGCTGAATGAATGCAAAGTGTTCTCTGATTGAGCAAGGTGGACATTGTCGTTTTACCATTCCATTTCTTTGCATTCATTGAGTAAATGAAGCAAAATTGAGCAAAGTGTTTCTTAAATGGCTGTCATGATGAGCAAGTGGCCTCCCGTGTTTACAGTGCAGCAAGGCAGCTGCTCAGCATGGCCGCAGAAGTAAGTGGAGACTACTGTAGTATTGGGGCCTTCTACAGTGATTTCCAACTTCCACAGGTATGGCACATGCATATTTACATTGAGGCAAACTAAGCCAATGTAAAATTTGCCATACCTGGAATTCAACAATAAAGTCTAAGTTTAGTTAAAATCTAAAAGATAGAAACCAGCACAAGGGACAAACAGTAACTTGGTATGATGTGTCCCTTGTGCTAATTCTTCCTTTTTTTTATTTTAATTTTTAGGAGAAATCTGTTCTACCCCAACCATTCCCTTGTAGTCTGGCTTCTGTGAATGCTAGATATGAAAGGATAGGACTGGCATAGTCAAGCTCCTTTGATGATGGCGCCACTTTCGAGAGCCAAATTCCACTGTTCATATGGAGATTTACAAATGGACATGCTGGAAAATGTTTCTCATTAGCAGAATTATTGATTTCCGTTTAGTACAGTATTTGCCCTTAAATCGAATGAGCAAGACCATACATGATCAGAAACCAGAACGCTACCTATGCAGGAAGTTTTCCTCTGTCATTCAAGAATTTCCAGACCATAAATCACATTCTCTTTTTCGGCATGGTACGAACATTTGGGGGAAATCGGAAGATCATTCATCTGATTTTTTTAAATAATGTTTACTAGGCTTTAATTCTGCCACCACCAGGAATGTACTATCCAGACAAAGCACTAACAAGCCAGCTAATTAGGAATAATCTTCACGGATGTGAAGTCTGATTACATGGGTCACATTTCTTTGTACATTATTGTTTCCTGTACCATTATACTGAATACGCTTGCCTGACTCTATGCTAGGCATCCTCTTGTTTGTGGTTAGATCTCTGGCTAGGCGTAGGAGGATTTCTTTTAATTATCTATCATGATCTCTGCTTATCAAATTAAGATTCACGTTCATATTGACCCATATCATCAGCCTTCGTTATTAAAGTATTTATATGTACATACAGCTTTGATCTTCATGCCTAATTTATCTTACATGCATGTTAACGTCATAATGCTGTTTTTATGTATATGGAGTTTATTCACTGCTAGGTTTTTATTTCTTTTATGAATGGAAGGATTTTAATTGAGCTTAGTGAGAACAGCAACAACATGAATTTCCTGGAACTATGAGGCAGGTTCTATTTCACCAGTTGGAATAAGAAGACCGCACAGTGTTTCAGCAAGATAATTCTCATGATGAATGAAGGCTTGACAGAATAGGGTAATAAAAGGATGCTATTCTGTCATTATATTTGTCATGTTCTCTATGCTATGTTGTTCATCCTAACGTGGATGTTTTACAAAACTATACAAGATTTTATTTGATACATCTCTAGGCAAAACCTGGTTTTGGATAGAGTGGGGAAGGAATAGATCTTGTCATGTTTTTAATGCCCCCATTATCACTGGGGACCATTACCAGCAAGAACGAAAGTGATAGGAATTCCAAAGTTTTACATTTACCTCCAGAACAATAGGGTATGGTGACTTCTTCCAATGGGGGCACCTGTTTGGGGGACAGCTGGCTAGGATGGGAATTCCCTTCACTTTAAAAAATGTCCTAACTTCCCTTTATAGCTCTGGGACAGGAAGTGAATTTTCCCCAAATGGTACACAGCAAAAAAAAAAAAAAAATCTGGGAGGGGTTTTAACCCTTACTCTATACAAGACTATGCCTATACATCTACTTTAACCTTCGGATGTATTAATTCCCCTGTCATACCTGAGCCATTTTTTGCGATACGGCACTGCGTTACTTTTACTGACAATTGCGCGGTCGTGCCACGCTGTACTCAAATGTATGTCTTTTTTCCCCCCACAAATACAGCTTTCTTTTGGTTGTATATGATCACCTCTGCTTTTCTTTAATTTTTTGCGCTATAAACAAAAACAGACCAACAATTTTGAAACAAAAGCCAACATTTTTTAATTTCTGCTATAAAACATACCCAATTAAAAAAAAAAGTAAAACATCAAATCTCTCCATCAATTTAGGCCAATATTAATTGTTTTACATTATTTTTGGTAAAAAAAAATCCCAATAAGCATATATTGATTGGTTTGCGCAATTCGTAATGGCAGAAATCAGCGAATTATAGCAGGACTGTGGTATTGCGGCGAACAAATCGGACACTAACTGACACTTTTTGGGGACCAATGACCCTAATACAATTATCAGTGCTAAAAATATGCACTGTCGCTGTACTAATGACACTGGCTGGGAAGGGGTTAATATCAGGAGCGATCATAGGGTTAACTGTGTGCCTAGCCTGTGTTTTTGTACAGTGTGGGAGGTGCTTTTACTAGGGGAAAGCACGGATTTGTGTCCAAGCCTTCCTTACTGACAGACCGGCAATCTGTTTTGTTTACGTAAGCAGACTGCTGTTCTGCTTGTGTACCGAATGATCAGCGGGTGTAGTGGACATCGAGTCTGTGGGACCCGCTGATCAGCTCCCACTCACGCCCACTACCCGGAATCATGCAGGATCATATATACAGTATCTCACAAAAGTGAGTACACCCCTCACATTTTTGTAAATATTTTATTATATCTTTTTATGTGACAACACTGAAGAAATGACACTTTGCTACAATGTAAAGTAGTGAGTGCACAGCTTGTATAACAGTGTCAATTTGCTGTTCTCTCAAAATAACTCAATACACAGCCTTTAATGTCTAAACCGCTGGCAACAAAAGTGAGTACACCCCTAAGTGAAAATGTCCAAATTGGGCCCAATTGGACATGGAGTTTACCAGAGGTTCACAGGTTGCCACTGGAGTCCTCTTCCACTCCTCTATGATGACATCATGGAGCTGGTAGATGTTACAGACTTTGCGCTCCTCCACCTTTCGTTTGAGAATGCTCCACAGATGCTCAAAAGGGTTTATGTCTAAAGACATGTTTGGCCAGTCCATCACCTTTACCCTCAGCTTCTTTAGCAAAGCAGTGGTCGTCCCGGAAGTTGTTTTGGGTCGTTATAATGTAGGAATACTGCCCGGTGGCCCAGTCTCCGAAGAGAGGGCATCGTGCTCTGCTTAGAGTATCTCACAGTACATGTTGGCATTCATGGTTCCCTCAATGAACTGTAGCCCCCAAGTGCCGGCAGCACTCATGCAGCCCCAGACCATGACACTGCCACCACCATGCTTGACTGTAGGCAAGACACACTTGCCTGTACTCCTCACCTGGTTGCCACCACACACAAGTTTGACACCATCTGAACCAAATAAGTTTTATCTTGGTATCATCAGACCACAGGACATGGTTCCAGTAATCCATGTCCTTAGTCTGCTTGTCTTCAGCAAACTATTTGCAGGCTTTCTTGTGCATCATCTTTTAGAAGAGGCTTCCTTCTGGGATGACAGCCATGCAGACCAATATGGTATGAGCACTGACAGGCTGACCCCCACCCTCCCACTCCTTCAACCTCTGCAGCAATGCTGGCATCACTCATATGTCTATTTCCCAAAGATAACCTTTGGATATGACGCTGAGCACGTGCACTCAACTTCTTTGGTCGACCATGGCAAGGCCTGTTCTGAGTGGAACCTGTCCTGTTAAACTGCTGTATCGTCTTGACACCGTGCTGCAGCTCAGTTTCAGGGTCTTGGCAATCTTCTTATAGCTTAGGCCATCTTTATGTAGAACAGTTCTTTTTTTCAGATCCTTAGAGAGTTCTTTGCCATGAGGTGCCATGTTGAACTT
Organism: Aquarana catesbeiana; assembly: GCF_042186555.1. Taxonomy (NCBI): domain Eukaryota; kingdom Metazoa; phylum Chordata; class Amphibia; order Anura; family Ranidae; genus Aquarana; species Aquarana catesbeiana. Next base: position 382,841,757 of record NC_133325.1, read on the forward strand.
CCAGTGACCAGTATGAGAGAGTGAGAGCGATAATACCACATTTAACACACCTTTTCCCCATTCACACCTGAGACCTTGTAACACTAACGAGTCGCATGAGACCAGGGAGGGAAAATGTCTAATTGGGCCCAATTTGGACATTTTAACTTGGGGGTGTACTCACTTTTGTTGCCAGCGGTTTAGACATTAATGGCTGTGTGTTGAGTTATTTTGAGGGGACAGCAAATTTACACTGTTATACAAGCTGTACACTCACTACTTTACATTGTAGCAAAGTGTAATTTCTTCAGTGTTGTCACATGAAAAGATATAATAAAATATTCACAAAAATAAAAACTGCTAAAGGGTGGTCGGCAAGTGGTTACAAAATTTCTGTCTAGAGACACACACAGCCTGGCTCAGGAGCACATAAGTTTGGGTCCCCCTTAGCACCTGGCTTGCTTAAGAGGAAGAAGGAGCGGGAACCAGGGCTAAATGTGTCACTGTCATCTTATGCCACCTTTGACACCAAGCTACAAAGTTTTAGACCATGCAAACTGATAGGCTGTCGGTTGCAAAAGAGCATAGCATGTAATAATTGCCTATCCTTTGCTGCGTAATTCGCAACAGAACTGTGCATTGGGACCTTTTTGAAATGGGATTCCATGGCTGCAGCCTAAAAACGCTATTTGCAATGTCAAGCGTTGGTTGGAGTGGTGTAAAACATGTCACCATTGGCCTTGGAAGCAGTGGAAACATGTTCTGTAGAGTGATAAATAAAAGTGTTTGTTACCCCAACACTTCATATTCCTGATATGTGCCTACTGTACCATGTACTTGTATGAAAAAAGTATCCTGTTCTCTTTGTATTACTTCCTTTGTGTGAAATCCCTGGTGATCCTGCCAGTCCCTTTCCTATTAAAAACTGACCACACTAGGCAGGTGAACACAGCGTGCTCTCCTCCAATGATCAGACTTGTGCTGACATACCCCCCCCATCCTGTATCCTGTACAGCCATTTACTGGGAAGACCAGTGTACTGTTGCTTCTCCTCTCCCAGCTCTTCTGCAGATGAGAGCAGAGGGAATGCGATCACTTATAAAAATCTTTTTTTTTTTTTTTTTTTTTTTTTTAATACACAAATGTTTTGCCTTTCATTTCTCTTTTAAACTGAATGGGTTGTTTTACAAGGTGGCCGTTTACAATCACATTAACCACTTGACCTCTGGAAGATGTACTGCTATAAAACACATCCAATTAAAAAAAAAAAAATTAAAAATCAAACTTCTTAATAAAAATAAGGCTAATATGTATTCTGCTTTGCTCTGTTTTTGGTAAAAAAATCCCAATAAGCGTATATTTTTTTTAAAGGTTAACTTTTTTTATTGTTTTTATAAAAATATCAATAGTGGTTACACAGGTGTACAGTCAGATCAAGCATTGTTTTAGTCATAGTGCAATACAATGAACAGGCATATGGGTTTACATCATACATTAGTGTATATATAAAACGTCTTACAGCACATTTTATTGTAGTCAGGGGTAATTTCAGATATTTGCTATACTGTAGTATCTCTACACATTGCTACAACTTACTAGGCAGGTAGTATGGTGCTCTCTGAGCTTACACATGAGTTCCAGATTTTAGAAAACTTTTTGGGGCATCCTCTAGCTTCATATGTCAGCTTATATAGTGGTATGGCTTGGTTGATAATGGTGAGTTAGAACTTTATAGTCGGAGTGGAGTGGGTTTTCCAGTGCATGGTTATTGTTTTTTTAGCATAAAACAACACTATTCGTATGAAAGACTGTGCATTTTTGGATAAGCCCTCATCATCAATGTAGCCTAGCAGGCATCTAAGAGGATTACAAATGTTTGGTATTTTAGCTACAGAGCTGATGAAGGCCATAACTTCTGACCAAAACCGCCGTATCGGGGCACATTCCCACATTAAGTGGAAGAATGTGCCATTGGTCATACCACTTCTGAGGTACAGAGGATTGGACAATCTCTTTAGTTTAAATAGTAATTTTGGTGTGAAGTACGCTCTATATAATAGCTTGATCTGGACCACTTTGTCCCTGGAAGAGATGACGGAGGGAACCTGCAAGGGAAGAATCTCCCCCCATATCTCCTCCGTCAGCTCTGGTATATCTGAATGCCATTTGTGTTCAATGGTAACGAGCCTAGTAGTTGTGAAGTGGAGCAGATTTTTATAATAAGAGGAAATTAATTTGACATGAGAGGGATCAGTCAGCAAGAGCTCAAGTTAGGAAGATTTCATCTCTATATTTTGTAGCCCAAATTGAGCAGCTGCCGTGTGTCTTATCTGTAGGTATTGAAAGTAGGCCGTGCTTGGGAGCCCAAATTCTCTCTGGAATTCTACAAAGGATCGGAACGTATTACCTATAAACAAGTGCGATATTGTTTTCACCCCTTTCTTGGACCAGTATCCCCCATCAGTTAAATTCTGGTGACATGGGTTTCCCCATAGTGGAGCATTGGGAAAATCAGGCTCGTCATATGCTTTGTACGTCACCGCGTTCTTGACGTTCGGAATTTCCGACCAACTTTGTGTGACCGTGTGTATGCAAGACAAGTTTGAGCCAACATCTGTCTGAAAAAAACATAGATTTTGTTGTCGGAATGTGCGATCGTGTGTACGAGGCATTACTGTACTAATGACACTGGTTGGGAAGGGGTTAAACATCTAGGGCGATGAAAGGGTTAACTGTGTGCCTAGCCAGTGTTTTAGTGTACTGTGTTAGGTGCTTTTACCAAGGGAAGAGATTAATTTTGCTTTGCAGGAACACAAACCCCCCCCCCCCTGTCAGAACGGAATTCTGCCTTGCAAATACCCATTCTATGTATTTTACTGACAATTGGCGGGTGTCTGCAGAATAATCACAGCAGAAGTCTCCCGCCGGTGCGTGTGCACCCCCTGCAGGCGGAAGTGCAGAATCACGTATAAATATACATGAGTCTGCAAAGGGGAGACGCCCTGAAGCAGTAAAACTGCTATGAGGCGATCTTTAAGTGGTTAAACGTTACTATCTAGCAGTCTTATGAACAAATCTGAGTTTGATGGATGATGGGAGCTACTGTCCGCACTGCACAGTGCCTGTTTGGTTGAGGAAAGATATATGGTCTGAGGCTGTTTTTCAGGTTTTGGGTTAGGCTTCTTGGTTCCAACGAAAGGTACTCGTAATGCTACAGCACACAAAGACATTTTAGACACTTGTGCGCGTTCAGCCTTGTGGCAACAGTTCGAAAAGTTCCTTTTCTATTCCAAAATGACTGTACACCTGTGTAGAAAGGGGTAGAGGAACTTGTCAGGCCTATATGGAGCCCTTATCTTGACACCTTCTATTGAACATTAGTAACTGACCTCACAAATGCTCTTTTTCACTGAGTGGCCACAAATTCCGACAGACACACTCCAAAATCTTGGGAGAGTAGAGGTGGTTACAGTTGCAAATAGTGCTGGAGAGCAACTCCCTCCATATTAATTCCTGTGGTTTGGGAATGGGATGTCCTACAAGCTCGTAAAGGGTGTGAAGTTGGCCATATGTATATCACAGAAAATCTCAATCAATCACTCCTACTGCTTCTATATACTAGCTGACTCACTCATTAGTATAACTTCCAACTACAGAATGGCGGATGCCTCCTAGAATTTGGAAAGGCCACTCATTTGGACTTGGTCTGGTTTTTTCCATAAGAGGAGAAACACAACTAGATTATATATGTGTAAGTATAGAGACCTTGATTAAAAATGAATAACACTATCATTAGATCTGGAGTTTTTTAGAGTCGTTTCTCACAGCTAGTTGTCTATCTTACCCTTAGGAATTGGGGACTTTAATTTTTACTACTAAACACTAGAGCAAGTGAATATTTGTATCAGTCAAAATATATGGTTTAAATGGATAAGAAATTATTTTCTGGAAACACACAAACTATGTATTTGTATGAAAGCGCTTCGAACAAAGTTCATATAAGTGAGATTACATGGATTTGGAGAAATTGTAAAATACTAAATATTTAATCTACTTTATTGAATTTATAGCAATGTACTTTAGCTAGTAAGATTGTTTGTTTGAGATTCACTGGGTGTCAATTATATGGTTAAATTGGATTATGTACTATACTTTTATGGATATAATGCTTTTGAGCATGGTCCTGCTTACTGAAATATTTTCTGGTGCATTGAATAAAGCACAAAGAAATACAAATAATTTTTTTTTTTTTATATTCTGTAACTTGTTTTAAGGCACAGGATTTTCCAAACTCAACAAGTTAAAAATGGAACACTTAAAAAAAAATATTTGTTGTTAGCACTTAATAGTTTAATTAACCCTATATAATCATTTTAAAATTTGACAGAAGTTGTTACTTATTCCCACACATCCTAACTGCTGCTCCACACCCAATCTTACATCACCATGTACCACAGAGTGTCTTTTGGGGACTGACTGCAAGAACCAGTAGGACAGGGGTGTCCAAACTACGGCCCTCCAGCTGTTGCGGAACTACACTTCCCATGAGGCATTGTAAAACTCTGACATTCACAGACATGACTAGGCATGATGGGAGTTGTAGTTCCTTAACAACTGGAGGGCCATAGTTTGGACACCACTGCAGTAGGAGACCCGCAGCCCCCTGATGACGCACAGCGGCACATGCGCTGTACCCAGAGAGCTCCTGGGATGTGTGATTTGGGTATCCCAGGAGGTTTGGTCAACAAATGTGTAAAGCTACAACAAAGTACTGGTTGGAGTTGAGTTTTAAGACTTCGGTTAGGCCTTGTACACACGATAGGAAAATCAGAAGGGAAAATTCGTAAGACGAGTTGTCTGCGGATTTTTGGATTGTTAGTGTGGTGTTTTCGACAGCCGATTTCACTTTTTCGTCAGACAAAAGCAGGATGTGCAGGCTATAATTTTTTTGTGGGATGTGAACTCAATGTCCGATTTTTCAGGTGGTCAGTACAGAAATTGTCACACAAAAGCCGAAAGTACAAACACGCATGCTCGGAAAAAAGGAACGACTGGGAAGAGTTTGGTCTTGTAAACTACCGTTCGTAATCTAGGATTAAATTTTGTGACGCGGCAATCGATGAAATTTTCGAAATGCAGCGCACATTCTTATCTTCTTTAATGGGATGATAATGAAGCTGCTTTGCTGGTGATACTGATGTAGTTATGCCAAACGTATTTTAAAAGGCATTTGTTTTGTACGATCTGAAAATCGCAAATCAATGCTCATCAAACTTTTACGAACGCGACATTAGCAGAAGGGGCCCAAAGGGTGGCGTTTGAGAACTTTCTCTTAATACTCTCATAGTACGTTACTATGTTAGTGTTTGTCAAACGTCAATTTGCGGATAGTTAGTATGCTAGACAAAATCCTGCACACACGCTTTTGACAAAAATCAGATGCTCCAACAACAATCGAACCGTGTGTACGAGGCCTTAGTCAGATGGTCAGATCTTCTGTAGCAGATAGGTAAACAACTAATGCAAGAAGCCAGTGTGTGATTTAACATTCCAACAATAGAATGACCCATAAAGTGGTATTAAACCCAAAATGTAAAATGTACATTGCAATTTATTGCAGATTACTACTACTAATACATATATTAATCCAAGACAATGTCATCAATAACATAAAGTAAAATATAGCAATATAGTATTCAGATTGAGATGAGTTGGCTTCACTAGCTGTCAGTGTATCCATTATATGGATTATCCGCAAAAGGGGGAGAGAGAAAGCAAATATTCTGGGTCAACTGTATTAAAATTAGACAAGCAGGGGTATCTATACTACACAACATGCCTAAATTTTAAATCATACACATGTTTCAGGCGTTTTTAGCCACCGTTCCCAAATCCTATCGTATTTAGATGGACACCCTCTGTGAGAATATATTAGTTTCTTGTATGGCAGATTATTATTAATTTCTATTAGCCAGTGTAAGAATTCCGGAGGAGTGGGTCTCATCCAGTTCCTAGCTATGACTTTTCGAGTGGAAAAAAGTGTTTTGTGCAAAAATGTTTTGGTGAATTTGTCTAGGTCTGGGTCTGGAAAAATTCCAAGGAGACATAGCTTTGGCTGAAGTGTGACGGGGGAGCCCATTTTATCGTGTAGGAACTGTATCACCTGTGTCCAGTAGGTTTGGATTTTAGGGCATTGCCACAAAAGATGAAAATAAGTACCAGATACTTGACCACACATTTGGCAGTTAGTAGATTGATCACTCTTATATTTGGATATTCTGAGGGGTGTGAGATATGCTCTATGTGTTATAAATATTTGTGTTAAACGATCCGATAGTTTAGGAGATACTAGTTTACACGTATCTAGAGCGTCGCTCCACTCAGCATCTTCTATAGAGCCCACCTCTCCCTCCCACCTGAATTTCAATGCATAGGCTGACGTAGTTGCCTGCGCGCGTGTTAACATAGTGTAAGATTGGGAGATCAATTTCTTAGGGTCGGGGCATTTTACAGCCGCCAATAGGGGGTTATCATTCAGGACTATATCATCTGAGGGGAACTGTGCATTAAAGGCATGCCGTAATTGTATATATCTATAAAACATTTGATTTGGTAGCTGGAAGTCAGTTTTTAAACTATCGAAAGACTTAAATTTTCCATTATAAGTGATTTGTGACAGGTAAACTATTCCCCTTGAACTCCATACTCTATTGTCTTGAATAAGATTGAACTCTGACAAGGACGGATTGTGCCAGAGGTGAGTGCAGCTATGGGGCGACATAATATGTAGTCTTTCAGAGGCCATCCCCCACACCTTCCTATACTGGTATAAGAGAGATCGGCGGTCATTCTTTTGGCTCTCATTTCCTCCCCTACCCGTTATCGCTACTAAGGGGTCTAGGGTCGAAATAGTCCATTTTGGACAAAGGGAGTGGAGAAATCTATCTTTATCTACTTTATCGATATGAAAGATTTGTGACAGTTGGGCCGCTAGGTAATAAGCATTGAAGTCAGGTAATGCCATTCCAGCAAGATCCGTTGGGTGTTTCAATTTATGCCAGGGGAGTTTATGCCTGTTATTGCCCCATATAAATGGTTTAAGATGGGCCTCGAGTATTTTGAAATGCTTAAGCACCAGATACACTGGTGAATGCCAGAGCATGTAAAGGATTTTCGGTAACAGAACCATTTTTATAAGATTAATACGGCCCATCACTCCCAATGGGAGACAGGCCCATGCCTGTATCTTCTGTCTAAGCATTTCCTGCAATGGCGTAATATTAAGTAAGGTGTAGTCTGTCGGGTTTCGGGTAGTTCGTATACCTAAGTATTTTATGATGTCTACTCTCTGTAGTGGGAGTAATGCCCTATCTCTGGATTGGGGAAAACTATCTAAAGGGAGTATCTGGGATTTGTCCCAATTTATCCGGAGTCCGGAGAATGCGCCAAAGCGCTCTATAAGGGCCAAAGCCAAGGTTTGGTGTCCCCCGAGTCGTCTAAATATAGTAGGGTATCATCAGCATATGTGCTTATTTTTTCCATAATCTCCCCCCTCTGCAGGCCCACTATTCCTGGGTGTTCCCGGATGGCTATTGCAAGTGGCTCTGCCGCCAATGCGTAGAGCAACGGCGATAGAGGACACCCCTGCCTCGTACTCCTAGAGAGAGGAAATTGTTCCGAAGGCCACCCATTAGCCAGAACCCTCGCCACTGGATCCTGGTATAGGAGTTGGATCCATTTTATGAATCTAGGACCAAGCCCGAATTTGTCCAGACAGGCCCATAAATACCTCAGTTCGACTGAGTCGAATGCCTTGGCAGTGTCCAAGGCAACGACTATTCTGGACCCCGAATTGTCATGTGCTGTCTGTAGGTTAATAAACAGTCTTCGAAGGTTAAAAGACGTGTTTCTCCCTGGCATAAAACCAGCTTGATCCCCGTGAACCAGTGACAGGATAACTGTATTTAGACAGATAACAATAATCTTAGCAAGAATCTTAACGTCTACTTAAAGTAGGGAAATTGGACGATAAGATTCTGGGAGATGCGGATCTTTACCGGGTTTGGGAATTAATACTATGGTAGCTTCCCTCATGGATGCTGGGAGGTCTGAACTTTCAAATATGAAGTTATATAATGCTAGTAATTTAGGGATCAGCTGGTCTGAGTATGTGGAATAAAATTCCACTGGCAGGCCGTCCGAGCCCGGGGCCTTAGATCTAGGGAATTCAGCAATCGCTCTGGAGATTTTGTCCCCGTCAGAGGAGCCTCCAGTTCTCTAGCTTGTTCCTCTGTCAATTTAGGGATTGATATGTCAGCAAAAAAGGACTCTTTCAAGACGGTGTCATTCGGGGCCGTGGTGGTATACAGGGAAGCAAAGAAATCTCTGAATAGAGAAGTCACCTCAGCTGGCTCGGTTACCAGGGTATCTCCATGGGATCTGAGTGAAATCACTACCGGAGGTCTCTCTTCACAATGTACCATATACGCAAGCAATTTCCCGGCCCTTTCACCATATTCAAACGTTTTTTGTCTATGGAAAAAGAGTTTACGTTTGGATTTTTCAAAAGGCAGTTGATCCAGCTCCCTAGAGTATAATTTAAGGGTATCAGCTTTACTTGCGGTGGGATCTTCCATAAAGGCCTTCTCTGCCGAAAGTAGATGTTTAGTGGCTATGTCCATAGTTATCTCAGAGGGGCATTTCAGTTTATTAATACGCATGGTGAGTAACATACGTGCATGCTTTTTAAATGTTTCCCAAACCATTTGCGGTGATGCGGACTTCCCATTAATCTCAAAAAATTGTTCCCACTCATTAGCAAGATCATCCTCTGGAAACAAGGTTAACTAGAAGGGTTTTAATCTCCATGAGTTTGGGGGTCTGGTCAGAGAGCGATCTAGGGGAAAATCCCGCATCTAGCAATGTTGGGAGTAGGGATTTGGATAGGAGAATAAGGTCTATACGAGACATAGAGTGATGTGAGTTGGAGAAACATGAGTAAGCCTGTGTCGTGGGGTGTTTATGCCTCCACGTATCTACCAGGTTAAAGTCAGCCTTGTGAACCTTGTCTGTCGGTGGGGTGAGGTGGGAGAAGAGGATCCAGCCAGTCTATCCAGTGTTGGGTCTAACACATTATTAAAATCGCCCAGCCATATCGCTGGAATACTAGGATGCCTAGCCATGAAACCAAACCCATCAGTCAAAATGGAAAATTGAAACGGTGGTGGTACATAGAATGCTAATAATAGAAGCGGGTCTCTATGTATTTTAACTCTAAGGAAGACATATCTACCCGCTGGGTCTATCTCTGAACCCTGGAGCTCAAAATGCGTAGTCTTAGCTATTAAGATCGATACCCCTCTGGAGTGAGTGGTATGGAGGGAGTGGTATGCCCATCCCATCCAGGGGCGTTTAAGTACCCTTTGCAGCGAATCATCTGCATGGGTTTCCACAAGTATCTGCTCTTTTTTTTTAAGTTGAGCAAAAACAGCTGACCTTTTGATTGTATCTCTGACCCCACGTAAATTCCATATTAATAGTTTCAATGCGGCCATGGGGCTAGGTGTTTAGAATATGAGGCTCCAGAGTTAAGATCACCCCTAGAATCAAGCAATGGTGTATACAGTCTCCAATAGAAGATTGTAATCTTCAATTGGAGACTGTATACACCATTGCTTGATTCTAGGGGTGATCTGAACTCTGGAGTATATACAACAAACGCACATGAAAGGAGTTAACAGATACCTCTTCTCCCCTCATGGCGCCGCCATCTTGCCCAAGGGATTCTTTCTCCTTGTCCTGATGGCGGTACTGATCAAGCTTGGAGGTCGCTGTAGCTGGCTTTTTCGGCGGCGACATGATCCTGGTAGCTGCCCAGTGCTCTGGGGGTCATTTTGGGGTCTGTAATTGTGGATGTTAGCTCAGGATCTGCTCTGAAGGATAGACTGTCGGCGGAGCTTAGCTGCCTAGCGTCCTATCCCATGCTGCTCCAGGCCACGCCCCCCATGCCATTTCTCTTGTTAGTAAAATATTTAACTGTGCTACAATGGATATTCAGTAACTTAAAAATGTTCTGTACACATCATTACTGCCTTGTTAAGTAAATGTTTTAATGCTATATTAAATGCCCCCCCTTCCGATGCAGCTCCACACTTGCTCTTAGCTTATTTCCACTCACCTAATGCGAGCAGGCGAGTGGAATTTTTTGGGGCTGATTTAATACATATAATTTTGCACTTTCAAAATATTTTTGCAAGTACAGTATATACTCGAATATAAGCCGAGGCACCTAATTTTACCACAAAAAACTGGGAAAACGTATAAACCGAGGGTGAGAAAATGCAGCAGCTACTGGTAAACAATGCCCATCTGCAGCCTCGCTGTGCCCATCTGCAGCCTCGCTGTGCCCAGTTGCAGCCTCACTGTGCCCAGTTGCAGCCTCACTGTGTCCAGTTGCAGCCTCACTGTGCCCAGTTGCAGTCTCGCTGTGCCCAGTTGCAGTCTCACTGTGCCCATTTGCAGCTGTACCTTTTATTACTAAAACAGCGTGTCTCCTGCTGTGTAATGCATTCTGTTTAGCCGTCCATTGAAACAAAGCCCGCCCCGCCTCCTCCTCATCTGTGATAAGCGGAACACTGATACAGTTTCCCAGCATCGTATCAATGTTCCTCTATCACGGACGGATGAGGAGGAGGCGGGGCGGGCTTTGTTTCAATGGACGGCTAAACAGAATGCATTACACAGCGGGAGACACACGCTGTTTTAGTAATGAAAGGTGTCTCCCGCTGTGTAATGCATTCTATTCGGCCGTCCATTGAAACAAAGCCCTCCCCGCCTCCTCCTCGTCCATCCGTGATAGAGGAACACTGAGACGATGCTGGGAAACTGTAGCAGTGTTCCACCTATCACAGACGAGGAGGCGGGGCGGGCTTTGTTTCAATGGACGACTGAACAGAATGCATTACACAGCGGGAGACGCACGCTGTTTTAGTAATAAAAATTACGGCTCACTCGAGTATAAGCCGAGGGGGAGTTTTTCAGCCTAAAATATGGGCTGAAAAACCCGGCTTATACTCGAGTATATACTGTACCCAAGCTCTGTTGAACATGAAACCTGCCACAACCTTCCAAATATATGTTTTAGTTGCACACTCCACTCCAAATCAAGATAAAACTAGACTTCTATTTTACTGATTCACAATGTACAACATGAGAGGCTATTCAAATGAATTTATGACTCTGGCATTTGCTAAATGTCAGAAGCTACTGCTGTAAAAGTATTTTGTTTATCATTTTACGTCTGTGTACTTTTCGCTATTCTAAAAAACAAAATTATTAGCATAATTATAACCCAAAATATGCCTAACTTTTAGCCTGTGGAAATTTGTGTCCCTGTCTAGTAGTGTTATTAAGGCCAAAAAAAAAAGCCAACAATAGCGGTCTTCTGTTCAAAAATACCCCAATATACAAGACACCCCTCTTTACTTGTGTGTACATATTTTAAGTAATAAACTTAACACGCACAATAACAAACCTGCCATTTGTCTTTGTACAACTGTGAAAGCTGTCCAAGTTTGTAGACAAAGGGGCTGCTAATACAATAAATTCCCAAGTGTGGCTTGGGGTGAATTTTCAGTACCAAAAGCGGTAACCCCGAGCCACACTCGGGATCACATCGCAGGATCCAGGCAAAATTACTTACCTTATCCCCTGGATCCTTTGATGTCTCCCCGCTGTGTGTGTGCGAGCTGTCCTCCGCTCGATCTATCACAGTGCCGAGCTCCGTTCCCTGTGAGCGTTGTGACGCACAGGGACGGAGAACGGCGCCAAATTCAAAAAGTGAAACACACACTATACGTACAGTACACTGTAATCTTACAGATTACATTAATGTATCACATTATTTCACATCTCTTTTGTCCCTAGTGGTCTGCCCAGTGTCCTGCATGCAGTTTTATATTATAAATAATTCTTTCTGCCAGGAAACTTAAAGGGGTTGTAAAGGTAAAAATTTTTTCACCTTAATGCATTCTATGCATTAAGGTGAAAAAACTTTTGACAGTACCGCCGCCCCCAGCCCCCCCCGTTTTACTTACCTGACGCCTCGAATCTTCGCTCCTCGTCCTCGTCAGCTTCATTGCAGCTCAGCCTGGTCGCTGATTGGCTGCAGTGGATGGATTGAAAGCAGCGCAGCCATTGGCTCGCGCTGCTGTCAATCACATCCGATGACGCGGCGCGCCGGGGGGCGGGGCCGAGTGATACAGCGAGCGGCTATAGCCGCCGGCTGTATCACGGGAGCGCGCCCGCAAGCACTCACCACCGTGCGAGGGAGCTCGCATGAAGGTGGTAAATGCTTGCGGGGAGGAGCTGAAACAGCCGCCGAGGGACCCCAGAAGACCAGGTTCGGGGCCACTCTGTGCAGAACGAGCTGCACAGTGAAGGTAAGTATAACATGTTTGTTATTTTTAAAAAAAAAAAAAAACAACTTTACAACCCCTTTAAGCTTGTCCATAGCAACCAAAAAGTGTCCCTTTACATCAAAAGCGGTTTTAGACAAGCTAGAAAACAGCGATAATAAATTAGAATCACTCGCAGAATTGAGCGATAGTGATTTGTGGGGAAATCCGTCATCAAACACTGAAAAGTAATGACAGCGACAATTCTGCAACTGAGCAAATTTCAGTATTTTTGATTTGATTACATTATTGAATAATTTTTATTATTATTATTTTAATTATTTGTTATAATTATTTATAGTTATTTATTATATTATAATTTAGTGTTTCAAACTTTATCATACCCGGGATGTCTACTAGACTCTTGTTTGGACAGATTTAAGTGTGTTACTCCTATAAATTACAGGCCTACAATATAAAACGCCAAATTTCCATGCAAAATATTGTACCGCTTTGAGCATCAAAAATCTGTCATAATCATACCGCCAGGGAGGTTAAGCAGTTTTGTTTTGTGCTCCTGGCCCCGTATGGGGGAAGAATGGTGAGCTCCTTTTCATTTTCCTCTCTTCAATTTGCCTGCTTTAGGGGTTTCTGCTAAGAAAGAACTGGGCAGTTCCGGTTAATTCATCATTTGTCCTTTTCTGCAAGCCAGTCTTTTTTAATGCAGTGGACACAATTTATATCCCCTTTTTTTATAACTTTGAATAGTACATTTTTGTTACAGATGTTTTTATTGCTTCAATTTTGACAAATGTATCCCAATGGATTTTGATATTCTTCTACTTTTACTCAATTGGATGCTTCTGAGGAATGTTGAGGTGGAATGCTTTATGCCCCGTACACATGGTCGGACATTGATCGGACATTCCGACAACAAAATCCTAGGTTTTTTTCCGACGGATGTTGGCTCAAACTTGTCTTGCATACAGTCACACAAAGTTGTCGGAAAATCCGATCATTCTGAACGCGGTGACGTAAAACACGTACGTCGGGACTATAAACGGGGCAGTAGCCAATAGCTTTCATCTCTTTATTTATTCTGAGCATGCGTGGCACTTTGTGCGTCGGATTTGTGTACACACGATCGGAAATTCCGACAACGGATTTTGTGGTCGGAAAATTTTATAGCAAGCTCTCAAACTTTGTGCGTCGGAAAATACGATAAAAAATGTGTGATGGAGCCCACACACGGTCGGAATTTCCGAAACAAGGTCCTATCACACATTTTCGGTCGGAAAATCTGACCGTGTGTACGGGGCATTACTGTTTAGATGTTCTTTATGTTGGCCCTGCTGTTCTTTGGTTTGTTTTAGATATTTTTTCCAAATGTATCGGCTGTCAGAGTTGTTTGTGATTTAATATTTATGGTGAATTACAGTCTCTCTAAATACCTGAAGTTTTCTGGTATAAAAGTCAAGGCCTTGGTGGAAGAGTGGTCTTCCCGGAGTTCACTAGGATAACAAACCTTGATTGTATTTCTTCTTCCAGTAGGAAGGCTTACCCTTATACATATTTAATATTTTTTGGTTTTGTTAATGTTCTCTTCTAGAGTATATTCTATAGAAACAATTTTCTTCTAGATGGTCCCTTTGGGATATGTGACATTTTATAAGGAGATGAAAGGGGATATGTGGATATTGGATAATTTAGTGGTCTTTTGTTCATTGGTAAGATGCTTTGGCAGTCTGGAAATTAGCGCAACATTGGAGTTGCTTTTGAATGCAACCAATTAAGTTTCCCCATTAATTTTATGAAAATATTAAATGAGAATTCCAGTTGCTATGAGAACAACCTCAGTTTATTTCTCCAGCTTTAATAAATCAGCTTGGAAAGGTCAAGCCGTGTGCAGCTAACTGCTTGTCCACCAAGTTTGAGCCCGTTGTGAAATTTCATTATTTGGTGCTGAGGTTAATGAAGTTAAACCTTTGGCTAAAAAAAAAGTGAAATCTGCACCAAGCACTTAATTTATATGTGGATTTTCTGTCCTGATTGCAGTTGTTGAGGTTGCGGATGCTGGTCCCCTTTGCAGACCTTGATGAATTTTCTTGTCTGAAATATTTTAGAGTTAGTAGGACAGATTTTTAAAGTGGAATAAAGTTAGTGGTCAACTAAAGCTTTTTTTCATATCAAAAGGGAATGTGTATATGTGTTCTGCCATAAATGCTTTTACTTGCCAGTCACCATTTTTATCCTAATTTTACCCTGAGCTGCACATGCTCTGCTCTGTGATTTTGGGCCAGGTCAAACTAGCACTGGCGATGGAGATGAACGCATTGCTGGGGGGGGCACTTTACAAGGTGTTTTATAGGTGAAAATATGCTGTGGCTACATGCTCATCGCTCATTATCATATAAAAAAGCTCCTGGGGGGCCAAAATAATCTCTTCCTTTCAGTGGTTTAGTTCTGCGTATAAAGTCAATAGCATTCCTTTTTGTTTTGTTTATTTATTTCAGATTTTCAAAAATACATGTGTAAATTAGATATACATATATAAGACAATTTTCCATAAAGGCTGATAAATTAGAACATGATTTAATTATATTTTTTTGGGTATTTGAAATGTGAGGCATTGTCGTGTCTTTTCACTACCTTTTTTTAATCCCTAAAATCCTGCACCACCGTTGCACATGGTTGAGGGGTGGTTGCAGCACAGCCCTCATTCACTTGAGTGGGTTGCGTTCAGTTGGTGGTATTGCCTGCCAAACACAACAATGGGGATATTTTTTTACACATTGTGATGCAAAGCACAACAGCTGTGGTATGTGTATACCCCTGTATAGCTGTCTTTTGAAGTATTGGGGAGCTGTAGGGGGTTGTAAAATCACAGCTCAACCACATCTTTTTGCCATTTTCCAACCGCAAGTGTAAACTAAGCCTTATGCCGTGTACACACGATCGGAATTTCCATCAGAAAAAACTTGGATGGTTTTTCCGACGGAATTCTGCTCACGCTTGCCTTGCATACACACAGTCACACAAAAGTTCTCAGAACGTTCGATCGTCAAGAATCATCAAGAATGCTTCTGAGCATGCACCGAATTGTTTCCGAGCATGCGTGATTTTTTGCGCGTCCGAATTTCATACAGACAAACGCATTTTCGGATAGGAACTTTTCCCGACCGAAAAATAGAGAACATGCTTTCATTTTTTTGCTGGCTGGAATTCTGCCAGCAAAAGACCGATGAAGCATACACACAGTTGCATTTTCCGACCAAGAGCTCTCATCGGAGTTTTGCTGGAGGCATTACCAATCGTGTGTACGCGGCATAAGGCCCCGTTCACACCTGAGCGATTTTCTGCTTGAAGCTTGTAGCTCTAAAAAGCTCAACAAATCAAATCCTATTAATTTCATTAATTAATGGCCCCTGTTCACATACGAGTGTTCTGTCACCTGAAGCAAAATGCCTGTCACTGAGAAAAGTACATAAGCTTCTTTATGGCAGATTACAAGCATTTCTGGCCCCATAGACTTCAATAGAAACGCCTGACTTTAGCTTTTTGTCACACGTTTTCTGCTCAAACTGCATCTCTCCACCCCTAATCTTCTCCCCCCAGTGCTTTCTATTGGCTAAACAAAAATGCCTGAAGCTGTAAAACGCTTGTAATACACTTCTAAAATGCTTGTAATACACTTCTAAAAACATTCAAAAAAACTCTCAAATAAAGACGCCAGTAAATTGCTACACTCAGGTGTGAATGCAGCCTTACTGTTGATTGACTCACCACCTCTGCTGGAGGTCTGTTCCAAGCATCCACTACTTTTTTTTTTCGCTAAATAGCACCATCTAATATTACTTTTGAACATCCTTCTGCATTTTTGAGGTTATTCCTTTCTGTTCTTGAGAACAGCTTTATATATATATATATATATATATATATATATATATATATATATATATATATATATATATATATATATATATATATATATATATATATATATATATATATACTTCAACACTTCCACTGTTTGTTTTCTTTTTCTCTGGAAGAAGGAAACCCTTTTTTTTTCATTTTGCATCTGCAGTACCACCTGCTGGTAAAATCGACTGTAGCATCATGACATTTAATGACCCTATGGCAGGTATGGGGAGCAACAATAAGACCCCTTTCACACTGGGGCGCTTTGCAGGCGCTACAGCGCTAAAAATAGCACCTGAAAAGCGCCCTGAAAGAGCCGCTGCCGCCTCTCCAATATGGAAGCCCCGAGGGCTTTCACACTGGAGCGGTGCGCTGGCAGGACGCTAAAAAAAGTCCTGCTAGCAGCATCTTTGGAGCGGTAAAGGAGCAGTGTATACACTGCTCCTTCACCGCTCCTGCCCATTGAAATCAATGGGGCAGTGCGGCTATACCGCCGGCATAGCGCTGCTGCAACAGCGCTTTGCGGTGGTTTTAACCCTTTCGTGGCTGGCTTTTAACCCTTTCTTGGCTGCTAGTGGGGGGGGTAAAAGCGCCCCGCTAGTGGCCCAATAGCGCAGCGAAATTGGCGGTAAAGCACCGCTAAAAATAGGGGCGCTTTACCACCGACGCATCCACCGCCCCAGTGTGAAAGGGGCCTAACACAAACCTCAAAAATCTGGCATTACAGCCTTTTCCAGAATAATCAGAAATGCAATAGCAAAATGGAATGACTTGAAATGACTGTGATTTTCAGTGAACTGTAATTAGCTGTAGCCAGAAAAAATGTTCTTTAATATTTTATTAGCACTTTGTGCTTCTTCTTTCACATGTCTTTTAAAGCTTGTAAGAGCTAGAGGTTTTAAAAGCAGGTTTGCCATGAAGTGTAACCATGAGTGTCATAAGCATATTTTACACTCACCGGCCACTTTATTAGGTACACCTTGCTAGTACCGGGTTGGACCCCCTTTTGCCTTCAGAACTGCCTTAATTCTTCGTGACTTAGATTCAACAAGGTGTTGGAAAAATTCCTCAGAGATTTTGGTCCATATTAACATAAGAGCATCACGCAGTTGCTGCAGGTTTGTCAGTTGCACATCCATGATGCAAATCTTCCACCAGATTGAGATCTGATGACTGTGGAGACCATTGGAGTACAGTGAACACTCGGGATTGTCATGTTCAAGAAACCAGTGGTGAGATGATGTGAGCTTTGTGACATGGAGCATTATCCTGCTGGAAGTAGCCATCAGAAGATAGGTACAGTGTAGTCATAAAGGGATGGACATGGTCAGCAACAATACTCAGGCCATGGTGTTTAACCACTTCCTGACCGCCTCATGCAGATATACTGCGGCAGAAGGGCACGTACAGGCAGATTAACGTACCTGTATGTTGCCCTTTAAGAGGCGGCTTGCACGCACCTGACGGGAGCTCCGTGAGTGAGATTGCGGATACCCGCAATCGTCTCACGGAGAGGAAGAACAGGGAAATGTTGATGTAAACAAGTATTTCCCCATTCTGCCTAATGACGCTCTCACTGATCAGAGCAGTGATCAGTGTCGTGTCACACACAGCCCCTCCCCCCACAGTTATGCCCCGTACACACGGTCGGACATTGATCAGACATTCCGACAACAAAATCCATGGATTTTTTCCGACGGATGTTGGCTCAAACTTGTCTTGCATACACACGGACACACAAAGTTATCGGAAAATCCGATCGTTCTGAACGCGGTGACGTAAAATATGTATGTTGGGACTATAAACGGAGCAGTAGCCAATAGCTTTCGTCTCTTAATTTATTCTGAGCATGCGTGGCACTTTGTGCGTCGGATTTGTGTACACACGATCGGAAATTCCGACAACGGATTTTGTTGTCGGGAAATTTTATAGCAAGCTCTCAAACTTTGTGTGTCAGAAATTCCTATGGAAAATGTGTGATGGAGCCTACACACAGTCGGAATTTCCGACAACAAGGTTCTATCACACGTATTCCATCGGAAAATCCGACCGTGTGTACAGGGCATTAGAGTCACTCCCTAGGACACACTTAACCCCTACAGCGCCACCTAGTTGTTAACCCCTTCACTGCCAGTCACATTTATACAGTAATCAATGCATTTTTAATTGCACTGATCGCTGTATAAATGTGATTGGTCCCAAAATCGCGCCAAAAGTGTCCGATCTGTCCACCGTAATGTCGCAGTCATGAAAAAATTGCTGATCGCTGCCTTTACTAGTAAAAACAAAATTATTAATAAAAATGCCATAAAACTATCCTATTTTGTAGACGCTATAACTTTTGCGCAAACCAATCGGATATTGCGATTATTTTTTTTTTTTTTTTACCAAAAATATGTAGAAGAATACGTATCGGCCTAAACTGAGGAAAAAAAAAATTTTATATATTTTTTGGGGATATTTATTATAGCAAAAAGTAAACAAAAAATGTGTTTTTTTTTTTTCAAAATTGTCGCTATTTTTTTGTTTATAGCGCAAAAAATAAAAACCGCAGAGGTGATCAAATACCACCACAAGAAAGCTCTATTTGTGGGGAAAAAAGAATGTCCATTTGGTTTGGGAGCCACATCGCACGACCGCGCAATTGTCAGGTAAAACGACGCAGCGCCGAATCGCAAAAAGTGCTCTGTTCTTTGACCAGCCAAATGGTCCGGGGCGTAAGTGGTTAAACACTGCTCAATGGGTACTAAGGGGCCCAAAGTGTGCCAAGAAAATATCCCCCACACCAATACACCACCAGCCTAAACCGTTGATACAAGGCAGGATGGATCCAGTCTGCCCATTTTCTTCCAACCTCTGACATCAACAAGGCATTTTCACCCACACAACTGCCGTTCACTGGATATTTTTTCTTTTTTGGACCGTTCTTTGTTAACCCTAGAGATGGTTGTGCGTGAAAATCAGTAGATCAGCAGTTTTTGAAATACTAAGACCAGCCCGTCTGGCACCAACAACCATGTCACTTTCAAAGTAATTTAAATCCCCTTTCTTTCTCATTCTGATCGGTTTGAACTTCAGCAAATCATCTTCACCACTTCTAGATGCCTAAATGCATTGAGTTGCTGCCATGTGATTGGCTGATTAGCAATTTGTGTTACCAAGCATTTGGTGTACCCAATAAAGTGGCCGATGAGTGTGTGTGTGTGTGTGTGTGTGTGTGTGTATATAATATATATATATATAGTATATGTGTGTGTGTGTATATATATATATATATATATATATATATATATATATATATATATATATATATATATATATATATATATATATATATATATATATATATATATATATATATATATATATATATATATATATATATATATA
Organism: Aquarana catesbeiana; assembly: GCF_042186555.1. Classification (NCBI taxonomy): domain Eukaryota; kingdom Metazoa; phylum Chordata; class Amphibia; order Anura; family Ranidae; genus Aquarana; species Aquarana catesbeiana. The sequence continues at coordinate 382,861,442 of NC_133325.1, forward strand.
TTATATGTATGTGTGTGTATATATATATATATATAATATATTACATGTGCAACACAGAAAAGTTATACGCATAACCCTGTACATTGATTTGAAAGCAAACACTTCTTTACCATCACAAAATCCTTTAACCGCAGTTTCTTTAAAAAATGTACAGAACATCTTGTGTGTGTGGGAATATTTTATATAATAACGCATAGACTATTTCAGTGAAGGTAAAGATTTGAATGGAATATTTCCGTCCCTGATTCCTTGCTACTGTACAAAGCTAATTTAAATATTAGCAGGAGATCCTGTGTGACTGGAATGACAGCACCTTTAGTCGCTGCACACTTGTGAAGTTGTAACAGGATGTTGTCAATGGAACAATGGAGACACGTGATAGTCTGCTCCCTGGTTGTAAAGAGTTGGGAGGTTGTATTTCTTTCTTAGGCGTGGAGTTTCACTCTAATAACTCCACCTTGTAACATGAAATCCAGAATGTACATGCACAGGAAGGTAAAATGTCCCAACACTCGTCTTTTATTTTAATCTAGCACTTCCTTATAAAGAAAGAAAGTGGTACTATTCCAGGACACTCTGTAAAGGTTTATTAGGTAAGTAATTCATGCTGCAATCTTAGTTTAAATGCATATTTGTGTCTAAAGGCTTTGGCAGTGAGCAGGTACACTTCAGCGAAGAATACAATGGTGTTTGCTTCACCACATAATGATTTGTAATGAATAATGGTTTGAGTCTGTGTTGAAGGCTAATGTTATAATGTGTAAAGTTCACCATCTTAGTGCTTAGTGCTAGTTCAGTAAGGTGATGAGAAAAATGACGTGTGAAGGAACGTAACTCAGGTTCTTGTCCACTTACAGTAACTCATATATAAAAAGTCACCTATTTTTTGGTTGAATTTTTACTGGGTGCCGTGGATTAGGGAACATTGATGTTGTTATGGAGGAGATTTACTAAAACTGGTGCACGTAGAATCTGGTGCAGCTCTGCATAGTAGCCAATCAGCTTCTATGTTTTAAAGCGGTTGTATACCCAAGATTATGACTTTGCATATAATTTTGTATTGTAGTAAGTAAAATCATTTGCCATCAATCATTTTTACTGTACCTGCTTCCGTTGTGACTTATCGCTATATTACTGACTAATGACGTGTAACGCGCATGCGCCGTATCCTCAATCATTCCGGCAAGCCGAGACCCTGCCAGAAAAATTCTGTGTATGTCGGGGCTGCGCCATTTCCTGTTGTAGACGTCAGCCCCGTCATCCTGCGATGCTTCCTCCGAATTCTTCCCCAAGAGGATCGTGGTTATTTTGCGAGAAAAGTATGTACTGTGGGCGGAAATAAATAGCTATTCAGACGTGGAAGACCACAGTGGAGATGGCGCCGGCTAATATGCAGAAGAAACTATTATAAGATAAAGAATATTTGCAGTAGGAACGAATTTTATAATTATTCAAAGTGACCATTTGAATTGTGATTAATATTTATTTCAGAATATTGTGAAAATAGTTTTTATATGGGAGGGTTTACTACCACTTTAATGGGAAAGCTTAAAATGATTTGTAAAGTCTCGTTTTTTGTTTCTATTAAAATAACAAACATGTCATACTTGCCTCTTCTGTGCTGTGATTTTGCACAGAGCAGTCCAGATCCTCCTCTTGTCGGGTCCCTGGCTGGAGCTCCTGGCCCCTCCCTCCTGTTGAGTACTCCCACAACAAGCAGCTTGCTATGGGGGGCACCCAAACCAAGCTGCAGCTGTGTGTCCATTCAGACACTGAGCCGTGGTTCAGCCCTGCCCCCCTCTCTCTCTCCTGATTTGGCTAACTGACAGCAGTGGGAGCCAATGGTGGTGCTGCTGCTGTGTCTCAGCCAATCAGGAGTGAGAGTCTCAGACAGCCGAGGCACTCGTGCACATTGCTGGACAGGCTCAGGTAAGTATTAGGGGTGCTGCTGCACACTGAAGGCTTCTTACCTTAATGCATAGAATGCATTAAGATAAAAAACCTTCTGTCTTTATAAACACTTTAATTGAACAAGCTGAAGTTAGAAGCTGATTTACCATGCACAGCTGCACCAAATTCAGTGTGCATCAGCTTTAGTAAATCCCCTCATTTGCCTCACTAAAAAAGTCAGTTTAAGAGCCCTTTCACACCGAGCCGTGGGGGGCGTCAGCGTTAAAGTGGCGATATTTTTAGTGCCGCTTTACTGTCATTTTAGTGGCGCTATTTGGCCACTAGTGGGACGGTTTTAACCCCCCCCGCTAGCGGCCAAAAAGGGGTTAAATCCGCCCACAAAATGCTGCCGGAGCGGCCTTTTGCCGGCGGTATCGCATCGCTGCCCCATTGATTTCAATAGGAAGCAGCGGTGGAGGAGCGGTGAGTTCAGGACTTTTTGTGACGCCCTGCCAGCGCCCTGCTCGAGTGTGAAAGTCCTAGGGCTTTCCACACTGGAGTGAAAGGAGCCGCTTTTTTCAGGCGCTATACAGGCGCTATTTTTAGCACTGTAACGCCTGAAAAACGCCCGCAGTGTGAAAGGGGTCTAACACTCCTAGCGGTATTCCCAAGTTTGTTTCAATTTCAGTACCATTAGCAGTAACCCCGAGCCACACTCGGAATTGCATTGCAGGATCCTGGTACAGCATACTTACCTTGTCACCAGGATCCTGCGATGTCCCCCTGCTGTGTCCTCCGCTGGATGCTCTGTGTGCCGGGCTCCGTTCCCTGCGAGCGTCCTGACACATGGGGGTGGAGCCCGGCGACAAATTCAAAAAGTATAAAAAAAAAAAAAACACATTACATTAGATTACATTACTGTATGAAATTATTTCACATCCCTTTTGTCCCCAGTGCTTTGTCCAGTGCTCTGCATGCAGTTTTATATTATATATACTGTTCTTTCTGCCTGGAAACTTGAGATTGTCCATAGCAACCAAAAAGTGGCCCTTTACGTCAAAAGTGGTTTTAGACCAGATAGAAAACAGCGATAATAAATTAGAACACTTGCAGAATTGAGCGATAGTGAATCATGGGGAAATTTATTTTATTATAATATTATTATTTTTTTTATAATTATAGTTATTTATTATATGATGATTTCGTGTTTCAAACTTCATCATACCCGGATGTCTACTAGACTCTTGTTTGGACAGATTTAAGTATGTTATTCCTAAGAATTACAGTCCTACAATATAAAACGCCAAATTTCCATGCAAAACAATGTAGCGCTTTGAGATTCAAAAATCTGACATAATCATACCGCCAGGGAGGTTAAATTCTGAATTCCAAGGCAAGCAATAAAAAAAAAAAAAAAAAACTTTATGTCCCCTGCAAACCTATCAATTCTGGGATATTGCCTTACTGCACGGCATAAAGGCATTGCCATGCATTACATTTAAAGCAGCAAAAACCATTGGCATATTTCTTTCTGACACAGTACACCAACAGGCATGGTAGTGTGTTGCGGTGCACTGTAACGCAGATGTTCCATGTTCCATAAATTTCCATAGTATGTTGGAATAAAAAAAAAATGGCACTGCAACACATAGATATGAAGACAGCCTAAAAGTATATGTAAACTCTACCATTTAAAGTGGTACTAAATTAAAAGAAATATTCACCACCTCATTCCAGTGATGCAGAGGATAAATCCGTCATCTGCCGCTGTTGTCTTCTCCCCAGCTATTTATGTGTGAAAGGGTTTCAGCCTCTTGATTGGCCGGTGGCAGAATGATGTCATCCCACTCATGCACATGGGAGTCCTTCATTTCAGAATATTATAGGAGTATGTAATTCTGGCATAGCCGGAGTGTGCCGGGAATGCATGGTGAGCTGCTAATGCGCAGTTCAGTGTGCATTCAATAGAAGACTGCGTGCAGACAGGTAAGTGTTTGTTATTGCAGAAGACAACATTGCATGTCTTTTCTGCAATAAAATCTGCCTGCTTGCAGTTTTTATCAGTTACCTTTAGGTCTGCTTCAACTTTTATTTGCTCCCTTTTGGCTTGTTAAAGCTGAACTCTGGGCTGCAGAAAAAGTTACCCCCTCCTCACTGCAAGGGATAATTACTAATTTTCTCTAGGAGGATAGGAAGAAGTATTCCTCCCTCCCCTGGCAGTTGATGTTCTCTTCCCTTCTCCAGTGTTCCAGAGATGTGGGCAGGCCCTCTGTGGCCCAATGTACAATGCAAGGCTGCTGATCCTGCATTATTGCAATGAGAGCTGCGACTAGTTGTGCATCAAAGAAAAGGAGAAAGCCTGCAAGAGCAAGGAATAAGGTTAAATATTTCACCTTACTCCTACCTCCTAAACAAAATAAACATTTAATTCTTGCAGGGTAGAGGGGTCCGCTGTAAGGGTAACACCCCCCCCCTGGTCCCCGCACCCCCCCCCGGTCCCAAGCACCCAGCTGGCACGTCCGCTGACTGGCCGAAGATCCGAACAAAGCCGATGCTTCGTTTTGGGTCTAGGATCTAGTAACTCGGAAGCAATGTCATGAAATCACTTCCCGGATTACTGGCATCTTAAAGGCGCCAGTTTTAAAAAATAGAAAGTATTTCAAAAACGCAGATCTTGACATTTTGAATACTTTCAACCGCAGAGGAGGGGTTTGGGGTCTTATAGATCCTCGATCTCTCTCTCTCTCTCTCCATAAAGAGTACCTGTCACTGACTATTACTTTCAAAAAGATGACACTAAAATTCTCAAAAAACGTAGTCGCGCTCTTGAGCGTCTGTGGCACAAGACTAAGTCTCTCAAAGACTTCAACCAATACAAATCTGCCCTCCAAATATACTATTCTTTCCTCCACACTGCCAAGCAAACCTATTTTACAACTCTTATTAACACTTTCTCATCCAATCCCCGTAAACTCTTCTCTACCTTCAACTCTCTACTTTGTCCTCCACCGCCTCCACCCACTGACTTACTCACTGCCCAGGAAATCGCTAATCACTTCAAAAACAAGATTGATACAATCCGTGATGAAATCTCTATTCTACAGGTATCTCCCCCAGCTAAGACCCCATGTCAACAGATACAACTGACACTCCCCCTATTCAAATCTACTACTACAGATGAAGTTGCTAAACTCCTTTCTATCGCCCACCTAACCACCTGTCCCCTGGACCCTATTCCCTCTCAAATGCTACGGTCACCCTCTGACCCCATCCTACACTCTCTAACCCACATCTTCAATCTCTCCCTCACCTCTGGCATCTTCCCCGATGCTCTAAAACATGCACTGGTCACCCCCATACTCAAAAAGCCGTCCTTGGACCCTACCAATCTTAACAACCTACGCCCAATCTCCTTGCTCCCCTTTTCCTCTAAACTCCTTGAACGCCTGGTTTACAACCAACTGAGTGACCACCTCATTAAAAACAACCTTCTTGATCCCCTTCAATCTGGATTTCGCCCTCAACACTCCACAGAAACTGCTCTTTTAAAACTCACAAATGACCTACTAACTGCAAAAACCAACGGACACTATTCTGTACTCCTACTTCTACTTCTGGATCTTTCAGCTGCCTTTGACACGGTTGACCACCCCCTCCTCCTCAAAAAACTTTACTCCCTCGGTCTCCGTGACTGTGCTCTTCAGTGGCTCTCATCCTACCTATCCCAACGCACCTTCAGTGTCACTTACAATTCTACTTCCTCCACTCCTCTTCCCTTCTCCGTCGGGGTCCCCCCAAGGTTCTGTTCTTGGACCTCTTTTATTTTCAATCTACACCTCTTCCCTGGGTCAGCTGATAGCTTCTCACGGCTTTCAATATCATTTCTATGCTGATGACACACAAATCTATCTCTCCACCCCTCAACTCACTCCATCAGTCTCCTCACGCATCACTAACTTACTAACCGACATATCTGTATGGATGTCACACCACTTCCTCAAACTCAACTTGTCCAAAACCGAGCTTATAATATTTCCTCCCCCACGTTCCTCTTCCCCCGACTTCTCTGTCAAGAGCAATGGCAAAACCATCCACCCGTCCCCACATGTCAGGGTACTAGGTGTTATCCTGGATTCTGAACTCTCCTTTCAGCCCCACATCCAATCACTTTCCAAAGCTTGCCGCCTCAACCTCCGCAACATCTCTAAACTACGTCCCTTTCTAACCAATGAAACCACAAAGCTCCTGATTCACTCCCTGGTTATCTCTCGCCTTGACTACTGCAACTCACTCCTCATTGGCTTACCTTTAAACAGACTACCCCCTTCAGTCCATCATGAATGCTGCTGCCAGACTCATCCACCTTACAAACCGCTCAGTGTCTGCTACCCCTCTCTGCCAATCCCTCCATTGGCTACCACTCGCCCAACGAATTAAATTCAAAATACTAACAATAAGTTACAAAGCCATCCACAACTCTGCCCCCAGCTACATCACTAACCTAGTCTCAAAATACCAACCTAATCGCCATCTCTGTTCCTCCCAAGACCTCCTGCTCTCTAGCTCCTTCATCACCTCCTCCCATATCCGCCTCCAGGACTTCTCCCGAGCCTCGCCCATCCTCTGGAATTCCCTACCCCAATCTGTCAGACTGTCTCCAACTTTATCCACTTTTAGGCGATCCCTGAAAACTTTCCTCTTCAGAGAAGCCTATCCTGCCTCCATCTAACAACTGCACTATTTTCTCCATTAGCTCATCCCCCACAGCTATTACCTTTTTGTATCACTTGACCCTCCCTCCTAGATTGTAAGCTCTAACGAGCAGGGCCCTCTGATTCCGCCTGTATTGAATTGTATTGTACTTGTACTGTCTGCTCTAATGTTGTAAAGCGCTGCGTAAACTGTCGGCGCTATATAAATCCTGTATAATAATAATAATAATAATAAAAAGGGAAGTTTACATTCCTTGTGACAGCAATAACAGTGATTAAAAAAGAAAAAAGTGTAAAACATTTTTTTTTTTTTTTTTAAATGCACAGAATATCGGCAGACAATATCGGCTATGGGCCTGAGAGGTGGCTGAAATATCGCTATGGTATCGACACCAAAAAAACAATATCGGTCGATCCCTAATTCACACAGGGCGTATGAATCCGATACCCACACAGGAATGCTCTGGGGTTCCATGTATCCCCATGCAGGCAGTCTAATTGTTGTCAATTGGGATGCAGCGGCTGCATGGACACAGCCGCTGCGTCCCAATGTGACATCTGTGAGGGTGCACGGCCCCGAACACACCCTGGGTGCATCCCCATTACCATCATCCCTAAATCAGTTTATAGTAATAAGTAAACATTTGGAAATAAAAGATGTGCTGTTGTTGGAGCTTCTATCCAATGAAATAGAAATATGGCTGCTCATGTGTTTAGAATAACATTTTGGGGTTGATTTACTAAAGACAAACCACTTTGCACTGCAAGTGCACTTGGAAGTGCAGTCACCGTAGATCTGAGGAGAAGATCGAAATGAGGGGAAGCTCTGCTGATTTTATCATCCAATCACGTGCAAGCAAGAATGTTGTTTTTTTATGTTTCTTGCATGCCCCCCTGGGATCTACAACGACTGCACTTCCAAGTGCACTTGTAGTGCAGAGTGGATTTGTCTTTAGTAAATATTAAATCATATAGAATATAAGAATTGGATGGTGTGTTAGCCTGCCAACATCCTACACAACATTTTGTAGAGAAGGATTCAAGAAAATGCATCCAGAGGACGCCCCTTTGGATTTTAAAGGGCAGGAGAGGAAAGTAGTAATGCAGAGTAGATAAATATAAAAGGCAAAAAAATGCCAGCTTTATTGGTATACAAAGATATAAAAAATTGTGAAAGAAGTTCAAAAATATACACACTACAAAAGTACGTCAATGATAAAGATCAAAATAGATTAACACATATACATATATATCACCCAAGCTGGTAATCCAAAGTGTTGCTCATAGTGAGTTAAACTTTGTTTGAATTGCACAGCATATATCCCGACATGTTTCGGAAAGTCGCACTGAGATGTACTTTTCCTTCTTCAGGGGAAATTCATAATTGGGTGTATTATTGTAATATCTGTAACATAAATATAAATAAATATAATGGGTACAGGATTCATTATGATATAGGCATCAACAGTGTATAGTTTGGAGCCTGGTTGTATCATAGATAATGATGTAATGATGTAAAATAATTACATTATATACCATTGACTCATTAGACAAGGAGAAGATAAAAGCAACAAAGGGAATACAAGCCGGCTGTATAAATCCATAAACACGGCATGGTGATTAGCCGTGCATTCATGGGCCGGAAAGCAGGATGCTTTCACAAGGGACACCTGGTTCCACAGCGGCAAACAATTGTAACCACTGTGGAAAAAGTCATTTTACATCATTACATCATTATCTATGATACAACCAGGCTCTAAACTATACACTGTTGATGCCTATATCATAATGAATCCTGTACCCATTATATTTATTTATATTTATGTTACAAATATTACAATAATACACCCAATTATAAATTTTCCCCTGAAGAAGGAAAAATACATCTCAATGCGACTTTCTGAAACATGTCGGGATATATGCTGTGCAATTCAAACAAAGTTTAACTCACTATGAGCAACACTTTGGATTACCAGCTTGGGTGATATATATGTATATGTGTTAATCTATTTTGATCTTTATCATTGAGGTACTTTTGTAGTGTGTATATTTTTGAACTTCTTTCACAATTTTTTATATTTTTGTATACCAATAAAGCTGGCATTTTTTGCCTTTTATATTTATCCACTTTGCATTTCTACTTTCCTCTCCTGCCCTTTAAAATCCAAAGGGGCGTCCTCTGGATGCATTTTCTTGCATCTTTCTCTATAAAAAGTCTTTAGTAAATAAAGCCCATTGTTTCTCTGTGTGTAATTGTGTTTCCAAGGTGACAAGGTGCCCAGGTTTGCATAGTGGTTGCCTGAGCATATGTTTAGCTATGTTCGCTTTGGCTTATTTGCTTTACGTCTGCGAACATTAGTGTTTTGTCATGGCGGTATGTTTATTTGCTGATGACCTGGCATGTTAGCTAAGTTTAAGGAGCCGATTACACCTTTGCATTGCAATAATGCGTGATAAAACATGTGGCAACCTGGTCCATTAGTAGGCTATACCTTTTGAATGGCACCCGAGGGCACCTAGACTTTGCAGTATAAAGTGCATGTCTGTTTCTTTACGTGTTAATGTGTGCTGCCAGCCTGTGCAAAATGAATGGGCTGCGTGAACTATACTCACCTCCACTCTTTTTCTGCATTCCGATCTTCGAACATATTAATTGGCTGGTCCGTGATGAGTTCATTCATTTCAGCAGATGCTGAAATTGTATACTGAGCTGTGTGTGTGTGTGTGTGTGTGTGTGTGTTTGTGGCTCAGTGTACATTGCGAACGAGCTAGTAAGGATATTTGAATGCCGAAAAGAGAGAGTGGCGGAGAGTTACTAAAACTGGAACACTCAGAATCTAACTTCAGCATGTTCAATCAGGCTTTGACAATAAAACCTGGAAGCTGATTAGTTTCTTTGCAAAGCTACACCAGATTTTGCATGTTCCAGTTTTAGTATATCCCCACCCAAGGCCGGCACTAGCATAAGGCAGCGCAGGCAGCTGCTTAGGGTGCCAGAATAGGGAGGGAGGTAAAATTTAATCCACAGCCACTCGGGGATTGGGGGGGGGGGGTTGGTAAGTAGCAGTACAAACACAGTTTGCTGGAGGGCTCCTAATCCTCTCACACTGTTTTGTAGACTTACACCCCACCCTGTGTCCTCGGCCAGCCCTCTTCTCTTACCCCATAGAGCAGAGCTGAGTCCAGTGTTCCCCCAGCCAAAATCCTGGGACCCCCGGAATTGCCTCCATCCCACCCTATTTACAGAGTCCAGGCAGAGCTCTCTGGTGCACACTTCTCCGAGAACTTCCCGCACACTGGTGCTGTCCTATGAGAGCTGGCTCCACAGAGGACACCGCTGGCTCGTCTCACACAGAGATCTCCACCGGAGAGCCCATGGAGCCAATTTTACATGTCAAGTCACATGCCAAATCGGACCCTATGGCACCGGCAATGGCACCGTCCGAATCGGTGCAACCCTGACTTTGCGGCGCTACACTGATTCCCAAAAGTAAATCCTGCACTACTTTTGCCGACTGCATGAACCCACACAGATGTCTCTCAAATCGCCCCCGAAGTCGGATTTGAAATGCCGGTTTGAAATCGTGCGAGTTCAGCTGAACTCGCACGATTTCAAACCCGCTTTCAGTGTGAACCTTGGCTAATAGTGCATTACTGAATGGCACCGTCATGTGTGGTAATGCACAGTAAAATGCATGTTTTACAATGCGTTACTGCAGCTCAAAAGTGTGCATAGGTCTTAGGCTTTTGTACTAGACTTTTGATAGGAGCAGGGGTGTCCCATTCATTAGGGGTGCATGGGCGCCGCCCCCCATCCATGCATCCGGCCCCCATACAGGTCCTCAGATGCATAAATTCCACTGGTGGGGTTTTGAAGCAGGTGATTGGAGCCAGAGGCTCTAATAGCCTTCAAAAAAGGGTGGGCTTGGGTCGTTACCCATCCAACCAGGGGGGTTGGGGGTTGGTGGCTGTGTGTGCACTGTTTGCCGCAAACCCCCCCCCCCCCCCAAAAAAAAAAATTACCACCAGCCGCCAGTGGATAGCAGTGTATTCAACTTGTTTTTTTTGGAGAATAGGAAATTAGCATGGAGTAAAAAGACCCTTCAAGCGACCTATCAAGAAAGAAATATGGGAGTTCCCACTGTTTACTTTTGAAATATGCTCAAGGCTGTCATCTTTTCCTTCCTAACTACTTGGCAAGTCACTGACCTGGAACAAGTATGTGATTTCAGGTGCTATGACACCTAATATGAACATGCTTGTTCCAGCAGTGACAGCTCCCATATTGCAATTTCTGGACGGTTCTCTTAAAAGACTGTGGAGGATTAAGGAAAAGTTTGGAGTTTTCAAAAAAAAAAATATTCACACCTCTGTCCCCTATGGGGGTCACAAATACCCAGTCCCCATCAGGATTCTTGTGCCCTAGGGGTTCAGGGCTAGGGTCCTTTCTCTTTGAAAGATTACCATGTGTTAATCTCTGTACACTTTTTTTTTTGCACCTGGTGTTAGTTTTGTGTGTGAGCACTGCGCCATGGAGCTTTAAAAAAAAACGTAAGATATATGCTAAAATACCCTGCAAACTTGTAACTTTATACCAGCATAGAAATTCACATTCCTTGTCACTGATAATATCCATGACAATATCCAGGTTATGTATCCTCCCATCCATACAAATATGTGCAAATATAAACTATTCATATGTAGATAATCACTGCTATATTATTTGAATTTAAAAAATCAGTTCAAGACATATATAATGAATACATCCAATGCACACGGCCACCTGGGGTAATGGTGAGGTGTATTTCTATGCTCAGGAAATATCGGTGCTGCATACATTCACCCCATAGACATTAATTACTATACACAACTGTATGTGGGTAGCATACAGTTGTGTGTGTGTGTGTGTGTGTGTGTGTGTGTGTGTAGATATATATCACACAGACATTATTTTTTACAATTTTTGTTTTTTAAAATTATTTTTATTATTTTTTTAACATTTTTTTAGGAGCCCCTCTGGGAGGATTTGGTAAAATAGCAGGGGTCTAAACCGATGCCTGATGTCTCACTTTTGAGACATAGAAAGGGACTGAGGACCAGTGTTAATTTTGTCAGCAAATTTTGATTTAGTTATAGTCTTAAAGGGGTTGTAAACCCTCATGTTTTTTCACCTTAATGCATCCTATGCTCTTTTGTGTGGATGGAGCCATCCACATGTGCATGCACATAGCAGACAGTGGTGGACAATTCATCTTGCATTCACAGTAACACATAGCCCCAACAGCAAGCCACTCCCCTTCCCACCCCCTCCCTGTGAGTGATTGAAATTGGCTGGAACATGCACTGTCCCTACTTTAGTTTGCATGTGAGGTGCTCAGAGAAAGGATACCTGTGGGTGGGGGCAGCGTGGTGTGGCGATAACAACTCACACACAGTCCAGGTGCAATCAGTAGAATTTGTAGTAAATGAAAAACGGTTGCCATCAAATCTGGTGGGAGAGGACCCAACTGGGAGCACTCACAAATTCCAATAGCATGTAGCAGAGCAGGTATCAGCCGAACTGGCAGTGCCTGTCTGGAGGGTCAGAATACATTCTGGTCGTCTCGTACCCAAACTTCAAGGTGTCCAGGAGATTGTGAGCCCCAAGTTTCCCCTCCTTATCTGGAACCTTTCCCTGCTGCTAATACTGTCCCTGACAGACGGGTAACTTGTCCCTATACTACCCACATGCAAATGCGCACCAAACCTAGGGGTTAGGGTCTTAAATGCTTGCCACAGGACTCTGCCACACCCAACATGACCACCAGAGTCACATGGATGAGCAGCATCCAATCAGATCACTGCCCCAGTGACTCAGGAAACTATAGAGGAACCATCTTCCTCGTGACTTCCTCTCCCTCTGCATTGCCGCTGCGGTTGAGCACCACCTGCAGTGGAGACAGAAGACTGCAGTTGCCTACATACCACTTAACCAGAAATTCGGTGAAGCAACAGTATGGACCTTGGCCAGTGGCGGTGAGGGAAAAAAGTGAGTGTTTTAGGCATTGGGGAATGTAAAAGTGCTTGGGCATTATTTACCTTAATGATTATAATGTATTAAGGAAAAAAATACTGTTTTTAGTTTGGGAGTTTGGGGGTTCTAATTCCCAGAGGGGACCCACTCCATAACTCTTCCTACTCACTTTGGTGGGCAAGGGAGTCTTTTATCTGACTGTGTACTAATTTACAGACTGGAGAGCACTGGTTCAAGTGCCTGGTACCGAAGGAAAAATACAAAGCCTTGGGCAAATAGGACATTAAATTTGTTTTATGGTCACAGCAGGCACTTTGATTTTATAACGTCATTATTGTAATAGCAATCCAATCATTGTAACAGCAATTTAATGACAACCCAATATAAACTTACCTGAAAAATCTCCTTTCATGTTGTGAGTGCTGCCTGTCTGCTGCTCATCTCTTTCTACAACATCCTGGATTCCCTGTATGCTTTGCAGCTTCTCCTCTGCTGTTTTTTCAATTTACAATGACTACATATCCCATGGTACCTTGCTGCCTGCAAACAGTGATTTCTGTACCGAAGCCACCTCCTGAAATGCCCCTTTTCAGCACCTCTGTAGTCAGAAGACAGGCTCTGTGAAATGTGTGAAATCCTGTGAACAGGAAGTGGGGGGGGGGCAGGGCCAAGCCACGCTGTGTGTGTCTATGGATGCGCATACTCAGGCTTGGGAGAAAGCCTTCAGGTGTGCCACCATAGCAAGCGGCTTGCTATGGTGGTACACCCAAAGGAGGATGTTTGGGCCACTCTGTGCAATACCATTGCGCAGGGCAGGCAAAGTTAACATGTTTATTTTTAAATAAGCCTTTACAATTGCTTTGATTTTGACCGTAGATATAATCTAGGGCCTGTTTCGCTGATGTATTGATTTTATTATCAACTTTGCTATTACCAAAATATTCACCTTGTTCAAGAGTCACAGTTAATGTGCAATAAGTTTAGCAGGGAGCAGCACTCTCATATACTGTAAGAGGAAACAGTGGCTGGGTGATACCTAATCACACCTCATGCTCAACATTTTACTTATAATATCATAAAACTCACTAAATTTGCTTTGCTTTTTGAATAGACCTTCCACAGGTTTTTAATTACTGGTATTAATATTGTATTAATAAATGAAATGAATGTCTGTTTAAATCAAGATTATCTTAGCAATGAACAGCACCTTCCAAAAGTAAACAAAATACACAACTGGGATGAGACTGGGACCCTGGGTCTAATCACAATCTGTACACTGAAACAATGGCCGTAATAAAAACCTGTGAGCCACACATTACTCCTGTCCCGTCATCATAAAACAAAAAAAAAATAGGTTTTTCCCTTAGAATAATAAACATAGCTTCTTCCTTAATCCTGACACACTCATAACCTGGCCATGCACTAGTAGATTTTAGAACGAACGTTTGTGCAAAACGTTGCAGTTTTGCAGTGCAGTACATTAGAGGACATCACAAATGTTTTTTGAAAGTACCTAAAAATTTAATTTGCTTTTAACATTCAATTTTGGAATGAATGTAATTTCTAGAACTAAAACCACATATACTGTTAGAAATTCATTCATTCATTCAAGAAAACTTTTCCATCCTGCTCCCAGTGGCATTGCTATGGGGGGTGTGTGGCCCGCACCAGGTGACTCCCGCCAGAGGGGTTACACCAGGGCCGGCGCCGCTACACAGTGCACAGTGCTTGGAGCGGAGCGGTTCGAGCAGGGCACCCAGCCGTGCGGGGGAGGCTGCCTGTATCACTCTCCAGTCAGGCTAAGCTGTCACTTGAGACCTCCAATATCTCTCGAGGTAGCCGGAGTTGGTGGAAGAAGCTGCGGGTGTGGCTGTCTCCTCTACTCCCCCCACAGACTCCTTCACTCTGGCTGATCCTACAGCTGAAGAAGGAGAAAGAGGAGAGGACACCGCAACCCCACCCGGGTGTCTGTCTTCATCTGCAGGTATGCTGTAAGCTGTGAGTCCTAACCTGCCCTATACCACCCCAGCCTGCCCTATACCACCTCAAACTGCCAATATACTACCCCAAACGGCCTTATTACACCCCAACCTGTCCTATACCACCCCAAACTGCCAATATACCACCCCAACCTGCCCTATACCACCCCAAGCTGCCAATATACCACCCAAACTGCCCTATACCACCCCAGCCTGCCCTATCCACCCCAAACTGCCAATATACCACCCTGAACTGCCAATATACCAACCCAAATTGCCCTATACTACCCAAACTGCCATATACCACCCCAACCTGTCCTATACCACCTTAACCTACCCTATACCCTTATACCACCTTAACCTGCCCTATACCACCCTAACCTGCCACTATACCACCCTAACCTGCCACTATACCACCCTAGCCTGCCACTATACCAGCCTAGCCTGCTTCTATAACACCATATACTACTCTAACCTGCCACTATACCACCCTATACCGTCATTTACAGGGGCCAGTTTGGGGTGCACCCTGTGACCGTGCGCTGCCTGCAGGGTGCTGAGCAGCCTAGACAGAGGGGGGATGACACCATGTTTTACCGCACCAGGTGACACCAACCCTAGTGACACCACTGCCTGCTCCTTCAAATTTTCTCATCACAAACGAACATCTTAACATAAAAAATTTCCAATGACATTCTAGCAGTGTATAGCCAGTATAGCACTACCCCTGCAGTAGCTATTGCATAGGATGGGTCTTCTGTTCTTTGCCTCAACCTCTTTAGTAGCATTATATCAAAGATAACAGGCACTGAACAAGTTAGTAAAGGCAAACTTAAGCCTGATACACACTGAGTTTTTTTTTTCCATTCAACCCAGAGGGTTGAAGGAAAAAAAAACTGAAGAGCTCAGGTGGAACTGTTGTACTAACAATCCAAAGTTAGTACAGTGATCTCCCCTGCTGTGCTATTGTGTTCTGATGGAGACGACCCCGCCGGAACACATTGGATGCCGATTGGCAGACCATTTTTGGTCACGCCCCTTCGACAGGAGCCAGCTGAATGGCTGGCTTCTTCCAGACCGGCTGCCGTGCACACGGGCCAAATGTCGGCCGGTTTCTTTTGAACATAGAAATAGATCAACAATGGTGATAACACGATTTAGTATACATGGAAAAAAGATCCCCTAGGGGTGGGACTTTGTAGGCACTACCACATAGACAAAAGATTGTAGAAAAATAGAAAATATTTATTGACATACCATAGATAAAAATATATAGCACATAACCATGAATGCAATTAGATAGACACAAAAACTACAAACGAAAATGATACAACTTCCTTAACCCAACGACATTTCAGAGATGAAATGTTGTCTCCTTCATCAGGGTTTTTCAAAGGGAGTACAGTATATCATAATCGCTTTTACATGTACATTTGAGCATCCACAGTAATTAAAAGAGGAAAGACATCGTGACATAGAGTCTCCCGCAAATCCCATCCACTGAGCTGTTGGTTGATTTTTGCAAGAAAGAGGGAGGGAGAGGGGCCAGGGAATGTGAGGGAATAAATATTCCCTGGTCACACCCAACAAATCCGCTGAAGTCTGGAAATCCAGACACACAGCAAACTAACATGTGTACTGAGGCCCAACAGGTAAGGAGTCTACGTACAGCGGTGACATTACTCACAGGCAGATGGACAGATAAGGACATGGGTGACCTTGAAGATTATGGATTCATACAGTAGGGGAATGCTGTCCAAAAAGATTGTTCCCGATGGGCATGGTTCACAGCAGCTCCTCATAGACGTCCTGTCTGTTGCCCTTTCTTGCAAAAGTCAACCAACAGCTCGGTGGATAGGATTTGCAGGAAACTCTATGTCACAATGTCTTTCCTCTTTTAATTACTGTGTTTGCTCAAGTGAACATGTAAAGCGATTATGATATACTGTACTCCCTGTGAAAAACCCCTGATGAAGGTGACAACATTTCATCTCTGAAACGTCGTTGGGTTAAGGAAGTTGTATCATTTTCATTTGTAGTTTTTGTGTATCTCTAATTGTATTCATGGTTATGTGCTATATATAATTATCTATGGCATGTCAATAAATATTTTCTATTTTTCTACAATCTTTTGTCTATGTGGTACTGCCTACAAAGTCCCACCCCTAGGGGGTCTTTTTTTTTCCATGTTATATTTGGGATGTGGGCACACCCCTATGAGCATTCCTTATCAGAAACCCTTTTTCAATTTAGTATACAGGGTGATTACTCTTTATTACTAGGCATAAAATGACACTTGGTGTCCAGATCAGCATAAACAGTAGCATGGTCACCTAAAGTGCAGCAGATAAACAGTGATAAAGCTTGATGTACTGAACACAGTAACTATGCTGCTGAATGTGCATTGTCTATAGAAATGAAGGGTGTGAGAGAAGGAAACAAAGGGGACTGGCAGGATGGTTTTAAGGGAGCCGCAGTACTTTGTTATTCTTCTGCTGACTGTCGTTGGGGCCCTTTTAAGAAGCATTGGTGCACTTGACAGTTTTTGTAAACCAACATGAAGTATAGGTGCGGTAAACATAGAGTAAAAATGTGGTACAGGTATGGTGTAGGTGCAATATAGGTGCAGTATACTTAATGCCCTGCCTCCAGTAAGTCAGTTCCTGCTAGCTGTGTGAAGAATGGGCAGTACCATCTCACCAGTCCCTGTGGTGCAGCTGTGCACTCTTGCTGTAGGAAGAAGGGCCCCTCTCAGTCGATCCACAGAATGCCTCCGGAGATTCAAAGTTGAGAAGTAGAGGGTGGGAGGATGCTCTGGTCTTCCTGTGGCAATGATGCAGATAAGATCCCTTTGGTCTGTGCTGAGTTGTCTTGTGCGTCTTGGCTGGTCTGGCCTCTCATGTCTCAGCAGTATGCAGCAGATGTGCTCTCATCAGTTCCCTCAGCGCCAAGAGAGAACCTAGCTGAACAGTCTCAGAAAAACAGTTCCACTGCTTTTCCTTACCCAAGTGTCTCTTGGGAATTACAGTGCAAAGAGTCCATACGCTCCACAATAAGGCTTACTTCCCGTACTTCAAATCCCATGATCCTCAGCAGTCTGCAAAGGAAGCCATAGGCTTTTCTGGTTATAGTTCTCCCTCTGCTGGAGGGGATATTGCCCCACAACCTTCAACATAACAGCAGAAAGTGAAAGCAAACTGATTGTAAAGAGGAAAATATGTCCTGCCACACATTTCTGTAGTCCAGCACCTGGCTACACCAGCTTTAGAGTTCATATGCTTATACTCTGTGAGTGCAGCTGTGCCAGTGCAATGGTAAATGATCGGACATTTCCATCCTAGTCTATCTGGCTTTCCATTGATGCCTGGTGGTCATTTCTTTTGGTGGCCTGCACTTCAAGTATAGCATATTTGTGTCATTTTATAAAGTGTAATAAGGTTGGCACAATTCAGTAGGTGACAAATATTCTATATTTATAATGGGGACAGTTTATGAATTAGAGATTCATATTTTGCCTGTTTTAATGAGAATTCTTCTTCCTACAGTTTTAGCAGTAAATGAACATACAAAAGGTACTTTGTTTTACCCACCATAGCCAGTAAAGTGAACATAAACTATGAAAATTCTATTTTTAGATATGCTTCAGCAATTTGCATAGGCTTTTTCCTGTAAAAAGCTTTGCTGATTATTATGCACAATTTAATGAGATATTCATTATTTTCAATAGAGAGAAACTAGTCAATGAACTTGGTGGCATGATTTCTTCTAAAAATAAGTTCTGTTTTTTGTCGCAATAAAGTGATTATAAACAGCCATTAGTTTGAAGTGGTAACTAGGAATAGAAGTTATTGACTAAAGCTAGTAATTAACTGGAGGAGGAATTTGTATGCCTTAAAAAAAATTTCAAGAGCCCATGTGGTAATATTGTAGGCCCAAATGTTGAGAGGTCTAAATGCATTCATAGGAAAACCTCTAGGTTCAAAATTAGCATAAAGGGTAGATTAGGTTGAAAATTTCCATAATACCCCCATTTATTCCTTGTGAAGTTAAAGTTATACTAAACAATATCCTTTTTCTCCAAAAAATGAATACATATCCACCACTTTAATTTGCCCGGTATTCTATTTTTTATTAAATCATTTCTTACTCTCTTTTTCTGCCTGCTTATCCTCTGCAAGCTCCTAAACCAATCTTTTTTTCCTCCTCACTTTTGTTTGTTTGGAAGGAGCGGTGTACATTATTAGTGCTGACAAATCCCATAGCTCATAGTCCCTAGTCCATGTTGGGAGCGAGCAAAAGAGGGTGACTAGGTTCCCACATACAGTTGAAAAATGGAGAACAAACATAGCCACCCTTTAACAAGAAGTTGGATCACATCAACAAAAAGAGGAATTTGGAGGGAGGTTTAAAACAATAACTTATTTAAGTTAAAAATACATACTTAGATGTACAAAGATGGTCCTACTGGGGTGTTAAGTGCTTGTGTCATTTATGTACCCCGCAGGGTTTCAAAACCTTTTCTCAGCTATGTGAGGAATTTGATCTCCCCGCTTATTTCCTATTTTTCTCTGCAATGCTATCAGTACACAATTCAGTTCTCTCACCAACAAAATAGAAGTTATTCCCCTAGAAAAACTACTATGTAGACCTGATAATAAAAGATTGATTTCACAGTACTATTCTGGACTAATCTCAGATTCCAATGTCAGGTACCTAATGGCCCAACGTAAATGGATGTCATTGGACTTGCACATTACCAATTCAGACTGGTTGGAGTTTGAGAGGTCAGCGATGAGTCACTGGTTAAAAACGCTGTACAAAAATGTGCAAAAGTGCTCAAAAACATGCAACAAAACACCCGTAAAAAACGCTCAAAAACTTGATACTCAGGTGTGAATGCAGTGTAATACAGGAGGTTTGTTACTAGCCAGATCACCAAGTGAAAACAGAGGGAGAGAAGCCTCAAAAAAAAAGTATTGCAGCCACCGTATCTAATGATTGGTAAGCGGCAATATATTACATTTAGGATTTTGTGTTTAATACAACAAGTACAAGTGGTAGACACTTGTACCTACAGATAAGCTTATAATAAAGCTTACCTGTAGGTACAAGGAATACCTCCTAAACGTGCACCATTTAACCGCTTCAACCCTGGAAGATTTTACCCCCTTCCTGACCAGAGCGTTTTCTGCAATTCGGCACTGTGTCGCTTTAACTGAGAATTGCGTGGTCGTGCGACGTGGTTCCCAAACAAAATTGACGTCCTTTTTTTCCCACAAATAGAGCTTTCTTTTGGTGGTATTTGATCACCTCTGCGATTTTTATTTTTTGCGCTATAAACAAAATAAGAGGACAATTTTGAAAAAAACGCATTATTTTTTACATTTTGCTATAATAAATATCCCCCAAAAAGATATAAAAAAAAATTTTTTTTCCTCAGTTTAGGCCGATCGTATTCTTCTACATATTTTTGGTAAAAAAAAATCGCAATAAGCGTTTATTGACTGGTTTGTGCAAAAGTTATAGCGTTTACTAAATAGGGGATAGTTTTATGGCATTTTTATTAATAGTTTTTTTTTTACTAGTAATGGCAGCGATCAGCGATTTTTATTGTGACTGCAACGTTATGGCGGACATGTCAGACATTTTTGACACATTTTTGGGACCATTGTCATTTTATAGAGCGATCAGTGCGATTAAAAATACACTGATTACTGTGTAAATGACACTGGCAGTGAAGGGGTTAACCACTAGGGGGTGGGGAGGGGTTAAGTGTGTCCTAGGGGAGTGATTACTAACTGTAGGGGGATGGGCTAGCTGTGTCATTACTCTGATCACAGCTCCCAATGACAGAGAGCTGTGATCAGTGACACTTGTCACTAGACAGAACGGGGAGATGCTGTTTACATCAGCATCTCCCCGTTCGTCCTCTCCGTGAGGCGATCGTGGGTATCCCCGCGGCGATCGAGTCCGCGGGACCCGCGACCCGACTCACGGAGCTCCCGGCCGGCATGCGCGCGTGCCACCGGTGGCGCGCAAGCAATGGCACAGCCGGGAATTCAAATGGACGTACAGGTATGCCCATTTGCCCAGCCGTGCCATTCTGCCGACGTACATCGGCGTGCGCCGGTCGGGAACTGGTTAAGAGATATTCAGTATTTCTGCTGTCGGTGACGTCACCGGCGCATGTGCTCTAACGGAACGACATACTCGTGCTGTTCCTTCAGAGCTGTGTGCGCGGGAGTGATGTCATCATGACTCTGGACACTCTCGCAGTCGGAGCACTCAAACTCAGAAGGAAGACTGAGTGAAGATGGAAGCCCTGTCAGCTGTGACAGCGTGCCACTGGAGGGCTTCATTTCAAGGTTAGTCTTTCATAATGTGCTAGTATGTGGTGCATTTTGCAGGGAGAAGGATTTTTTTTTTTTTGTGTAAAGTTTACTTCTGCTTTAAGCTTGATGGAATTATTGAAATCTGTAGGGGTGCATAGGTTAAGAGCAGCATACAAACCAGGATTTTAGCACACAGTGAATTTGTTTTCTAAGTAAGGATCCCAAACCTTAGGGCTTATGTATCGCTTAAAATTGCTTATAATAAAAGAATAAAGAATAAAAAATCGACAGCTCACCAATAATTTTTAATTTCTGAAATCAACATCACTGCAATGACCCCCTATCTAACAATTTAAATCTAACTGCATTTTTATAAAGTTAAAATATGTTAATTATATATGCACAGCCTGAAAACTTATTTTACATGGGAAAGCAAATGGGAGGTGATGGGAGTTAATGAGTTAGGGTAATGGCACAGAAGTATCTGCTGCTTATGTGGGGTTTTAAACAACATAAGCTAGGGTGTGCACTGTTATATTAATAATCCCCACTGACTCCTAGTATTAAAGTGTATATAACCTGGTAAATGTATTTTTCAGTATGTTTGGCATCATGCCTCGCCAAATGCAATTTCCTAAACAAATAATTTTGTATTTACACAAGTATTTGAGTGTTATTCTGTTTTTTTTTAAGTTTATTGTTAATGATTAGTAAAGCTATTCTCTTAGGTGCTCAGTTAATCTAATTATAGATCAGTTTGAGGATTAGTCCACCTCACTTGTCAGGTTTTCATATTCTTACTACTAGAAAAACTTGTTTTCCTGCAGAATTCCTATTGTACAATTCTTGGTGCGGCGGATGTGTTTTTTTTTTTCTGTACTTCCTTTTCACTATATGGCATTGTGATTCTGCACAGTAAATCATGTGCATAGACTTTATTAGTCAAGACTGAACAGAAGTTGTGCTACTTCCTTAAATTTAAGCCAAGGCTGTCTAAACCACAGGACCTAGGATTAAAGGCTGGGTGAGTAATTGCTGGAAAATTAATTGTAGTAAACTGAAATGTCACTACACCATGAATTCTGATTTAAAACTTTGATTGAATGGAGCATACCAGCAACTATGGCAATAGAAACAAGAGCTGATAGTGTACATCTGGTGTCACTTTTCTGGAAAGATGTATGTTATAGTGTATTAACTACTGAACCATTCTTTTGTGGTGGTATAGATTTAAATAGTATCCACTTTTGACATGTTGTCTGGTTAAACCGGAGTTCCAGCCGGTTTTGTGTTTATTAAAAGTCAGCAGCTACAAAAAGTGTAGCTGCTGACTTTTAATTAGGGATGAGCCGAACACCTCCCGGTTCAGTTCGCAGCAGAACATGCAAAAAATTTGTTCGAACACTGTTAAAGTCTATCGAACGCGAAAAATCAAAAGTGCTAATTTTAAAGGCTTACGTGCAAGTTATTGCCATAAAAAAGTGTTTGGGGACCCGGTTCCTGCCCCAGGGGACATGTATCAATGCAAAAAAAAGTTTTAAAAACTGCAGTTTTTTTGGGAGCAGTGATTTTAATAATGCTTAAAGTGAAACCATAAAAATGAAATATTCCTTTAAATATCGTGCCTGGGGGGTGTCCATAGAATGCCTGTAAAGTAGCGCATCTTTCCTATGTTTATAACAGTGCCACAGCAACATTTCTAAAGGAAAAAATGTAATTTAACACCGCGGCTGTAATGTATTGTCGGATCCTGGCAATATAGATAAAAATACCCCAAAAAATTGGCTCTATGGGAAACGCAAAAATCTGTGGTATTGACTTACCCTGAGTTTGTGACTTCTTTTAATAGGGTAATTGACGTTCCTGCACACTCCGCTTCTGCTGCCAAGTGCCTCATGTCCATCAGAGTACGAGAACTGTTGAATTCCATACTCTGGCAGCAGAGGTTGCTTGGAACAATGAGGCCCTTGTGGCTGCTATTTCTCATGGTCTCTCAGATACATCAAGGATGAGATGGTAGCCCGAGATATACCCACTGAGCTGGAGAGGTTGATCACGTTTGCCCTCCTCATTGACTCCAGATTCAGAGAAAGACTCCCTTTTAAAGAGCGCTAGCGGAAGCTTCCTGTACATTTGTCTCCGAAATATGCAGTCCCATCCTTGCCTCCCTCACCTCCCATGCCTCCTGGTACCGAGTCGGTCTGTGAAGATGAATCCATGCACTTTGGCCTCACGCGTCTCTCTGCGGATGAGAGAACCCTTAGGAGGAAGGAGAGATTGTGCCTTTATTGTGGCCAGGCAGGTCACTTTTTGAAGTCTTGTCCTACCTGTCCAGGGAACACCCGAACGTTGAGGTTCTGTCATGGACAGACCTTAGGTGATGTTGTTTCATCCTCAGTTATCCAGAAGGATAAGCCCCTGGTTTCGGTTACCCTTTCTTGGGCTGAGTCGTCCGTCAAGATACAGGCTTCAATCGACTCTGGGGCTGCAGGCCTGTTCATTGATGCTGCCTTTGTATCGAAGCACTTGATTCTGCTGCAGCTGCGTGACACTCCACTTTGCCATTGAGGCTCTTGACGGAAGACCTCTACAGCCTGCCCATGTGACTCGTGAGACTGTTCCATTGTCCATGGCCGTAGAGGCTCTTCACCATGAGATAATCCAATTCCAAGTTATTTCCTCACCTAAGTTTCGCTGGTTATTGGTTATCCTTGGTTACAGAGGCACAACCCCTCTTTTGATTGGCTCCGTGCTGAGGTTCTTTTCTGGTCGCCACAATGCAGCAAGACATGCTTCCAGAAGGTAGCCAAGGTCCTGTGCACCTCTTCACTCTCCTCCCTGCCAGAGAAGTACCGCGATTTTAGCGATGTCTTTGACAAAGGTCAAGCCGGTAGTTTACAGTTGTAAATAAAGTTGTGCTAAATTAAAAAATCTCTTATAAGAGACCAAGTGGGAGTGAAACAAACAAAATAAATCAATCGAATAGTACAAACATATGCAATAAATAAATTGAATATTGAAAATAGGTGTCCATATGCATCAATAGTGCATTAAAATAAAAATATGAAAATAGAATGAATGTCCATATACACCAATAGTGCAAGAAATAATGTTCTTTAAAATTGTGTACACAATTGATAAGTGTGTGGAGGAATGGGTAAATTTGGGCACTGAGGAACACAACAGGTAAGGATTCCGGGTGACCACCTTCGCCCTTTAATTCCACAACTGACAAAAAAGGGGTCTCAACCTGGAAGTAAAGCTCTATATGTGTTGCTGCTTTATTTTATTCTAAGCGAGGTATTCTCTTATTTTTATATTTACAAGCCGGTAGTTTACCTCCACACCGGTCGTACGATTGCGCAATTGACCTTCAACCTGGTGCCATACCCCCTCGTGGCCGGGTTTACCCTTTGTCGGTCTTGGAGGATAAGGCCATGGAGGAGTATGTTGCAGACGCACTTTTTCGAGGTTTCATCCGCAAATCCTCGTGTCCTGCTGGTGCTGCTTTCTTCTTTGTGAAGAAGAAGAGTGGTGAACTGAGACCTTGTATTGATTTATAGGGGTCTCAATCATTTCACAATTAAGAATGTCTATCCGATTCCGTTGATTACGGAGGTATTTGACCACCTCATTGGAGCAATAGTTTTCACAAAGCTTGATTTGAGAGGGACATACAATCTCGTGAGGTTTAAGGAGGGCGATGAGTGGAAACCTGCGTTTAATACCAGAACAGGCCATTATAAGTACCTCGTAATGCCTTTTGGCTTTTGTGATGCCCCGGCAATTTTCCAGGAATTTATTAAGGATGTCCTCCGAGATTTGTTGCAGTTATGTGTGGTGGTTTATCTTGACGATATCTTCATATTTTCCAAGTCCCTGGAGAGCCACCACACAGATGTCTGTCGTGTGCTTCAGAAACTAAGAGAGAACAATCTCTATTGTAAATTGGAGAAGTGAGAATTCCATCGTAAAACAGGTTAAATTCCTGGGTTATGTCATTTCCACTCCTGGTTTTTCGATGGACCCAGAGATTTACATCCTCTGCAGCGTTTGCTTGGCTTTGCCAACTATTATCGGAAGTTTATTCGTCAATTCTCGTCTCTGGTCAAGCCCCTGACTGATATGACCAGAAAGGAAGGTAACCCACAGAGTTGTTCTCCGGAGTCCATTAAGGCCTTTGAGAGTTTCAAGGCTGTCTTTGTTTCTGCTCCTGTGTTGACATATCCTGATCCTACGTTACCTTTTATCCTTGAGGTTGATGCTTCTGAGACTGTAGTTGGCACCCATCTGTCTCAACGTCCTACTTCTGAGAGCACTATGCATCCTTGTGGCTACTTTTCCCAGAAATTGTCATCTGCCTAGTGCAATTACGAGATTGGTGACAGAGAGCTGTTAGCGATCATTTTATCCCTGAAAGAATGGAGACCTCTCCTCGAAGGTACCACTGTGCCGGTTCTCATTCTTACTGACCATAAGAATCTCACATTCTTGTCTGAGGCTAAACGCCCCTCTCCCAGAAGGGCGCGATGAGCTCTTTTATTGTCTAGTTTAAATGACATTGTCTCATTCTTACCCGGTACTAAGAATGTAAGGGCTGACGCTTTGTCGCGACAATTTTCCTCCACTTCCAAGATAGAGTTGATTCCGGTTCCTGTGATCCCTCCTGATCGTATTCAGGCTACGGTTCGCACCAGTCTCACTTCTCCTTTGGGTGACAAAATTCTTGCTACTCAGGTCCATGCTCCTCCTGAGAAACCTTGTGACCCCTGCTTTGTCCCAGAGAGTCTCCGTACTGCCGTGCTCCAGACTTCCCATTCTCCCAAGGCTGCTGGCCACCCTGGGAAGAATCAACTCTTTTGGGTCATTTCCCAACAATTCTGGTGGCCTAGTCTACGTGCTGATGTAACCGCCTTTGTAGCTGCCTGTTCAGTGTGTGCTCAGAGTAAGACTCCACGACACCTTCCAGTGGGTCTTGTACAACCCATACCCAATGGTGGGAGGCCCTGGACCCACTTATCTGTGGATTTCATTGTAGAGTTACGCAACTCCCAGGACAACACAGTTATCCTTATGGTGGTTGACCGGTTCTCAAAAATGTCCTATTGTATTCTACTTAAGAAGTTGCCCACATCTAAGGAACTAGCTTCCATTTTTGCTTGGGAGATCTTTCTCTTACATGGGCTACCCAAGGTGATTGTCTCGGACAGGGGCAGTTAGTTTGTGTCCTGGTTCTGGCGAGCCTTTTGTGCACAGTTGGGAATTCAGTTTGCTTTCTCCTCTGCGTATCACCCACAGTCTAATGGGGCTGCAGAACGAGCCAATCAGTCCTTGGAGCAATTCCTACGTTGCTATATTTCTGACCATCATAACAACTGGTCAGACCTCTTACCATGGGCGACGTTTGCTCACAATAGTGCCTTGAATTCTGCTTCCCAATTGTCCCCATTTATGGCGAACTATGGTTTCCAACCTTCCGTGTTGCCTGACTCATTTGTTCCGCAGAGTATTCCTGCGTTAGAGGAGCATCTCTGTGGTCTTCGTTCCACTTGGGCACAAGTCCAGGAGGCTTTGTGACATGCTAATGGGTACAGACTGTATGCTGACCCCAGACGCCTGCCTGCGCCTCCCTACCAGGTTAGGAACAGGGTCTGGCTGTCATCTCGCAACCTCCAACTTCGTGTTCCCTCTCTGAAGTACGCACCTCGGTTTATTGGGCCTTTCCGTACTCTTCGCAGGATTAACCCAGTGGCTTACGCGTTAGACCTTCCTTCAAATATGCGTATTTCGAATGTAATTCATATCTCCTTATTTAAAACCTTTGGTCTGCAACCGCTTTACCACCTCGATGTCTCATCCTCACCCTGTACAGGTTGAGAACCATGAGGAGTATGAAGTACTGTCCATTGTTGACTCCCCTAGGTTCCGTGGGCGCATACATTACCTGGTGCATTGGAAAGGTTACGGTCCGGAAAAACGCTCTTGGTCTCATCCTCGGACGTACATGCCCCTGTTCTCTTCCGTGATTTCCATAGACTTTTTCCCCTCAAGCCTGGTGGTCCTCCGAGGGGGAGGGGTCATTGAGGAGGGGGTACTGTCAGGGCTGGGCTCAGCCCTTCTGTCTCAAAGCTGACCACTCAGATGTTGGCTAATTGCCAGCTCCTTTCTCTCCACAGTGACTCACCTGTTGATGATATCCTGCTCCTCAGTCCTGCCTACTTAAGCCGTCCAGTCCAGATGATCTCTGCCTTCGCCTTGGTCACATCTCTAGAGATGCTCTCCTGTGTTCCTGCTAAATACTTCCTTCTGGCTCTAGATCCTGCTTGCTGTTCTGCTACGCTCATCTCTGGCTCTCTGACGTTTTGGCTTGTCTGACTATCTGTTCCAGTTCCTGAACTCTGGCTATGTTTTGACTATGTTTACTCTGCTTACCTTTTTGTATTATTATTAAACAAGTGTGATTTAACTGTATTTCTGTCTCAGTCTGATTCATGGTTTTTGACAGCATGTTAGGGTGTTGCTGTGCATTTCTCGGCACTGCACGTCTGTTAAAAAGATGTGTTGTGTGTATCAGCCACCCCAGCACCCCCCTAAGATAATTCATTCCAAACAATATATAATGGGCAAAAAGATATGTGATTAATAATTTTTTTTATCATAAAAATATAAATGAAGTTAAAGCCCAGTGAAAAAAAAGAAAAAAAATTGAATTGTAAAGTTCAGTCTTAAGTAGCGCAAAATCTCAAGTGACTTGTGCTTGTCCAAAGTGACTAAGTTTAGCCACAGATGTGCAGTGAATCAAGTGACTTCCCTGCTCCCCTTCAGTTCCCCACTCACCAGATCCTTGCACCCCTGCAGGGGTAAAACGCATGTAGTGAGTGTAGTGGCAGTACCCAGAGCAAACGCCTCCTCCTTGGCTCAGCGGACACTGGGGTATCCAGATCCTTCTACCCCTCCTGGGGTGAATCGCTCCCAAAAGGTAAGATTACAGAAATCACCTCTTCCGTGGCGAACCGCAGGATACCCTCATGGATGAAAGAGCAGCAGCCTAGCCTATACCTAAGCGCGGAATACAACAATTTATATATACAGTGCAAAACGTGTTAGCAGTTCCTTTCTTTCCCCCACTGCCTGCTTGATGTTTTTACTCGGTTTATTGGAAATTTTTTAATAAAAGTGGTTTCAGCAGTGCAACCACCTACAGTGCCTAGCAAAGTAATCACCCCCTTGGCTTTTTACCTATTTTGTTACATTACAGCCTTTTAGTTCAATGTGTTTTTTAATCTGAATTATATGTGATGGATCAGAACACAATAGTCTAAGTTGGTGAAGTAAAATTAGAAAAATATATACATAAAACTATTTTTCACAAATAAAAATCTGACGCCAAAACTCACCGACCGGGCAAGGAGGGAATTAATCAAAGAGGCAGCACAGAGACCAAAGGTAACCCTGGAGGAGCTGCAGAGTTCCACAGCAGAGACTGGAGTATCTGTACATAGGACGACAATAAGCTGTACGCTCCATAGAGTTGGGCTTTATGGCAGAGTGGCCAGAAGAAAGCCATTACCTTAAGCAAAAAACAAAATGGCACGTTTTGAGTTTGTGAAAAGGCATGTGGGAGACTCCCAAAATGTATGGAGGAAGGTGCTCTGGTCTGATGAGACTAAAATTGAACTTTTTGGCCATCAAAGAAACCACTATGTCTGGCGCAAACTCCTCACATCACCCAAAGAACACCATCCCCACAGTGAAACATGGTGGTGGCAGCATCATGCTGTGGGGATGTTTTTCAGCAGTCAGTACTGGAAAACTGGTCAGGGTTGAGGGGAAGATGGATGGTGCTAAATACAGGGATATTCTTGAGCAGAACATGTACCACTCTGTGTGTAATTTGAGGCTAGGACGTAGGTTCACCTTCCAGCAGGACAATGACCCCAAACACACTGCTAAAGCAACACTTGAGTGGTTTAAGGGGAAACATGTAAATGTGTTGGAATGGCCTAGTCAAAGCCCAGACCTCAATCCAATAGAAAATCTGTGGTCAGACTTAAAGATTGCTGTTCACAAGCGCAAACCATCCAACTTGAAGGAACTGGAGCAGTTTTGCAAGGAGGGATGGGAAAAAATCCCAATGATAAGATGTGGCAAGCTCATAGAGACTTATCCAAAGTGACTTGGAGCTGTGATAGCCGCAAAAGGTGACTCTACAAAGTATTGACTTTAGGGGGGGTGAATAGTTATGCACATTGACTTTTTCTGTTTTGTCCTATTTGTTGTTTACTTCACAATAAAAAAAAACCATCTTCAAAGTTGTGGGCATGTTCTGTAAATTAAATGATGCAAATCCTCAAACAATCCATGTTATTTCCAGGTTATGAGACAACAAAACACGAAAAATGCCAAGGGGGTGAATACTTTTGCATGGCACTGTAGACTTCCTTTTTCATTAAATGGAGGATCGTGTCGTGTGGTAGTTAGCCTACCAAAGATGAGCGCGATGAGGATTGGCTCAGTTTCATGCTGACCTCTGTAATGCATGTCTAGGTCTAAGTGTATTGCAGGCCTCACGGCTTAGTTTCATTTGTGAGTGAAGAGTAGTCTGTGGGAACGGAGGATCAGGTAAGTAAAAGTGCTTTTTCTGGTCCCATAGACACAAAACAATATTTAACCCTTGCAGTAAGGGGACAGCTCCACTGCATGGAAGGATTTTTATGTTCCCCAGAATTGAGCTTTAATATTTTTTGCAGATCTTTGTTTTTTGATCAAAGACTTTGCTATAAAATGTGTTAATCATTGCTATATTATCCTTAAAAGTGAATGTAGTGTTTCTTCAAATCAAATCATGTGATTAGGCATTGTAGGGGTTATAAAGCTAGCTATTGTGTTGCAGTAATTGCAGACACTGTGATCAGGAAAAGAGATGAAGAGCCTGCAGAAAACACATGAAGTACAATGTAATACGTAAGCACAGGCACCTTGACAACAGAAGCACCTGATAATTAGTCATAACCTCTTATTCACAATAGACAGGATGTCCAAACAGTACAAGGTGCTCTTCCATGAACATGTCTCTGGAAAATTAGGATATTGTAGAAGATACTTGAAACCCCAAATAGACTTGACCTTTCTTTTTTTTTTTCAGCTAATGCTTTTAAAATTGCTAATGTTAGTATTTGCAGGGCCCTGAAAATCCTTTATATGTATACAGCAATGTGCATAGATGTGATCAATTGCATCTTCAGCTCTGGAAGATTACCCCACTTCATGACCAGGCCACTTTTTTTGCGATAACATTTTTGCCCCCCCAAATAGAGCTGGTATTTGATCACTTCTGCGTTTTTTTATTTTTATTTTTTGCGCTATAAACAAAAAAAAAGCACATTTTGAAAAAAATATATATTTTTTTTACTTTCTGCTATAAAACATATCCATTAAAAAAATGTAAAAAATGTAATTTCTTCACCAATTTAGGCCAATGTGTATTCTGCTACCCATTTTTGGTAAAAAAAATCCCAATAAGCGTATATGGATTGGTTTGCGCAAAAGTTACTCTACAAATTATGTGATATATTTTTGGAATTTTTATTTATTCATTTTTTTACTAGTAATGGTGGCGATCAGCGACTTGCAGCGGGACTGTGATATTGCTGTAGACAAGTTGGACATTAACTGACACTTTTGACATATTTTTTTTTAGGGACTAGTGACACTAATTCAGTGATCTGTGCTAAAAAAATTATGCACTGTCACCATACTAATGACACTGGCTGGGAAGGGGTTAACATCATGAGGCGATCAAAGGGTTAACTGTGTGCCTAGCTAGTGTTTTAGTGTAGTGTGGGAGGTATTTTAACTAGGGGAAGGCATGGATCCATGGCTCTGCTTTGCAGGAACACAGGACACATTCCTTCCTTACTGACGGAACCACAATCTGCCTTTTTTAAATAGGCAGACTGGTGTTCTATCTGTGTACCAAAAGATCAGCGGGTGTCGGTGGACATGGAGTCCGTGGGACATGCTGATCAGCTCCCGATGTGTAGAATCACAGCAGGAGCGAGCCGCCAGCAGAGCAGACTCGCGCCCGCTACCAGGAAGTGCAGGATCACATGTATATATACATAATTCTGCGCAGTGCAGCCGCCCTGTAGCAGTAAAACTGCTACAGGGTGGTCGGCAAGTGGTTAATTTGGTTTAGCAAAAGTAAAATTGCTATGTACTGTGCGAAGTACACATTTCTTAAAGGGTTTACAAGGGAATTATTGCCGGGTGCACACTGCTAGCTTTTCTTTTATTCATTCAACCTAGCGGGGTAAATGAGTAAACTGGCAGATCACTGTACCAGGAACTTCAGACCAGGCATTTTGTAACTTTGAGAACATTTAGGCCCCTTTCACATGTGCAGATCCGAATTAAGACATCCGCTTGCTCAGCAGGGATCGCTCCGTTGATCACCGCTGAGCCAGTCGGTGACAAGTCCATCTCTGCACACTGTGAAGAAACGGACCTGTCAGGTCTCTGCACTCCTCTATGGGGGGGATCAAATGAAAATGGGCCGCCGGTCTGTTTTCATCCAATCTGATCCACCAGACGGATGGAAAATAGGGTTTCCATCCGTCCTGGATTTTGTGGAGCGGATCAGTGCGGATCGGATGTCAGCAGGCATGTCACCGCTGACATCCGTCACTCCATAGAGATGTATGGAGCGACCGTTCAGGTCCGCTGAAAAAACTGACAGGCGGATGTGAACGGTCCGCACGTGTGAAAGGGCCCTTACTGAATTCCTTGCACATACAGAATTAACATGACAGTGTTTCAAAAGATCCTTCCATACACAACTTTAGTTCATCCTACCTTAGGCTGTCCAGTTCATACCTTCTAGATAAGAAAATTACTTTCATAAGAGTCCACATCCAACTTATGGTACCCGAACTTGGTACCCCAAAAGGAAGGCCATGTTTCTTAAAACTGCTTCACATGGTGCAGCATTCCCTCCTCTCTATTTCCATGTGGAAGGGTGAACTCTCTATAGTGGGGGTCGGTAACCCGTTGATTGCGGTCCACTTGTTGACCACCTGCAGGTGACTGGTAGACCGCGAACAGGTTCCTGTGCCGCCGACCCTTGCCTTCTAGGTGCCGGTCCATTTCTTTCCTCCCAGCCTCCTCTGCGGCTCCGCTGCACATTCTATGTCCCGGTATCTCTCTCTATCTCTCCCACCCCCACCCTCCTCCGCACATTCTATGTCCCGGTATCTCTCTCCCTCCCTCCTGCCTCCAGCCTCCTGCGTGGGGGGGGGGGGGTGATGTGAAGGGGGCGGAGGACATTGTTATGGGCAGGGTCACCCCCATAGCAGTGTCTTTTACCATCCTTAGCATCACCCCCCTGAACCCTGCATTCTGAGCCTAATACACTTAACCCTGAATTGTGAGTGCAACACATTCCTGAACCCTGCATTCTGAGCGCAATGCACACCCTGAACCCTGCATTCTGAGCGCAACATATCCCTGAACCCTGCATTCTGAGCGCAACGCATCCATCAACCCTGCATTCTAAGCAGTACTTGCTTTGGCTGCTGAACATGAACTGTTTATTGAAACACGTACACAGAGATACACTCAGAGGACAAGCTCCCTTCCTTTGCATAATGACTTCATTAGTGTTTTGATAAAGTAGATCTCATCCCTCGAATACAAAAAAAACCTCACTAACATATGCTTTATTACAACACAGTGCAAACTAGTAACACGAAGCAGTGTTCCCCCCAACAGCAGGCACCTGCCTACAAACTTGTAGGCCCTTGTAGGGCTAATCATTAGGTTTGCTTTAATCCAGTTTACTCGTGTAGGGAAAGCAACATGTTTGCTTTAATCCCCCTCCTCTCAGATCAGCTACAAAGAAAATACTCATTATTTTTGGGTATGGGGGAACATTATGTGACTCCATGTGGCAATGCTGGATTGATTGTCAAGCATCTGTGCTGCACCCCAAAAAAGTAGTCCAGTATAATCTATGACTTGGCATGGCATAGCTTATAAAGAAAGGCATCTCCCGCTCCTGGTAGTTGAATAGAGTAGAAAGGAAGCAAAGGAAAGGTATGTGAGGACCTGGTTATTTGAACTTATGTTGACAAAGCACAAGTTCACTTTAAAAGAAGCTGAACTATGGGAGATGTGCTCAAAGTACGGAGACAGAGAGAAAAGAACTAGTCACCAGTAGTGCCCGGTGTCCCCCTGCAGTTAATCTTTTCCCCATTAGTGACTTAGAAAGCCTTGCTCTGCACTGTGTCTGTGTGGAAGTGACCATCTTGGTAGAGGCAGGGCTTTGCTTCCTCATGTCAGAACCTCTAAACAAGGAAAACTGTGAGCAGGACTATAGTGAAATCGCCAAATCTTATAAATCTACTGAGAGTTGTAGTCAGAGGTACAGTACATTACCTTCAGCTCTTACAATGCATACTGCTATGATGCTGTACACTTAGGAGTGCCTAGGTACACTAGGAGTGTACAGCTTTTTATAGGAGGAATTCCATACTAAATGTACATTTTTTTACGAGTGCTGCTTAAACCTAGTTATCCCTTGTAGATTTTACCTATAGCATAGCAGAGTTTCACTTTTTGCGTTCGTGTCCACATTGAGGGCAAACTTTAATATTTCTGTTTTTGGGGTATTATTTTTCATACCTGATATTTATGGTAGCACATTCAGATTTAGATGACTGTTGATCCATATTTCATGGTGGCATTTCACATATACAGATACTGACTATCTTTATGTCAAACAATGCAGGTAGCTTTTTGCTGAAGGGCTGGTTTGATGGCAGTATTTTTTTTTTTAAATGATCCTGTAATGATTTCAAACCATTTGAGAGCAGCTGGCTTTTTTTTTTTTAATCTTCATCATTTTGTCCACTAATGGTTTATTCCTATTAACAAAGAAAGGTACATTTTACTATTGGAACTTTCCCTTTTGATGATTCCACGCTCATTACTTCAGGACTCTACTCAGCTTCTGTTCTGTGAGAAGGACCTGCACGGCTGCAGTAAAAAGTAAATGGTCTGGTAGCCCTGCCTTGCCTATTGTATACCTGTTTTACACATCCTGTTGTATACCTCCCAACTTTGTGAGATGGAAAAGAGGCATTATAGCACAAAGTATATAGGCAAAGGACACACCCCTGCCATACCTCCAGTAACATGGACCTTGAGGATTAATGTGCAAAAAATTTGCGGTTTAATCCAATTTTTATTTAAATCACCATTTTTTCTTTATTCTGGCTTTTGAAAACAACAAATATATAATTTAAGATTTTAAGATTAAAGGTTTAGTGCAGTAAAACACTTTTAATAGTTAAATAATACAATAATATTTTTATAGAGATCCTTCTATCAGGCCAAAAAGAGGGACTACTTTGGAAGAAATAGGAACAAAGGCTTTTGGTTCCAAAAGAGGGACAGTCCCTTCAAATAAGGGACAGTTGGGGGGTATGTGGCAGCACAGTAAGGCCCCGTTCACACTAGTGATTTGGAATCATGAGAAGAATTAGCGTGATTCTGCCCCTGATTTTAAATCGCAATAAAATTGTGGCAAAACACATGACGTGCATTTTGGGTACCATTTATCCTTAACCAATTCCCACTTGGCCTATAGCAATTTGACGGCCGAGCGGGATTTTGGTTGTTCTCCCAGAATGAGCCACACTTGCGACGGGTGCAATCAGTCACTGGCTGTGTCCACCAGACACTGTCAGTGACTGATCAGGATACCAGTCCGCTGCCGGTGCCATGTAGTCGCTGTGTCCAATCACAGCAGATCACGTGACAATTGTAAGCATGAATGACTTCCTTTTATGCCATTCATTGTTACAATTGTGTTTTTAGCTGTGATTGGTCACAGTAATCACATGGTACAGACAGGGCCAATCACAGCCCATCTGCACTATGTGATTAACTGCAAGTAATCACAACAAGACAAACTAAGTGAATCAATTTCATTCAGAAAAATGTTTGCTTATAGCAATGAAATTCACTGCTATAAGCAATCATAATGTGAAAAAAAACCCTGATCACTTCCCCAGAGTAGTACAATGTTACTACGGTAACATTATATTGCTCTGGTCACAGTGTGTTAAAAAAAATCAGAACAAAAGAAATGTAATTAAAAAAAAAAAAAATCAATGTCCCCGGTCGCCGCCACACCAGTTATATGATGGATATGTACTGCACTGGTGACAGAATGTGAAAAAAAAAATTGTGAACATTTTTTAATGTCTTAATTTTCCCAAAAATTATGACAAAAAATGACAACTTCAAAAAACTTGCCATGCCTCTTACTAAATACCTTGGACTGTCTACTTTCCAAAAAGGGGTCATTTCGGGGGTATTTGTACTGTCCTGACATTTTTGGGCCTCAAGAAATGAGATAAGGCGTCAGTACATCATAAATGATAGATTTTTCAGATATATATCATCATTTGTGGACTCTATTACTTTCCTACAGACTAGGTAATCTATACTGATTTGGGTTATTTTCACAAAAGAAATGAAGCAAAATACATTTTGGCCTAAATTTATGAAGAACAATTATTTATCTGCAAAATTTTTTAACAAACGAAAAAACACGACTGCAAAAACAGTCTAGAAGATTACTATAGGTCCTACAGAACCCATCCTTACTTGATCAAAGACTTTGTCATGATATCTAATTATAGTTATATGCTGCCCTTATAAAGGGGTGTATTGTTCCTTCAAATACAATCCTGGAATTGTAGCCTTTATAAAGCTAGCTTTTCTGTTGCAGAGATTACAGACATTGTAATCTAGATATGATAAATCTGCAGAAAATATGGAATGCACTGATGTTTTTAAGTGTGTGCTTTTAAATATACACTAAATTGCCAAAAGTATTGTGACGCTGGCCTTTACACGCACATGAACCTTAATGGCATCCCAGTCTTAGTCCGTAGGGTTCAATATTGAGTTGGCCCACCCTTTGCAGCTATAACAGCTTCAACTCTTCTGGGAAGGCTGTCCACAAGGTTTAGAAGTGTCTATGGGAATGTTTGACCATTCTTCCAGAAGTGCATTTGACCTTTTGGACAATTTCATGCTCCCAACTTTGTGGGAACAGTTTGGGGATGGCCCCTTCCTGTTCCAACATGACTGAGCACTAGTGCACAAAGCAAGGTCCAAAAATACATGGATGAGTGAGTTTGGGGTGGAGGAACTTGACTGGCCTGCACAGAGTCCTGACCTCAACCCATAGAACACCTTTGGGATGAATTAGAGCAGAGACTGCGAGCCAGGCCTTCCCGTCCACATCAGTGCCTGACCTCACAAATGTGCTAATGGAAGAATGGGCAAACATTCCCATAGACACATTTCTAAACCTTGTGGACAACTTTCCCAGAAGAGTTGAAGCTGTGATAGCTGCAAAGGGTGGGCCAACTCAATATTGAACCCTTTGGACTAAGACGCCATTAAAGTTCATGTAAATAATTAGATCAATCTGTGGGAATGTTGAAGAATCAAGCAGTGTTTCAAGGTTCAATTTTGTTTTTCACCAAATGTCAAGCATTTGTTTTAGTTTCTGCTTCCCACAAAGCTTTACAATCTCAGTCTCTATTCACATACAGAGTAGGCCCAGCTTTTCAGTGGAAAATAATGACCACGTACTTGTTTGATTGTAAAAGCACACAGAAATATCCAAGGCAAACCCATGGAAACCACTTATAGCAACAGAAAACAAGCTGGTTTGTTTGTTCATACTTTTGCACACAGCGTTTGCTAATTATTATAGCAATTGGCTATATTATCTTAATCAAGCAGTTGCAAAATGAGCAATTTGCCAATTGCCACTTTTTTAACTCCTTGAATTCCTTAAAGCATGAGTCCAACGTTTTTCCTTTTTACCAATTCCAATCTTTTTCCTTTTTCCAACCCAAGTAAAAACTAATAGGGAAGGCCTTGTATTCATTCAAAAAAATACAAGGAGTCTCTGAATGGCGGCAGTGGCGAGCGAGCAACCCCTTGTAGTTAATATGCAGAAGGGCAGCCACTTGGTACTGGACCTGGAAGACTGCTGCTTTTGCTATTGTAGTCACGACTAGTACAGTGGTTTGAAGCATCTCCAGGGAACGGTCAAAAAGATCTGCATACTTACATTGATTCAAGCTGAATCAATGTAACTATGCTATAAAAGTGATACCAAAACTTCAGCTTTAAAGGTGACATGTGCTAAGAGAAATGTTTAGGCTGTCATTGTTCATTTCTAAATGTGAAAATGCCAGTTGTCTGGCTTTCTTCCAGTGATCTAGTAGTGAAAGGTATGCAGGGTGCAGTTTCCAAATCTGGAGTTCATGCAGTTACCAATAATGCCTTGTTTACACAGGTGTATTTTGAGGGCCGTGTTTTGCGTGCAAGCAGTAGCGGCCCGTCAATAGGGGGCGCACGGGTGCCGCTCCCCCAAACTATTCACAAAAAAAAAAGTCACTTTAACAGTGTCCAGGTGCCAGACACACAACAGTCTATAGGAAGCCTTCCCAGCTTGCAATCAGCTGATTGCAAATGGGAAGCTTATTTGCCCGTGTTTAGGGAGTGTTCGGGGTGCAAGCAATGCGCCCGCAAAAACTCCCACTCTACAATCATTTGTCTCTGGCCTCCTGTGCTTTTATTTTATTGGTGGGGAATGGAGGACGGTGAGTGGTGCTTTTTGCGGCACTGCGGCATCATTTCCGGTTTCCCACCACTCACTGTGGACAGACTGTGGGTGGTGGATTGAGCAAGGCCTGAGGCTGAGCGGCGCTTCTGTGTTTCCTTCCTCCTAAAGGTAAGCTAGCCTAAGTGTTGGAGCCACTGTAATCAAATTCACTGAGACATGATAGCCGGCCCTCCGCTCCGCACACGCTTTCCCTCACTTCTCTCAGTCTCCAGTGTCCAGTCTCCACTCCATCTGAGTCACGCAGACTGGGCCCAGGGCAGATGACTGATCGCAAGGCTGGAGCATCAGGGTGTCAGTGAGTGTGCCACATGGCAGTGGCTGGCTGCAAACATGCAATGCTTTGTAACAGGATAAATTATGGGGATTTCTGGCATGTACTGAGGGTCAATCAGAAGGTGTCAGTCTTCCTGGATGTTTTTATATCAAAATGTGTGCATATATAGGTGTATACACAAATTGTGAGTACATCTGTCCTGTGTAGTGTATACAGCTATATACACCCATCTTCTTCCTTCTTGTATATAGAGACCATCCTCCATTATCACTGACTGCAGATATACATCATCTGTCCTGTTACTGTATATATATATATATATATATATATCTGTATACAGGACAGATGATGTATATCTGCAGTCAGTGATGATGGAGGAAGGTCTCTATATACAGGAAGGAAGGTGGGTGTATACAGGACAGATGATGTATACCAGCATACCCTAATCTGTGAGGCTGAGCTATATACCCTGATTTGTGATGTTGAGCTATATACCCTGATCTGTGAGGCTGAGCTATATACCCTGATCTGTGATTTTGAGCTATATACCCTGATCTGTGAGGCTGAGCTGTATGCCCTGATCAGTGAGGCTGAGCTGTATACCCTGATCTGTTAGGCTGAGCTATATACCTTGTCCTGTGATGCTGAGCTGTATACTCTGTCCTGTGAGGCTGAGCTATATTCCTTGATCTGTGAGGCTGAGCTATATACCCTGATCTGTGATGTTGAGCTATACACCCTGATCTGTGAGGCTGAGCTATATACCCTGATCTGTGATGTTGAGCTATATATATCCTGATCTGTGAGGCTGAGCTATATACCCTGATCTGTGATGTTGACCTATATACCCTGATCCTGAGGCTGAGCTGAATGCCCTGATCTGTGAGCCTGAGCTGTATTCCCTGATCTGTGAGGCTGAGCTATATACTCTGTCCTGTGATGCTGAGCTGTATACTGTTGACTCTTGACACTATGGGTGGAAGCAAGTGGAATTCAGGGGACGGAGAGGGTGGATTATATAAGGGGTGGGGCTTATGAGAAGCGGGATGGGTCAAAAAGGAGGGGTGGGGTCTGGCGCCCCCCCATCCTAAAACTTCACCAGCTGCCACTGCCTGCAGAGACACAGGTGCACAACTGTTCAGTGCATCTGCATGCAGGCAGTCCTATTCATGTCAATAAGGATGCAGCAGCTGCACAGACACAGATGCTACTGCTGGGTGCAGGGGCGTGTCCCCAAACAGACAATATGTGTTTAGAGACACACACCCCCACCAACCAGGATGGCAGATTGGGAGCAGCAGCTGTCAGCGCAGCTGCTGCATCCTTATTGACATGAATGGGACTGCTTGCACACAGATGCACATAACACCTGTGCTTCCCTTGCAAGCAAAATATAACCCTCACACAGGTGTATGCTTCAAGAGGTTTTAAACCCTTGTTCGGTTTTTCTTTAACAAACATGCCTGTACTTACCTGCTCTGTGCAAACGATTTTCAGCCCCGATCCTCCTCTTCTGGGGTACCCGCCGGCACTCCAGGCCCCTCTTCATTGGGTGCCCCATGGAACGCCACTTTCCCTGGGGGCACTCGTGTGTGCTCGCTCCTAAGTCCCACTGCTGCGTCCATTGACACAGACAGCGGACTCAGCCCCACCCCCCCCCGCGATTTGAGCCAATGGCTCCTGCTGCTATCAGTCTGTCCAATGAGGAGAGAGACAGCGGGAGGAGCTGCTACGCTCATGCACATTGCTGGATCAGATCGGGCTCAGGTAGGAAAAAGGGGGGGGGGTTTTGGGGAGCTGCAGCACAGAAGGTTTTTCACCCTAATGCATATGCATTACAGGGGTTGTAAATCCTTGTTTTTTTTTAAATAACAAACATATCATACTTACCTCCCTTGTGCAGTTAGTTTTGCACAGTGTGGCCCCCGATCATTGCCATCTGGGGTCCCCCGATGGCGCTCGCAGCTCCGCCTCGCATCGGTAAACCCCCTAGAAGAAGCGCTCTTCCGGGGGGTTACCCTGCGGGCGAGCTCCCGAGTCCAGCATTTGCATCCATAGACACAGAATGCCGGACTCAGCCCCGCCCCCCTGGCGCCGCATCATTGGATTTGATTGACAGCAGCGGGAGACAGTGGCTGCTATCAATCTATCCAATCAATAGCCGAGAACCCCAGGCAGAGAGGTAGAGCGCATCTCCGCCAAGGGAACGAACGGCCTCAGGTGGGTAAAATGGGGGGCTGGTGAGTGACAGAAGTTTTTTCATCTTAATGCATAGGATGCATTAAGGTGAAAAACCACAAGGGTTTACAACCCCTTTTAAGGTGGTAATCCTTGAGGCTTTACAAGTATACTCCTGTGAAGATGGTCTGAAAAACTACTTCCAAAAATGACAGAAAATGGAATGAATACTAAATGAAAAAGCAAGAAATATTATATCTGAGGGATGAAAACGTGGTTAAAGCAGAGTTCCACCCAAAAATGGAACTTCCGCTTTAAATGTTGGTGACCCCCTGACATGCCACATTTGGCATGTAATTTTTTTGGGGGGAGGAGCGGGTTCCCTGTTTTTGCAGGCACCCAGCTCCCACTTCCTCCCTGGCACTGCCGGAAGGAAGATCACCTCTTCCCACTCCTTCCTTGCAATCTTCTGGGACATGTCACAGGTCCCAGAAGATTGCCCAGCCAATCGCAGCACGGCTCGTGCATGCGCAGTGCGAGCCTGGCTGTGAAGCCACAACCGGACGCCCACAGTTACAATGCCGGCGCTGGGGAGAAGAGCGGGGCTTCATAAGCCTGCAACACTGGACCGTGGGACAGGTGAGTGTCTGATTATTAAAAGTCAGCAGCTACACTTTTTGTAGCTGCCGACTTTTAAATGGGTGGAACTCTGCTTTAAGGTATTTGCCAGTTCTGATTTAACAACCCCTTTTTCTTACATTAAAAGGTATAGCATTGAAAAAGGAACTACACTGTATAAGTCACTCTACACTTACACTGAACAATAATATTGTATCACATGTACACAAGGAGGACTTTTCTGTTCAGCCACATCTTCACCTGCTGCAAGCTGAATTCTTCTTTAAAGCGGAGTTCCACCCATTTAAAAGTCAGCAGCTACAAAACTCAGACATGCACCTGTCCCACGCACAAAGCCCCGCTCCTCTCCATTGTAACTGTGGGTACTCGGCTGTGGCTTCACAGCCAGTGGCGTGCACTGCGCATGTGCGAGCTGAGCTGCGTGCTGTGATTGGCCGGGCAATCTTCTGGGACCTGAGAGGGGGGAGAGCTGATCTTCCTTCCAGCGCCGCAGCGCCAGGGAGGAAGTGGAAGCTGGGTGTCTGTAAAAACAGGATAATCACTCCTCCACCCAAAAAAAATGACATGCCAAATGTGGAATGTCAGGGGGTCACAAACACTTAAAGCGGTTTAAACAGTTGAAAAATGTATGTTCCTTGTTTTTGGCTACAATATTTTTTTGTCATGTATAACCATCATTTTTTACATTTCTGCCACACTGGACCGCCAGGCAGTTGACTTGTTTTGCTCCCAGTTCAGCGGCTTTCTCTACACCCAGCCTGCTCATTGGATAATGAGTCTGCAGAATGACCATACTTCCCAATTTTCAAAGATGACAAATGGGGACACCTTTTTAGCACAGAGTACGGAGGCAAAGAAAACACCCCTGCCACACACTCCCAGTTACGTAAGCCAGAAAGAACTAAAATGCAGAAAATACATTGGCTAACAAGTGCAATAATTTAGAGCAGCCTTTTTCAACCAGGGTGCCAAGAAACCCTGGGGTGTCTTGAGATTTCTTTAGGGGCACCTTGCTAAAAATTGCCCAAAAATTGTATACAAGCCAGTGGGTGGATGAAGCCTGCCTTTTAGTTACACAAAGCCTCAGGTTTTCATTGTGCATCATTACAACCTTCTAGCTGCCAGCTCCCTAACGACCAATGACCTCATCAGTTGATGAGGAGGGTGCCTGTTGTCCGCACACCATCCTTGTTTATCCCTACCTTGCCTCTCTCCATAAAGTGATGGAGAAAAACTGAGGGAGAAAAGAAACACCGGAATACTAGTCAGTAGCAGTATGCAAAAGTGTATTTGCTTTGGAAGAATACATCATCACTAACGTTGGGTGTCCTATGTGCGTGGATGTTGCTGCATTATGTAAAACTATTAGAATAGTTTTTACATTTTAGAAAGGGGCGCTTGAAGACTGTCCATAATTTTGGAGGATGCTTCGAGATTATCCATAATTTTAAAGGGTGCCTTAACTGAATAAAGCTTGAGAAACACTGATTTTGAGGTTGGAAGAAAGTTTTAGTGCAGTAGCATATAGTTCTAAAGTACATTTTTATAAGTGTCTATACATATAAAAAACCTGAGACCACTGAGGAGGAAAGAGGAACAGTGGGATCTTGTTCCAAAAAGAGGGACAGTCCCTTCAAGTCAGTGACACTTGGGAACTATCCTCTTTTGAATTAGCAAGGACATGATCAGGAAATAGTAGATTGATCTTCCCGGTTGTACATTGTGGCAGAAGTATATTAATCACAGGAGTGGCTAAAATTCACAAACCTTTTAGCATACAGTATAAAAGGGGTAAACATAAATGTAATTATCTGTGTGTGTGTGTGTGTGGCCTGGTGTCCCATTATATGAACTGTCTGCTGGCCACATGATCATATGCAGCTTTTGCTTTTTGGATAGGGTGGGAAAGGATTAGAGCCTCAGTCATATTCTTATTTCTATTTGCTGCTTGTGTCCCTATTGGGGAGATTTCCTTTCACTTTTTTCTTTCTAAGAAACAAAACAGGAAGTCAGTAGAAATCTCCCAGAAGTGAGAGGAAATCCTACCTGTGACAGTTGTCCCCACTGAACTGAACACCACTTGAACACGTCCCCTTTACTGTGACAACTGTAAAATTTGGTGCTTCTTCTCACTTTCTATCCTGCAGTCAGTGGTAACAAGGACCGATAGGGAAGGTCCACTGTCCAGTGAGGATACGGACAACCAAAAATTGAGACTCTATCCTTTTCCTATTCTATCCAAAATCAGAAAGATTGGCTGGAGTTCTTGTTTAGGTTATGCAAATTTACCAGAAACTTTCTTCTATTTTGGAACATTTTTTGTAAAAACAGACACGCTTTCAGATTCAGAATACATTATTAATCCCAAAGAGAAATTACTTTCATAGGCTTGAATTGTAGTGCTGAACTGAAGCTCCCCTGCTAGGCTACTTCACTACTCGCTTGTCTGCATGCTTCAGTGTGTCAGCCCGTTGACATTATTGTGAAATCTTACAGCACACCAGTAGCTGGAGAATAGAATTGAGATCAGTATAGTGTATTACTAATGAAAATATACGGATCAGAACTGCAGTATTAAATGTAAAGTAGCATTTTGTTTACTTTATGACCCTGTATCCTGGGCACATTTGCATTCCAGGAGGCATTCAAATCTCTATAGAAAGCTTCAATCTTAATTTTATCACATTCTTAATGGGCGACATTACAAAATGTTAACAATTTTACCTAATTTAATATTTTAATTACATGTTTTTTTCATTTTTGTACTAGACTAAAGCTAGAACTCTAGTCATTCCCCCATCTTTGAGCTCCCTTCCTGCTATGTCAGTAG
Source organism: Aquarana catesbeiana (assembly GCF_042186555.1). Classification (NCBI taxonomy): domain Eukaryota; kingdom Metazoa; phylum Chordata; class Amphibia; order Anura; family Ranidae; genus Aquarana; species Aquarana catesbeiana. Next base: position 382,905,006 of record NC_133325.1, read on the forward strand.
GACATTGCCAGGACCACAGTGGGGATTTTGGGGGTTGTGCTAGAATGGGTGATTTGGAGGGGAGGATGGGAAATGTGTGTTGGGAGAGGGGGATTTGGAGGGGGGGGATTTAGGCTTAGAAAGGAAATTTGAGAGGGAGTGGTGTTCTGTTAGGAAGGGGGATTTGGGAGGGGAGAATTTGTTCTAGTAGGTATGATTGGGAGGATTTGTGCTGGAGGGGGGGAGTGCTAGAGGAGGAGAGGATTTGAGGCGGTTGGGGGGGGTTGGAAGTTAGGGAAGGAGGGGATTTTAACTCGCAGGGGGAATTTGTACTGATAGAGAGGGAATTATTTTTGGGGATAATTTGGGGAATTTGTGCTTATAGGTAAGTGTGAAGATTAGTGCTCTAATTTTTTTGAAGGGAGGGAGAGGATTTTTGCTGACACATAATGCTCATACATTTAGGGGGGGGGGGGGGTCTGCTATTTGGCATCTTCACCCTGTGCCCTAGATGACCTTGTTCCGGAACTGGATATTGCCATGCTGTTATTAGAGCTGCCAAGTATGCAGGGCACTAAGGTGCTTCCACAATGCTGCTATATGAATGAACTGCTAGCATGAGACTAAGAGAATTACCATAGACTAGAGTGCTGTTATAGGCCAGAATGATGTCACTACTATAGATCACCCGCTTCAAAGACCCTACCACCCCCTAGGGATACCCCTGTTACACCATGTTATCACAGCCTATTTCTAGAGCTTGTAGTTGGTCTTTCAGCACCTTACCATACCATCTCTGGTTCAATAAGTTTTATTGCAGAAGTAGTATTAAACATGCAACAGTGTCAAAGGCACCTAGATCGCCCACGCAGGGGCTGGAACTGGCGCATAAGAGACAAAAACAACAAAAGAGAATACAACATAAACCGAGGAGGGCAGCCTCCCAATAACAGTCATAGAAATTCTGAGTGCAACTTACGTAATTTGAGGTGACCCCCAGAAGTGCAGGAAAGACCAGGACATAATGCATTGACTCTGCATTAAGATCGTCTTGGGCTTCTGTTAGTAATCAAAAAAGGGCTAGGAGCACTGGTAAGAGAAGAGGAACTGAGATAAATAGGAAAGAGAAGGGGAGAATAACAGAAAGTGGGAAGGGGGGGAAGGGAAAAAGAGAGGGGGGGAGGCTCGGGACCATCCAGGAAACCAGTCAGAGCCGATCCATACTAGGCAGAGGGAGTTCGGGGAAGGCATATGCCAGCCAAGGCTCCCAAAGTTTAAGGAACTTGGCATGCGTGTCTTTGAGTATACTAGACATTTGTTCATTGACCATCATGGATGTCAAGCAGTTTTTCACTTCCTGAAAGGGGACTGAGGTTTTTTTTCCATGCTTGAGCAATCGTCCGTTTGGCCGATATGAACAGATAGGTTGCTAATTTCTGTTGACGAGCAAACAAACCCGGTATGGGGCAGTGTAATAGTGCAAATTTGGCCTCTTTACGGACATTTAAATGGAACAGAAAAAACAACAAACCAAATACTCTGGACCAGAACCCCACTATTCGCGGGCAGGCCCTTACCATACCATCTCAAGCACAGATGTGCTGTGTACCATTGATTAACTGCCTCAATTTGCCATCAGGAGATTGAAAGAATCTGGAGCCTAAAGTGTATGTACACCCTAACAGCGAAGTCGATAAATCTGTGTATGCCGTTATCAGTTAGCATTGCTTCTCAATTTCTATTTTCTCTGAGGACTACAGAACCAACCCCTCATGTTATGGAGAAGATAAAGTAGGGAGGTGTTCTGTAGTGCTAAAACACTTCCTCTGCTAGGGTAACAACACTACTCATTCAATACAGCAAGTACAGTAAATGAGCATTGTCACCCAAGGACAGGAGAAGTGTAACCAGATGGAAAAGAAAGAAAAAGAAAAGCAATGCAGCCAGCACATCTAATGATTTGTAAGCTGCAATGTATTCTTGGATTCAGATACATTTTAATGCAAGCTACATGGATAAACATGATCGAAAAATAATTTAAGGTTATACTACCTATATCACATTGTGTTGTTATTGTAAATGTAAAATATTTACCATCATTTTTCAATTATTTATGACTTCTGTTGCAGTGTATGTTATTCATGACAGACATTTATTGTATACTGCTTGGGAAAAGAATGTGACACCAACTTTTCTGACCACTTAAAGGTTATTGTTCTCGCTTTGTCACTCTTAACCTTTTTGTCTCAAGGATCATTCAATAAAAGACACCCTTTTATCAAAAAAGCCATTAATCTTGTTTATGGGAATGCTTCTAAATAGTGACAGTTCTCCTAATGAAATTATTCTTTTGTAAAAAATGATACCCTTTAATAATCTGGTATTTTTGATTTACCTGTAACCTTTTAAATTCGGACTCATGACATTTCCAGGATTTATGGGTTTATCAGTTTTATCTCACTCTGTAGTCAAGCATAGACTTGTATTGGCTTTTGATATCAAAACTAGGATTACAATTATAATATGGAGGGGCTTATACACAAGATGGTTATGTGCTTTACCTTAGACATTGAAAATACATGCATAAGGGCAGCGGGTCTCTTTGTCTACGGTGGACACAAACTGTTTGCAAACTTAAAGTGGTTGTAAACCTCAAACATGAAATATGAAGAAAGCATATCCCTCTGTAGTGTGTACTTGTCTCAATGAAGAGCACTTATGCCGTGTACACATAACTGGACTTTTCGTCGGACTCAACCCCGAAAGACTTTTCAACAGAGTTGCGAAATGGACTTGCCTACACACGATCACACCAAAGTCCGACTGATTCGAACGTGATGATGTAAGACCGGACTAGAATAAAGAAGTTCATAGCCAGTAGCCAATAGCTGCTCTTGCGTCATTTTTGGTCAATCGGACTAGCACACAGACGAACTGATTTTTCGATAGGATTCAAGTCCGTTGGAAAGATTTGAAACATGTTCTATTTCTAACGTCCGACAGAAAGTTCGACAGAAAAGGTCCGATGAAGCCCTCACACAATGGAACCTTTGCTATCGAGAAGTCTGGTTGTGTGTACGTGTGTACACGGCATAAGTGTCATTTCTGTCTGCTGCTTTGTTCCACTGCTATCAGCATGACACTAAGGGCTCATTTACACTTGCTTTGACTTCAACACACATTAATGCGCCTACCGCTTTAATATACTTTTTTGATGTGTTTTTGATGCTTCGTGGTGCTTTGATGATGCTTCAGTGATGCTTTTTCGAAGCTTTAATGATGCGTGGCATATGCCCTGTGTGTGTTGATATCTCATACCTGCAATTTTCTCCAAAACAAAGCAAAGCTAAAGCTGAATTAAAGCCTCTCTAAGAGAAAAATGGTGACGTTGGCTTCTCCAGCCAATTGACAACCTCAGCTCTGTTCCTGTGTGCTGCGTGAAGGAGGTGTGTCCCTTTCCTCCAGGTCAGCTCCTAGAGCTCTCCAGACTGCAACTTCAGCTCTCTGCCCCCTTTTTTCTGTACCCTTAGACAAGCTGGACTTTGAATGGATGTAGAGAAGAGAAGACTGCAGATAAACAAGTACAACTTATGTATGAGGATTTGTTTCATCTCTCTGTATCACCCGAGGCCAGTCACTTCACTGGGTATATGAAAGGGTTTACAACCACTTTAAGGAATGTGTACATGCACTATTCAGGATATAAAAGGATGCTTGTGATCACTTGCAGGGCTTCTATTGCCAAGGATATATATATATATATATAGATATCTATATCTATATCTATAGATATCTATATCTATATCTATAGATATCTATATATATATATCAAGATAGAAAATGGGGGATCAGTGGTATTAATAATAAAGACTGTGCAGAAGACTAGAATATTTACTACAATTCCTATGAGGAAGAGTAGAAATCGGTATGGGGCTTAAGAATAACTTTTTGACCATTGTTCTCATATCTTGTATGGTTATGTCATGGTCTTTTTGTCCTGATCCACCCATTCCTATTTTTTGCCTTGGTGACCCATAGACAGAAAGTGAGGGGGTGGGGTTCACCCCAGTAGGGTCACAGAAAACACGAACGGCTCAACAGAAGAAATAATGTTTCCATGCTGTGTACACAATTAAAAAAAGATTTAGCTGGAATTAAGCTTTTACCCATGACCACAGTGACGCCAATGATAGCTCATATCTCTACTTCTCAGACATACTATAAATCCTGCATCCGTGGCAGCACAGTCCTTTAAACTAACTCTTGGCTGACATAGCTGCTCTCAGCCCACTATGTAAAAGTGAAAATTATGTTAAAACTTTAAAAAAAAAAAAACATTTAAAAAAATGAATGTTTAATAAAAACACCTTAAATTAAAAATGAAAAAACTCCCCTTCCCCTACAAACACACATATACACAAACAACTACACTACAACTGCACTACACACATCAGGTAACCACACTGATGCCAGAGCAAAAGAAATAATTTCTGATGAGTAAGCCGAAATCCGCTCAGTGGATGGCCCTGTCAGCTGCCTCCCACCTGACATCACTCAATTAAAAATTGAAGATGCTGGCCAGAAACTTGTTGGCTGAACAGCACCTACATCCAATCAGATGCAAGCACTGTTTGGGTATTTTGACAGCTGATGGGGACTTGCTGTTAAAATTCAATAGCCGTAGTGTACATCTATGCTGTATAGGATGGGAGAATCTGTTAGAATTTTTTCCATTCACTCTGTAGGCTGAATGGAAAAAATATGTGTGCGTCCAGCTTTACACTGTTCATTTTTCATGCTACTCATGGATGTATGATGGACTCTAACCCTTTGGCCATTTATCTCTGGAGGTGTCAACTCACTTGCCATAAGGAGAGTGCTAAGCTATCTTTTTAAATAAAATTATGGACATTTGTCTACTACTGAATAAAATATCTGCAATATAAACATTTTTCTCTATTTTAACTTTTAACATCATTGTTCCAGTTAAAATGTGCTGGCAGGCTGCCATATATGCTGTCTGTAGAAAGAAGTTCAGATTTCTTGTTCATACATCACGGGACACAGAGGCTTGGTAATTACTTAGTGGGTTAGATAGTACCTTCAGGTGACTGGACACTGGTAACCCTAATTACAAAGTGAGTTCCTCCCCTATATAACCCCTCCCATATGGAGAGTACCTCAGTTTTTTCGCCAGTGTCTAAGGTGGTTGGTCACATTGAAGATGTGCTAAGATGAAAGCTCTGTTTGATGATCTGCGAGGACCTAGGAGCTATACAACCGGATCCATACCTCGGGCCAATACTAAAACGCCTAAGATGGATGGTACCCAGGCCTCGTGATAAGAAGAAACAAGGTTTTGCCTGTAATGTCTCTCCTAGGAGGTCTGGGCTCTGGCATCCAGGCTTTGGTGTACTAATATAACAGTGACACGAAAAGTTTCTGGCAGAGTCTTCTACAGGTCCAGGGAAGAGGATCCTGTGAGTAGGAAGCCAGAACCCTGAAGGTTGGCGCAACACTACCCGCCATGATGGGTGAACTGGAATCTGTCTGTCCTCAGCAGTTCCTGCAGCAGGGATAAGGTAAGTGAAGACAATCCTAAAGTATACACATTATGGATTATCTTCTGTAGTTGTATGTCTTACCAGGTTTCCGCCACTAGAGGGAGTAAGAGACATACCTAGTGTATACTTACAGTACATGCCTTCCAGGATACACGCTCAGTGAAGCTGGTATGTGAAGCCGTTCACCTCCTCCGCTGAGGGTTCTGCCACAAAAACAATAAAGGGGGGATCCCACGCAGTCCGGGGGTCCCACGCAGTCCTCTGATGGTTTCCTTTCTCCACCTCACTCCGGCCACTGCCATGATGGCCCTACGCGTGCGCAGGGAGTGCTCTTTTACAGCAGGGTCAGTGGGAAAGGAGGGGGGGCATGGTTGCGGCGCCGTGCACGGTGCGCCTGTGCGCAAGCACAAAGTGGCCATTTTTTAAAAGCCCAAGACGCCAGAGCTCCTGTAAATGGTGGGACACAGCAGTGGGCAGTAAGCATCCCAGTGGATCGGATCCTGGCAAACCTAAGACCCCTACTCGGCATCAGGTTGTGCAGTTTGTAGCTAATGTTAATATTATAAGACTATAGCACAACAGTGATTGCACTTTACAACTAGTACCTCTGCTTTGCAGCTTAGGACTATGTCTCCTCATAAGAGGGCTTCGGGGGTAGGTAAAAGAGGCACCAGAAAATCACCACCTACATCACGGGGGGTTATGGACATGCCAGCAAGATACCATCCCCCCCCTGCAAGACTAGAGGCAGCCTCACAGGATGAGTCTGTATCCCTGTCAGGTTTTGCAGCCTCTCCCAATGTTTCAGTTTCTGTTTACGTCATAGAAGACGCTTTAAAGGCTGCATTGGATGGTTTAGAAGGAAGGATTACTACCTTTGTCACAGCTTCCTTAAAAAATAGCAGGAAAACGGGTAGATCCCTTCCCTCTGCTTTGGTTTCCCTATTGGAAGAGCATTACGATAATGAGGAAATATCCCTATCTGAGGATAGAGATCAGGTGCAGTCGGACGAATCAGGGGAAGAGGAGAAGCTCTCTTCTACCTCCCAGGCCCTCAAAGTGCAGGTGCAATACTATACTGAATTGGTGTGTTCCACATACAGATTGCCCTCTGCTGAGGCTGCCATTTCCCCTGTTTACTCCCTGGGGTCCTGGAAATCCCCACAGGCTGCGTACGCCTTCCCAATTCATCCTTTACTGGATGAATTGTTGTATGAGGACTGGAGTCACCCAGATAGACCATTTTCTCCTCCTAAAAGGTTTTCTATGCTTTATCCGGTGGAGGAAAGTTTCACCAGGAAATGGGGAGTCCCAGCCATAGATGCGGCTGTTTCTTGTGTGAATAAGAGCCTGACCTGTCCTTTGGACAATGCTCAAGGGTTTAAGGATCCAACTGACAAAAAGCTGGAAACTTTATTTAAAGCCTCTTTCTCTGTGGCGGGCGCTGTGGTCCAGCCTATGGTTGCAGCAATTGGCATGTGCCAGTTCCTCAAGGAACAAATGAAGCAGGTGCTTAGCCTCCTTTCCACTGAGGAGGCCGAGGAATTTCCTAAAGCCTTGTGTTTTATGAATGATGCCATTATGGATTCTGCTCAGCAAACATCTCGCCTCACTCCCCTGCTGGTACACATGTGCAGGTCCCTTTGGCTTAAGCATTGGGCAGCTGAAGCTTCATGCAAAAAATATTAAACTGGGTTCCCATTTCATGGAGAATGCCTGTTTTGGAGATGATCCGGACAAATATATCCAGAAGATTACCGGGGGGTAAAACCACAATGTTACTAGTCAAAAGGAAGAGTAAACGTCTTTCATTTAGACGTTCTCTGTCCCCAGCCCCTGGAGTCTCAAACTCCAGGCAGTGGCGAATGCCTCCCCAATCAAATACTAGGGGAAAGGTCCAAAGTCAAGCCCAAGGGCAGAAACCTTGGGGTCCAAGATCTGGTAAACCAAACCCCAAAGCATCCCTATGAAGGGGGGCCCGGCAGTTTGCAGGTGCCTGGCGGGAAGAGATTCAGGACAGATGGGTAGCCTCCACGGTGTCTCTGGGCTACAAGTTAGAGTTCTGGGAGCTTCCGCCATCTCGATTCCTAAGGTCGAGTCCCCAGGGACCCAGAAAAAATAAGGCCCTTACTTCTGGCCTTAGAACATCTGTTATCCTAAGGGGTAATTATAGAGGTGGCCCCGGAAGAGCAAAGGTTCTAGAGCAGGGTTCTACCCAAACCTCTTTACGGTTCCAAAACCAAACAGCGATGTCAGACCTATTCAGGATCTAAAAGACCTGAATCAATTTGTAGACATTCGTCATTTCCGCATGGAGTCTATCCGCTCAGTAGTCTCCACCCTTCAGGGGGGAGAGTTCCTGGCATCAATAGACATCAAATATGCATATTGGCACATGCAATATGCATATTTGATATTTCCTGCTCACCAAAGATTCCTAAGGTTTGCGGTGGATCAGCGCCATTTTCAATTTGTGGTCCTTCCTTTTGGTCTTGCTACCGCACCTCGAGTGTTCACAAAAGTGCTAGCCCCGCCCCTGACAAATCTAAGGGCTCAGGACATAACTGTGACAGCTTATCTGGATGATCTGCTACTCATAGAACAGTCCATAACTTGCCTAAGCCACAATGTGCTCTGCACGGTAAAGTACTTAGAGTACCTAGGCTGGGTCCTTAATCTGGGAAAAATCCTCCTTGCAGCCCCTAAAAATGATGGAGTATTTGGGTATGATAATAGACACAGTCCAAAGCAGAGTCTTCTTACCCAGGTCAAAGGCCAGGCCCATAAAAGATTTGGTCCAGGTAGTCTCAGCAAGGAGAAATCCCTCCATCCGACTATGTATGAGACTATTGGGGAAAATGGTCGCCTCTTTCGAGGCTGTCCCTTACGCCCAGTTTTACTCGAGATCTTTACAAAGCAGCATCCTCTCTGCCTGGAACAAGAGAGTTCAAGCCTTGGATCTTCCAATGTGCCTATCCCCGGGGGTGCGCCAGAGCCTCAACTGGTGGTTACTGACCAAGAATCTTCTAAAAGGAAAGTCCTTTGTCCCAGTTACTTGAAAACTCGTAACCACAGATGCTAGCCTATTGGGCTGGGGAGCAGTTCTGGAAGAAGCTTCCACCCAGGGAAGATGGTCCAGAGCTGAAAGGCTCTTGCCCATCAACATTCTGAAGATAAGGGCAATTTGTTTAGCCCTCAAGGTCTGGACTTTCAGACTACAGGGTCATCCTGTCAGGATACAGTCCGACAATGCCACGGCTGTGTCTTATATCAATCACCAAGGAGGCACCAGGAGCCTGGATGCCCAAAGGGAGATGAATCACATTTTTTCTGGGCAGAAAGGCATATTTCTTGCCTGTCTGAGGTCTTTATTCCAGGGGTAGAAAATTGGCAGGCGGATTTTCTAAGCTGCCAGCAGCTGTGTCCAGGAGAATGGTCTCTATACCTCAACATATTTCAGACCATATGTCAAAATTGGGGTACCAGTTTGCATCCAGGTTCAACAAAAAACTGGACAGCTTTGTGTCAAGAACAAAGGATCTGCTAGCACAAGGGTCAGATGCCTTAACGATGCCATGGGATCGGTACTCTCTGATCTATGCCTTTCCTTCAATTCCGCTTCTTCCGTGGTTCCTTCGGAGGGTCAAAAGAGAAGCAAAGTCGGTCATTCTGGTGGCTCCGACTTGGCCCAGACGACCTTGGTATGCAGAGATCGTAAAAATGGCAGTGGGAAGACCTTAGGTTCTTCTGCTGCGTCCAGATCTACTCTCACAAGGTCCAATATTCCATCCTGCTTTACGAAGTCTGAATTTAACGGTTTGGCTGCTGAGACCCACATTCTGAAAAGCCGTGGGCTCTTGGAATCAGTCCTTTTCACTCTGATTAATGCTAGGAAACTCATCTACTACAGGAGGCTCATCTACTACAGAATCTGGAAGGCATATGTTTCCTAGTGTGAACTCGGGGGGGGTGGCATCCTAGAAAGTATGCCATTAGCAGGATTCTTGCTTTTCTTCAGTTAGGCATTGAAATGAGGCTGGCTTTGAGTACTATCAAGGTCCAGATCTTGGCCTTATTAGTATTCTTTCAAAAGCCACTTGCCTCACATTCCCTGGTCCGGGCCTTTATTCAGGGGGCACTGCGCTTGAATCCCCCAGTCAAACCTCCTGTCTGCCCATGGGATCTGAATTTGGTTTTGTCTGTTTTGCAAGAACAACCCTTTGAACCATTGCACCATGCTTCTTTAGTTCTTCTGACAAAGAAACCTGGTCTTTTTGGTAGCCATTTCCTTGGCTAGAAGGGTATCAGAATTAGCAGCTCTTTCTTGTAAAGAGCCTTATTTGATTATTCACAAGCACAGGGTGGTGTTGTGTCCTCACCCGACTTTTTTACTTAAGGTGGTGTCAGGATTCCATCTGAATCAAGATGTGGTCCTACCGTCCTTTTTTCCAGATCCGCAGACCACAGAAGAGGAGTTTATACTCCCTAGACTGATTGTCTGTTTATTCTGCCAGAAGGCCCCAGAAAGGGGCCCCAGAAAGAAACCACTATTTCTATATGGATTCCGCAAGTTATTATTCAGGCCTATGGTATAAAGAAGAAGATTCCTCCTTTTCAGGTAAAGGCATACTTAACTAGAGCAGTTAGTGCTTCATGGGCAGTGCATCACCAGGCCTCCATGGCTCAGATCTGCAAGGCTGCAACTTGGTCTTCAGTCCATACATTCACTAGATTCTATCAGGTGGATGTAAGAGAGTATGAGGATGCCGCCTTTGGGCGCATTGTGCTGCAGGCAGCAGTATAGATCCTCTTGTCCATTGGCGGTCTATGTATTTTCTGATCTGTGTCTCCTTCCCCTCAATTTGGGCATTGCTTTAGGACATCCCACTAAATAATTACCAAGCCTCTGTGTCCCGTGATGTATGAACAATAAAATAGGATTTTTATATACAGCTTACCTGTAAAAGCCCCTCTTCGGGATTATACGTTGGGGTACTTATTGCTTTGCTACAAAACTGAGGTACTCTCCATATGGAAGGGGTTATATAGGGGAGGAACTCACTTTGTAATTAGGGTTACCAGTGTCCAATCACCTGAAGGTACTATCTAACCCACTAAGTAATTACTAAGCCTCTGTGTCCTGTGATGTATTCCCAAAAAAGGATTTTACAGGTAAGCTGTATATAAAAATCCTATTTTTACTGAGTCTGTTGTGAATTTTGAAGACACATTTCTCCATAATGTCTAAAACTAAAGAGGGGAATGAGGGCTTGTCTTGAAGTGTTTTTTCAGAATGTGTATTTTGGTTTGCATCTGGGCACAGGTTCACCTTAACCAATTTGTTTATCGTAGGAAACTAGAACTCCCAGTCAAAATACTTTTAGGGACACATGAAGAACATGCAGATCTCAATGTAGTTATACAGCAGTGATATGTTTTCAACAAAACGGTACTGGCTTTGCTGAGCAATGTTAAATTAATGTTTACAATAGGTGTTAAATATAGGTAAATTAAACAAGTTAGCACCAAATAAATAACAGGCTGGAGAGATATGAAGCCTGCCCTGACCTTTTAGATTTCCCAGATGTTTTTAAAGATGTTTAACTTATATTTTGTTAATGCATATCTGTTTTGTTTGCATTTGCAGGTCATCATGACAGATACCATTTTTGGCAATGGAACCGATCAATGGGTGTGCCCTAATGACAGACAACTAGCTCTTCGAGCCAAGTAAGTCTACGGAGAGCATAAACCGTCCCTCCTATGGTTGTCAGACACTATTTCTGTCAGTGTTCTCCTTTAGGCTGCATTCACACTTCAGTGTTTTGAATCGCGGGCAGATTTGCCACGATTTGAAAGCGCCGATGTGTGAATGACAAATCGCAGGACTCACATTTGAGATGCCATTCATTTGAATGAAGCCTAAAATCACGGTGCGGGTCTGGCGCGATAAATCATGCTGCAATCGTGGCAACCTGCATTGCGTGAAGCATGTCACCCAAAAAAAGTTCAGGAGCTACTTTTGGGTGACATGCTACACGCGATGCAGGTTGCCACATTTGCAGCAAGATTTATCGCATGACAATCGTGACATTTTTATAACACACTATAACCAGAGCAATATAATATTCCTATAGTAACATTGTACTACTCTAGGGAAGTGATCAGGATTTTTTTTTTTTTTTTTTTTTTTTACACTGCTAATTACATTGCTATAAGCAAGCATTTTACTGAATGAAACTGATTGAGTTTTGTTGTGATTAGTTGTGATTGGTCAAAGCTAATCACATCACATATATGGGCTGTTACTGGCCTGTTTATACCATGTGATTAAATTGACCACTCACAGCTAGCAACACAATTGTACACAATAGATGGCATGGAAGGAAGCTATCCATTGTGTACATCTGTCATGTGACCTGCTGTGTTTGGTCACGGCGGTCACATGGTACTGGCAGTGAGCCTGTACACTGATCAGTCACCAGCTGTGTCCTATGGATGCAGCTGGTGACAGATTGTGCCGCTGCATGGCACTTTCTGAGAGGATGTCATGTGTCTAGTCAGGATGGGAAAGCCTCCACCCGGCTGTTATTCTGCTATAGGCCAGGCGGGAAGGTGTTAATTCATAAACATTTACTGGGCATAAAAACCACAGCACTTTAGCCTCATTTGTCATGTAAACAGTTCTAATCATGCTTACATATAAAAGGAAATGATGTGCCACTCCAAATTACCAAAGCTGCAAAATGCAGATAATTGACCTTGAGTAGGTAGAATAAAATATAAGTGACATGCAAAAAATAAAAAAATATACAAGTTACCTGAAAGCTGCCACACTCTTGCGCTGAAAGACTTGGAGTGGAATTGCTTGTTCTATAAGCTGATGGAAGTGGCTGAGATTAAGAGATAAGCCTCGCTGGGGAGTATTCAGGGTGGGCATGAGAAGTAAGGTGATGGTCATTAGTTGTTCAAAGAGAAGATAGGGAATGTCAGAATTGAAGTCTCTTTTTGTTATATAGCCATAATGTAGGGAGGGGGATATGGTACAGCATAGGTTAGTATATGCTTTTTGATCAGTAGGGTGTAGGTCCTCGGGTCTGCCCTGAATGCCTTGGGAGGGGGTGGACATGGCCTTCTGGCTTGGTTTGCTCTCTCTCATGGGGTCTCCCTTCGGGGGAGCCCCACCTAATACTTGGGTGGGTCTGTTTCAGCAGACCGCCCAGAGAATGGGGTCTGTCTGGTTTCGGCCAGATGGACCACTGAAGTACTCCAGTCCCCGCCTGGAGCCTAACGCCCCGGGGGATCAGGGCTAGGGTCCATTCTCTTCGTAGGAGGACTACGTGTACACCATGTGCACGTTTTGTGTTTCACTTTTTTGGTGTACACTTTTTTTGCACCAGATGGAGTCTAATGCCGCGTACACACGAGCTGACTTTACGGCAGACTTTACGACAGGCTTTCTAAATGAACGGACTTGCCTACACACAATCCACCAAAGTCCGTCGAATTCGTACGTGATGACGTACGACCGGACTAAAACAAGGAAGTTCATAGCCAGTAGCCAATAGCTGCCCTAGCATGGCTTTTTGTCCGTCGAACTAGCATACAGACGGGCAGACTTTTCGACCAGAATAGAGTTTCGACGGATTGATTTAAACCATGTTTCAAATCTAAGTCCGTCCAACTTTTGAGAAAACAAAGTCCGCTGGAGCCCACACACGATCGAATTGTCCGACGAAATCCCGTCCGCCGGGCAAAGTCTGCCGTAAAGTCCGCTCGTGTGTACGCGGCATAAGTGTGTTCACACACCATGGGCTTTAAAAAAAAAAAATGGGTGAGTATATGCATTACTTGCCATATGTAGAGTATGTGTTTCAATTAATCGTTTTTCTGTTTGGCCAGTGATGCTCAAATGTTTTTTGTTCCATAGTACAATGTTAAGTGATCATTACCTGGACAACATCCAGATTGTGTGAATAAAAAGTATTCATATTCCTTCATAAAGCATCCTTCACACTTTTAGGTTTCATGTTGCATCTATATTGAGGACAGCAGATCTATTTTCTGTTTGCAATTAGTTTTTTGCTATTGTATTCTAGACTGTGTTTGTTCTGTTCTTTTATAACATAGGTCAATTAGTCAAATCGAATTAAAAAAAAAAAAGTTTTACCGGTTAGAGATTTCCATTGATACGTTTTCACATTGCAAAATGTTTTATTTACCAAGGCATTACTAAAGCCAACTATTTCTTTGTTTGTATAAGAGTTCTCAGTAAGCTAGGTAAGCTTAGGTCATGTGTTAGGGCATTTGTAGGTAAGCAAATGCAGCGTGCTTTTAGTTGCATTGAACTTGCATTTAAGATTAGTTTGGAACGTTCCTGAGATTGAGTTGCCTCAAACTACTTCCAGCTGCATTTGCATTCCTATTGGTTTGTGTTGGGAAAAAGTGAGCTCTAATGCAAACATATTTCTGTACACGGGGTTTTTTTTTTTGTCTTTTCATTCCCACACAAATTAACATGAATGCAAAAGCAACTTGAAGCTCAATAACAGCTTAAAACAACGTAATGCCTAGTACACACATTCCGAATGTCAGGCGACATTGGCCGGTTCAATAGAAACCGGCTGACATTCGGCCCGTGTGTTTGGCAGCTGGTCCGACAGAAGCCGGCTGTTCGGTGGACTTCTGTCGAAGAGTCATGACTGAAAACGATCTGGCGACTAACTTCCGATCAGCGCTCTCAGCCAATGCATTGTATTCCCCGTGTCGGAATACAATAGCACAGCAGGGGAGCTCACTGTACTAACATCGGATTGTTAGTACAGTGGATCCTACCTAAGCTGTGAGGTTTTTCTTTTCATTCAGCCCGCTGGATTGAACCAAATAAAACCAGTTGTGTGTACAAGGCTTTATAGACTAATCATAAGTAACTCCAAAGTCAAAAGCAGGTCAAATCAACAAGAATGTGAGTCAGAACAACAAAAAATGAATTCTATGTAGCATAGTTGGAAGCTGCACACACTTTTATTGCTTCAACACTGTTGAAGACATTCCACCCTGTGTCCTCAATGGCGTGTATTTTTATGCCTAATAGAACAGCCCTGTTCAGCTTCCTGCTAAGCTATGTGGACTGGTTTAGGAGGTGTAGAAATGTAGGAGCCAACAGTTATGATAACCTCATCAGTGTTTTTTAAAAGTCCTTAATTAAGAACGTTATGAAAAAGTCCATAGATGAATACTAATAGTCCATTAGATGTGTGTGCTTGGGCAGGTCTTCAAAGGAGCAGAAGCAGACGCAGGTGAAACAAATAGAAAATTGTTTGGCGAAGGGTGCCAACGAAGAAAAATCAAAGAATTCTAATCCATACTAGGTATAAAAATTACACGTTTATTATTGTTATATACAGAGCCCCCCTTCTTTTTTCCTTTTTCCTTCCCCCCCTCTTCCCCTCCCTTACTCTCCCTCTCTCCATGTCCCCCCCCTCCTTCCTCCTTACCCTACCCTCACTTCACCAATCCCCCTCCCTTTTCCCTCCCTCCTTTTCGTCCCTCCCCCCCCCCTTTTTCCACCCTACCCTTCCCGTCCCCGTCATCACCTTCCTCCCCGGTTCCCTTCCTTCACCCCTTCCCCACTACACTTACACAATTATTTCATTTTCATTTTATTCCACTCCTAATAATTTTGTGCACTGCTTGGTAGGCTAGACTTCAGCCTTCAAGATCCTTTAAATCTCAACTCGCGTCTTTCCATGTGCACTACCCATTGACGGTTTTCCGTGACTCGACCCTGAGTCGCAAATAAAAGATCCTCATTTGGGTGAGCGTTTGATGATGGGCATGTTAGTCAACAGCTCATTCCAATACATCATTACCATTATTATTTTAATTTTTTGTATTGTATTTCTAGTCAGTACAATGGTTCTAATTTTGGTTTGGTTTTATGGAGTGTTACATTTAACTGTCTTTAAATTATCCCCTGATGAGCCCAGAGGGGCGAAGCATGTCGGGACCATCACTCCAATGTCATCTCAGAGTGATTTTATTTGTCATCTACTTTGAATTTTTGATGTATCTTTGTACTTGTGCACATCATTTATACCAAACCCTTTATCATGCTCTGTATATAACAATAATAAACTTGTAATTTTTATACCTAGTATGGATTAAAATTCTTTGTTTTTTCTTCGTTGGCACCCTTAAAGTCCCGCCAAACAATTTCCCTTTTCTACATTTACCTACAGGGATGTTGGTGCCTATTTCTTTATCTTTATCATTGTCACCCACCCATATCGCTATTTTCTAAATAGAAAATTGCTTCAAAGAAAAAGTCGTTATGACAAGTTTAATAAATGATAAAATGCCAAGTGGCAACTTACAAGCAAAGATAAGTATAAGGTGCATCAACCATTTCACGACTACCCTATAGCAGTTGTGTGCAGGATCATGTGTATATATACATGATCCCGCACTTTCTAGTAGTGGGCGCAAATGCGCGCCACTGGCAGCTCACTCCTGCTGACTCGATCTCCACCGGCACATATATATATATATATATATATATATATATATATATATATATATATATAGTTAAAGCCCTATGGCCGATACGGATATGGACAACATTTAGACTTAACATAAGACTTACAACATGAAATTGACCTGAAGTGTGCCCTGGTCTGATGGACGGTATACCAAAATAAGAGGGCATACCCAAGGTTTAGAAATGGATGTTGTGAAGAGAAATGAATTTGAGAAATGCCTTGAAAAGGGGATGGGAGGGTGGGTATCGCTCACAGGAAACCGACGAAGAGCACAGGCGAACGGGCTGGTTAAATACCCCCGGGCTCCTCCCATAAATTCAGGCCACCATACTGGTCTTCTTACACACACATATATGTATATATTTTTTTTTTTTTTCAAAATTGTCGGTTTATAGCACAAAAAAAAAAAAAAAAAAACACGCAGAGGTGTTCAAATATCACCAAATATCACCAAATATCACATGCACATAATTGTCAGTTAAAGTAATGTAGGCTGGAACGCACACGTGACACGTGGCGTCAGCGGAATGATATTAACGGAGTAGGAGCTGTAACGTGTTTTAGAGCTTCTGCAGGGGAGCCCTCGGGCATGAGCCTTCTTTCTTCAGGCAAATTGGATTTAATCTTTAACCCTTTTTAACTCTTACCAGCCCTCATAAATGCTCCTCTTCTCTTAGCTATTGTTTTTGTCTATTTTTTTTTATTTCTAATTTTTTAAGGCTGGGTTCACACTGGTGCGACACGACAGCCGTCCTACTTTGGATCCGACTTTGCCCTGCGACATGAAGCCGGCATGTGTCCGACTTTCAATGAACGGGGATCCGACTTGGATCCCCGCCAATGCCGGCACTGTGTTTGGTATGAATCTTTAGGGGGGAACTCCGCGCCAAATTTTAAATGAAAAACCGGCATGGGTTCCCCCTCCAGAGGCATACCAGGCCCTTGGGTCTGGTATGGACCTTGAGGGGAACCCCCTACGCCGAAAAAAAGGCGTGGGGGGTCGCCCCCAATCCATACCAGACCCTTATCCGAGCACGCAGCCCGGCCGAACAGGAATGGGGGTGGGGACGAGCGAGCGCCCCCCCCCCTCCTGAACCGTACCAGGCCGCATGCCCTCAACATGGGGGGTGGTGTCTTGGGGGAGGGGGCGCGCTGCGGCCCCCCCACCCCAAAGCACCTTGTCCCCATGTTGATGAGGACAAGGGCCTCTTCCCGACAACCCTGGCCGTTGGTTGTCGGGGTCTGCGGGCGGGGGGCTTATCGGAATCCGGGAGCCCCCTTTAATAAGGGAGCCCCCAGATCCCGGCCCCCCACCCTATGTGAATGAGTATGGGGTACAGCGTACCCCTACCCATTCACCTAGGAAAAAAGTGTCAATTTAAAAAAAAACACTACACAGATTTTTAAAGCATTTTATTAGACAGCTCCGGGGGTCTTCTTCCGACTTCGGGGGTCTCTCTGGTTCTTCTCCACGCTCTCCGGATCTTCTGCCGGGCTTCTCCGCTCTCTTCTGCTCTTTTGCCGCTCTTTTGCTAAAGCAGCGGGTGATGACCACGCCCCCTAAAACGTCACAGTCCCAGCATGCCCAGGGACTGTGACGGCATAAGGGGGCGGGGTCACCGCCTATATAAGTCAGAGCAGAGCGCACAGAGAGCATTCCAGCCGGGGAGAGCGTCGTGTCAACATCAGGAGAAGAGGGCAGAAGGCAGAAGGCAGAAGGCAGAAGACCAGGCTCCTCCGCTTTAGCAAAAGAGCGGCAAAAGAGCAGAAGAGAGCGGAGGAGCCCGGCAGAAGATCCGGAGAGCGTGGAGAAGAACCGGAGAGACCCCCGAAGTCGGAAGAAGACCCCCGGAGCTGTCTAATAAAATGCTTTAAAAATCTGTGTAGTGTTTTTTTTAAATTGACACTTTTCCTAGGTGAATGGGTAGGGGTACGCTGTACCCCATACTCATTCACATAGGGTGGGGGGCCGGGATCTGGGGGCTCCCTTATTAAAGGGGGCTCCCGGATTCCGATAAGCCCCCGCCCGCAGACCCCGACAACCAACGGCCAGGGTTGTCGGGAAGAGGCCCTTGTCCTCATCAACATGGGGACAAGGTGCTTTGGGGGAGGGGGGGCCGCAGCGCGCCCCCTCCCCCAAAGCACCAACCCCCCATGTTGAGGGCATGCGGCCTGGTACGGTTCAGGAGGGGGGGGGGGGCGCTCGCTCGTCCCCACCCCCATTCCTGTCCGGCCGGGCTGCTTGCTCGGATAAGGGTCTGGTATGGATTGGGGGGGACCCCCACGCCGCCTTTATCGGCGTAGGGGGTTCCCCTCAAGATCCATACCAGACCCAAGGGCCTGGTATGCTCTTGGAGGGGGAACCCATGCCGGTTTTTTATTTAAAATTTGGCGCGGAGTTCCCCCTCAAGAACATCTGAGCACAAGTCGCGTGCCAAAGTCGGATCATGCAAGACGGCAATCCGACTTTGATCCGACTTCAATGATAGTCAATAGGCTGAAGTAGGATCAAAGTCGGACCAAAGTAGTACAGGGAGCATTTCTAAAGTCGGAACGACTTGTGTCGGACCAGTTAGGACGGCTCCCATAGGGAAACATTAAATTTCACACGTCATGCGACATGAGCTCCCAATGTCGGAGCGTTTGTCGGACCAGTGTGAACCCAGCCTTAATTGTAAAGATGTTAACTTTTTTTACATTTTTATTTCATTTTGTTCATTTATTTTAGTGTTACAATCAAAATGTTCAATATTGGGAAAAGCCTTTATTTTTTTAAATGTCTTTACAGTGCTTTATACCAGAAACATAACAGTAGTGTCATTATAAATGGGAAAATGAAATAATAATTTTATCTACACTAACACAATTTTTTTTAAACAAACAGTGGTCAAAGTATGTTCTTCTTTTTTTTCATGTTTTTGGATAGAGTAGGGAAGAATTAAACCCCTCAGTTTTTTTTTTTTTTTTTTTTTTTTTAGCCACCTGTGACCCATTGGAGAGATTCACCTTTTTTATTGTATAGTAGAAACAATAAGAAGTAATAGGAAATCTTTCCAATGTGAGAGAAATCATGTCTTAGACAGCTGTCAACAGAGAAAATGTTCTAAAGTTTTCTCCTTTATTCTTCTTACAGTGACAATCTAACATTTTGGATCTTTCCTCACTTCCAGTTCTGGTAACACTGATTACTGAGAAAATTAGAAAAGATGAATCTCCCCAGTGGCCATATAGACAGTAAAAAAAGCTTGACAGGGTTATGACCCTTCCATACGCTATTCAAAACGAAAGGAAAAAGTTTTGGTTTTGGATACTCCTTAAGATAGTTTATCATTTTACAGAATGTTATTAAAGCGGAACTTCACCCTAAATAGAAAGTTACGCTTTGTCCTCTTCCCCCCTTCCTCTTCTATTTTTTTTATTGGGGGGGGAAGGGGGACCTGGTTTTGACAGATACCCCCTCCCACATCCAGTCGGATCGCCATGAAAGATCCACTAGAAGTTCTACCCACCCGCAGCTTTCTGGGACACGTCACAGGTACCATTAGGCTGTGAGGCCATTCACAAAATGTGGTGCTGCCCGTGCATGCACAGTGGACAGCCGGCTGTGAAGCCACAAGGAATCACAGCCATCTGCCCACAGTAAATCAGTAAATATGCCAGTGAAGAACCAGTTTGGGTGAGGATGGTGCTGGACCCCTGGACAGGTAAGTGTCTTATAATAAAAGTCAGCAGCTACAGTATTTGTAACTGCTGAACTTTTTATTTTTTTTCAAACAGGGCAAATGACTGCTTTAAGGTGATAGAGTGAGCACAGCAGGATTCCAAAAAAATATTTTTTGGATAACCAAAAACATTAAAACTGGTTACTAAAGGTGAGCAAACTAGCTTACATAGGGTCAGATTCAACCTGAATCCGGTATCGGTTTAGTCATTTTGTTTAAATACTGTATATTTGCTGTGAAATGTGCTGATCTGACATTCGTGTGTTTAGGGGTCTATTTATCACCCAAGATTTACCCAACTTTCATCCACCCAGGCCCTTTAGCTTTCTTTGGTTAAAAATCAAAAAGTATGTACAATCTTTCAGGTTTCCCAAAATTCAACTCAACTCACGAAGGCTAGCTACTGTATGCTGATTAAAAAATATGCTTTAACTTATTCCACCCAAAAGCGATACTTCAATTGTAAGTGGTATTTGAGGGATCGTTCCATCCCTGGCTTCGTATATGTCTTGGATACTTCAACAGCAATATCTTTTTCCATAATTCCTGGCTCTGCTCCCATCTACCTGGGAGTTTCTGTGTCCTCTTGTTGCATTATCCATTATACACAATAAACTAAAACATCCAATAGGGAGAGTGTAAACCTCTTATGCCCCGTACACACGAGCGAATTTTCCGTCGGAAAAATCTTGGATGGTTTTTCCGACGGAATTTCCGCTCAAGCTTGCCTTGCATACAAACGGTCACACAAAAGTTCTCTGAGAACTTCAGAGCATACGTCGAATTGTTTCCGAGCATGTGCAGGAATTTTGCGCGTCGGAATTGGTACAGGCGATCGGAATTTCCGATCGGAACTTTTTTCCGACCGAAGAATTGAGAACCTGCTCTCAATCTTCTGCTGGCGGGAATTCTGCCAGCAAAAGTCTGATGGAGAATACACACGGTCGGCATTTCCGACCAAAAGCTCACATCGGACTTTTGCTGGCGGAATTTCCGATAGTGTGTATGGGGCATAACTCTCAATAGTGTCAGTAATATGTGTTTTTTTTTTTTTTTTTTTTTTCAAAAATGCCACTTTTGCTTCAGTTATCTCCAAATCATAAAAAGCCTTTTCGTCCGTTTGTCAGTAGTTAGTGATAAGCAGTATGCACTCTGTAGACTTTTCCTTTTTTTTGTACCTTGTTGCATACTTTGGTTTTGAAGACCTCTTGTATGACACATCAAATACTGAAGTTTTGTAAATGTTTGCATAAAACAATTTCAGGAACTCGAAGCATGTAAGATAGTTAAACCTGAAGAGCAAGTAACCTGGGACAGGTAGCAATGTATAATGAAACAGAATAACAATGGTAAGAAAGCTTTGAAAGGGATGTTTGCTATCGTTAAAGCTGAACCCAATGTATGTAAATGGAGCATCATACTATATATATATATATATATATATATATATATATATATATATATATATATATATATATAAACCTGAGGAACAATTAACTTGTTACAGATAGCAATGTAATCTAAAATAACAGTAATAGTAGCAGGGCTTAA
Organism: Aquarana catesbeiana; assembly: GCF_042186555.1. Classification (NCBI taxonomy): domain Eukaryota; kingdom Metazoa; phylum Chordata; class Amphibia; order Anura; family Ranidae; genus Aquarana; species Aquarana catesbeiana. The sequence continues at coordinate 382,926,363 of NC_133325.1, forward strand.
AAAACGTAAATGATATATACAATTAGTATTGAAATCCAGGTAAACGGCTGAATGCACCTTAGATTGTAAGCTCTTTAAGGGCAGGGACTGTTGTGAATGTGCAATATACTGTATATGTAAAGCACTGCGCTTTATATACCGTATATTTATATAAATACTTGTAATAAATAAATTAAATAAAAGTGCATAAATAAAACACTCTGGCATTTAGCTTCTTCTGGAGGGCACAGGTGTCATTTTGCATTCTGGACATTCGTCTCTGGGCGCATACTGACTCAAATGTTCCCCTCAGCTAGCTGCACTGCCCAGCCCCATCCAGCCTTAGCAGCTGTCAGACTGTCATTGGGTTTGACAGGCTGCCAGCAGCAGGGCTACACATAACACCTGTGCCCTCTGCCTAAAGCTAAACGCTGGAGCCCCATGCACTGGGGCTAAATGGAAAATGATGTTACCAGTGTTCATGGGGCCTTAAACTGACAACCTTATCCTTCTGCTTCCTCCTCCTATCTTCCTGTTCCTTGTCAGCGCAAGTGCATGCAGCACACCTGATTGGCTCCTAGTGTTACTTCTGTTCCCAATCTGAGTGATGCCATAAAGTGGATGAAAAAAATTGAAGTCATCCCATGGATCACTTTCACTTTCAAGCCAGGAGCAGGCTGAAAAAAATGGACGCAGCTTGTGCTTAAAGTGGTTGTAACGCCTAAACATTTTTTACCTTAACAATAAGGTAAAAAATGTTTAGGCATCAGCATCCCCTCTCACCCCCTCTTTTTCTTACTTGAGCCCTCATTTGATCTAGGGCTGTGCATGTCTGCAGCTCTTCTATCCCCATAAAGAGTAGGTTTGCGGCCACTCTGTGCGCAGCGCAGGTAAGTTTGTTATTTATTTTCATTTTTTTAATTTTATTTACCTTTACAATCACTTTAAGGGTTCACTCTTTGGACATACGTAGCATGTTCAAAGAGCCTAACTAGTTAAACTAGAAGTTTGGGTTTTAGGAAGAAAAAAAATGAGACTCGCCTAGGAGGATGCAGCATTGATCCGATGCTGTATCTTTCCCCCGCCACTTCTAAGACTGAGAACTGAGTGATTAAAGACTGTTGATGACTCAGTTCTAAGTCTTCACTGAGCAGAGAGACGATGACTGTCAGTCACTGGCTCTCTGCTCTGCCCCTCAGAGCTCACTAGAGCACTGGGCTGCGAAAGGGATGGGAGTGGCTGGCTCAGTGTCCTGGCGACTTGCTGAGAGTTTGAGCCAGATGCTGGTCCAGGCATCTGAGTGGATCCTGACAATAAAGTTGGGATCTTTCCCGAGCCTGGACCGGCTGAGTGACATTAGCTGACAGCGGGCTTTAGCCTACTGTGACCTACAGTAGAAGCAGGGCCAAAATAGCTTTGGCAATACTTCTTAAATGTAAAGGGCAGGGTTTAATACTACTTTAACTGCTGCCATCTCCAGCTGCACATATTCACCTTTCTTTGGCCCCCTCCTCAGATCAGTTCAGCTGCTATGAGGCAGTAGAAGAAAGCGGTGTAAACTTAATGTTGCACCTTGGAGCTTACACAGGTCTTAATAGCCTCTACCCACCTCCACTTGGCACCAGGCACCAGAGTCACATGAGAACAAGGGGAATGAGTCACATGCTCCCCATGAAATGTTCTGTATTTTTTCTTTAACTCTGGTGGCCAAATTGAGTGGTAAAGGTGAGCATGTGCATCTGGGAAGGATGACAGCTTGGTAGACCTGTTGCATTGTACTCGCAAAACTGACAGTTTCTAAATAAAATTAGAGAGGGAATTTCTCAGCAATCAAGTGGTAATCTATGGTGCAGGAGAGGTTTCATTATTTTATTTTAATTTTTTTTACAGGTACATGCTTGACTGAGACTTTTAAAAAATGTGACTGGCTCACTTTAAATACAGTAACGATCTGCAACCAACATAGTAAATAAATAGTAAAGACATGAAGTCTGTTCTTATTACATTTATTTCACTTGCAGGTTGCACACTGGTTGGTCGGTTCACACCTATCGAACAGACAAGCAAAGAAAGAATCAGTGCTTGAACCCATCTGAAGTAGAATCAATCCTGGAAGTTATCAGAAGAGCTGAAAAAGTAGACACTCTGGAGCAGCAGAGAATTGGGTATGTCTGAGTATCCAAAGCTAATAGGTCACTGCAACAAAAATAGATATTTCAATTTTCAAATATGCTCACAAATTGATTGACACACTGGTGTCTTACACCACTTGGGAATGAGAATAGTACATTTCCGTGCCTGGGCCGCAATCATGACATAGAGGTTGTACTCTCACTGTTCCATTTTTCATGTATTTACTTTGAAGAGAAAACAGCAGGAGGACATGTATTACATATGCTCTAGCAGGCAGATAAAGACTGCAGTACGAAAGGGGGAAAAAAGTAAAAAGACCAGTTTAAGAAATTCAGCCTTTCAGCATCTACTCATTACTTTATATTATTTAATGTCTTTGCTGTGAATATCACAATTTTGCTCCATTGCAGTCATTTGATATGCTACATGATAGGTTGTCTGCTTATCATGGAAGGCCATAATATACAGACAGTCTAAAGTTAAAGAGCCAAGTCACCTAAAAGTGATATTTCAAGCTCAGCTCCCATCACTTCTTAGGAAATATCTCAAGTAGGGGGACACACTGCAATAAAACTATATTTATCAGTAAAATTGTTTAGTTTATTACAACTGTCTGTGTCTTCTGCCCTGGTGACAACCCCTGCCTTTTATTTCATTTCCTGCTGTCACAGGCACAGTAAGTGAGGGAAACCTTTCCAGTAGGGTCTCAGACCGCAATAAAAATGTTACTTTTCCTGGTCTGTTCATAACTGAAGTTAGGCTTTCAGTTATACCATAAACACTGAAAAGTAAAAATAATGGATACAGACATCAAAAGAGTGTTTATACTGGTACAATGCAGCTACTTGCTGATCCCTGATTATTTGCTCTAAAATATATTTACAACATATTTCTAAATGCTGTATCATGTATAAGAACATTTTATTTTCTTGATTTTTGCATCTCTTCTTTTATAACCGTTAGCCTATATCTTCCACTCAGTTTTTTGTTTTCTTTGGTTATGAGTGGAGTGTTGTTTTGTTTAATTACTTCTGTTGCAGCTATATAATGTCTAACCCTTTCTGGGGAAAAAAAGCCGCAAAGTGCACGTCTTGATTTTTCTATTAGCAGTAACATGTCTAATTGTGCCATCTCCTGGTCAAAAAGTAAATTTCATGTGAAGATTTCCATGCCTTTTAGCTTAATCAGGTGTTAGTGAAACCATATACATGGTCTGATACTGTTTTAGCAATACTTTTTTTAATATCAATATTTTTTGTGATAATCTGTTGCCAACATGTTAATTACTTAGGGATTACATGTTAATCGCTTACGTACATTTTGTCTAAGCTAATATTTTACAAATGGCATCGAAATTTAGTCAGAAAATACTTTACATGCTCTTCTTGCAATGACTAGAAGCATACAACCAGTCCAAAGTCTGACACCCTGAATAGGTTTGGTACCAGTATGCATCCCATCCACTGCATGATGTTGATGATTAGAATAGCACACATAAAGCAGGGCAGGGGTGGCTCTTTCTGTCTTGGAAGCATCATTTATACAGTATATAGTGGGTATGGGTATCAAAATGCATGTATCTATCAGAAAGAGATCACACCCGTTTAACCTGCATGGGAGGTGTGCCAGGAAAAAAAGGCTTTGCTGTCCAAACGTTAGCGCAACATTACAGTTTGCCCCAAAATACATCAACAAAGACCAGACCTTCCAGAACAATGTGCTGTGAAGGGACATGTTAGACACAAACAGGAAGCAGAATTTCAGGAGAAAAATCTCATACCAACCGTGATGCATGGTGGTGGAAATGGTATGGTTTGGGGTTGCTTTGCTCCTTCAGGCCTTGGACAGCTTGCATGGCATAGGTGTTGATTGCAAGGGAATTTGTACTTTCTAAGGGAAATTTACCTTAGCTTAACAAATGTAGTAAAAATTCACTTTGCCAATTTCCATTATCCAATCATGTGACAGCAAAAATATTATTATTTTTCTTGCACCTGATTGGATATTTTTTGCAGAGCTTTACCTCATTCACTGAACATTGCAAATTCCCTTCCAAAATAAACATAGTTTTTGCCTTTAGTAGAGTCCACTATGAATTCTCCATCTTATCAGAAGTGCTTGATGCGAATATGAGGCTGTCCAAGTTGAAGCTGAACCAAAAATGGACCATTCAACACAATTTTCAGAAGCATACTAGCAAATCCACCAAGGAATGGCTCCAAAATAAGAAATGGAGGGTTGGGTGACCAGGTCAAAGCCCTTATTTGAATACCATTGAAATGTTGTTGGGGAGGGGTGGGAGGTTGAAATGGGCAGTTAATGCATGTAAACCCATACACATCTTGCAACTGCAAAAGGAATTTTGAATAGAGGAGTGCCCATTAGAGTGTCCCTTAACATAAAATGTGCCCATCAGCGTGACCCTTATTTTATGTTAAGGGGCACGCTGATGGGCACATTTTATGTTAAGGGGGACTCTGATGGGAACATCTGATGTAAGGAGGCACTCTGACAGGAATGCCTGATGTAAAGGAGCACTGTGATGGGGACACCTGATGTAAAGGGGCGCAGTGATGGGGACACCTGATGTAAATTAGTGCTGTGATGGGGACACCTGATGTAAAGGGGTGCTGTGATGGGGACACCTGATGTAAAGGGGCACTGTGATGGGGACACCTGATGTAAAGGGGCGCTGTGATGGGGACACCTGATGTAAATTAGTGCTGTGATGGGGACACCTGATGTAAAGGGGTGCTGTGATGGGGACACCTGATGTAAAGGGGCACTGTGATGGGGACACCTGATGTAAAGGGGCTCTGTGATGGGAACACCTGATGTAAATTAGTGCTGTGATGGGGACACCTGATGTAAAGGGGCGCTGTGATGTGTGAGTGAACTCTGTTTCTATCGCATTAAACCTAATTGAATTTGTATTGTTTTAAGTATATTCTTGTTTTGAAATGACATTTATTCTTTCTTAAAAACGGGGGGTGGCAGTTTGCCACCTTCGCCCTGGGCACCAAATGGCCTTGTCCCAGCACTGTGTATGTGTGTGTGTGTGTGTATATATGTGTGTATATATATATATATATATATATATATATATATATATATACACACAGTAGTGTTGGGCAAACGGTTCAGGCCGAGCATGAGTTCGGGCCGAACATTGGCTGTTGGTCTAACACCCAAATTTGCAGGTTGTTCGGCACGTGTTCACTCCACTGAATGCCCTGCAATGCACTTCACTGCACAGTGCATTATGCGCTCTGATTGGGCAATGCTTTGCCCAGTCAGGGTGCAGTATAAGCTGTTTGTTAAGGAGCGGGGTCAGGAAGCTGGCCATAGTGTCCTTAACAACCGATGAGTCATCAGCTGTCAATGGGTTTCCCCACTCAATGGGTTTCCCCTGCTGAAAAAAAAAGAAAAAAAAAAGTGGGGTCCCCCCAGTCCCTATTTTGAGGTGAACCCCACACCAAAATTAAAAAGAAAACATTGTAGGGTCCCCCCAAAATCCCTACCAGTCCCTTATCCAGGCATACCATACCAGATCATATGCTCTCAACATGGGGGTATGCTTTGGGGCACCTATCCCCATATTGATAGGGACAAGGGTCTCTTGCCTACAACCCTGGGCTGTGATTGTGGGGGTCTGCAGGTGGGGGTTTATCCAAATCTGGAAGCACCCTTTAACATGTGCGCACCAATTAATGCGCACCCATTCACCAAAAAAGTTAGTAAACAAGTTTTTGACAAATCCTTTATTAAAAAATAAAAAACAATGCCCCCCCCCAATGTAGATTTTTATCAATCGCGACGCCCACCGCACCCGAAAAAAGAGAAAACAAAAGAGGTCTGCTTGCGATGAACGCTCCCGTGGTCTGGCTGGCACTATGATGCCAGACAGAAACTGTACATTGTAGTGGGTGCAGTGTTCTCAAATATGGAAATTCATATATGTTTTAAGGTAGACATCTCTCTGTCTATGGCCACTTTAGGATGTGTAGTTAGACCTAGTGAAGGCTGTATTTATAAAATGTAAAAAAAATAGTCATACTGGTAATTGCCATAGCAGTTATAAAATAGGTCACAACATTTTTTTAAGATTTAATAATTCCCTTTATTAGATAAGCCTAACTTTTTTTAATTACTCTAGGCAAAATAATATTTTGCTGTTTTTTTCAACTTGGCAAAATATTTGATGACGTTGGGTACGTTTTCTGTTCAGTTATTTTGTGCATGTTTTATGTGCTGCAGTACAGATGGTATTCTTTTGAATCTGGGTATACTATTCTTTAGTAAACCACTCCAGCTCCCAGCAGCAGTGAAAACAAGCTAGGATTGCAGTTATCAGCATTACGTGTAGGAAGATATCAGCATCTATCAAATCCATTATGATGATGAATTTATTCCTTTTGCTTGCAGGCGCCTTGTGGAGAGATTAGAAAACATGCGGAAAAATGTGATGGGAAATGGGATGTCACAGTGTTTGCTTTGTGGAGAGCACCTTGGATTATTGGGCACAACTTCTGTCTTCTGTCAAGACTGTAAGAAGGTAATATAAAATATTTTTTAAGACTTTTTTACATAAAGTGGTTCTAAAGCCTAAACATTTCTTTTACCTTAATGCATTCCTTGCATTAAGGTAGAAAATGTTTAGGCACTAGCATCCCCCCTCACCCCCCTCCCCGCCTTCTCTCCCCTCACTTCTGGGTCTCACTGGCTTTGGTGGGGCATGAGGAGCCATTGGCTCCCAGTACTGTCAATCAAAGGCAGTGACGAGGGAGCTGGGGACGGGGCTGAGTCTCGCATTCTGTGTCAATGGACGCAGCAGCAGGGCTCAGGAGGGAGCACGCATAAGTGCCCCTATGGGAAGCGGATTCCCATGGGGGGAATTGGACAGAGGGGATGAGCCAGGAGCGCTGGCGAGGGACCGAGAAGAGGCCATTAGTTACATAGGCCATGCATTTATGAACATCAGTATCACTGTGGAGGATCTCGATATAAGTGGATTCCTGGTCAGCTACTCAAGGTTCAGTTCTGATAACAGTAGTAGTTCTGATAACAGTACTGTAGTAGTTTTAGATGTTTTATCACTGACAATGCTGTGAAATAATTCTCTGTTATAGACTTGATTATAGGGATGAGCGAATCTAATTGGGTTTGAGTTATGAGTTATTGAAGTATCTAGGGGCAAATTTTGGTACTTATTTTTGCAGCCACTGTAAAACATTTGTAACTATTGTCAAATTGTCAAATGCAATCTAATCTCATTTATATTTCAAGATAAAACCCTGTCACATCACTCCATCTTGGATTGCAGCCCTACCAAACTGCTTATATACTGTCCAGCTAATGAACAATATTTCTGGCTATTGTCTCTCAGATAATATATTAATATTTTTAGTGCAAGATAAAATCTGCTTTGTTTCTATATATTTGATTATATTCAAGCACTCATATACTGTCCTGATGCTAGCCAATTTCTATCAAGCAAAGGCACTCACATTGCTGAGGTGATGGCTACAGGGAATACCACCTTGGAAGTGAGAGTAGAAAGAGTAGAGAGTAGCAAGAGAAATGTCTCTAATGGATTAAAAAGACTTTAGATCCCACTGAGACATAGGGGAACAAACCGGGGGAGCTGCATAGGAGACTCCCTGTACAAAGGTCTTAATCAAAGAGCGAGAGTCCAATGATCTCTGAAACAAGATAGAAAGGGCAGAAACCTGACCTTTTGATGGTGCTGAGAGACAAATCTGTTCAGAACCAAACTGCAGATAATATGTGGGGAATATTACCCTATTTGAAAAAAAAGCCCTTCCTCCTGTTCTCCACTTCCTCCTTTCTCTACTTCCCTTCCACTTCCTCCTCAAACTCCTCACCCTATGTAATAATGGGATGAGAATGGGTTCTGGGGAGTTATATGTGGAGGATATTGCACTACTGATGACTACATGGTGAAGAACTGTTGAAAACTGCCCCCTTCCTGCAGTTCATGTCCTAGGCAGTCCCACATTAACATATTTATATTCACAATCATAGATTTTACATATTTTCATTCTTGTTAAAAATGTGCAGATATTCTTTTTGTTATAAATGATATTTCATTTCCCCCCCCATAAGCAGGCTGGCAATAAAAACTGAGTAAAAATAATGTTCGTTCAAACGTGGGACCCAATTGGAATTTTGGGGCCTCCACATTCAGTGGGAGATCAATCCCCTATTTGTCCTTGTTAGTTCTTTCCTGTGAGTCTTTCTCTAAAGACAAGGGGGAGGTCAGATAGCAGCAAAAATTAGGCATACAATCTTACACCCATAGGCTGCCCACCCCCTTGAAACTTAAAGCAGCACTTGCCAACACCCTACGTCTCCAGTAGGGATGAGCTTCGAGTTCGAGTCAAACCCATGTTCGATTCAAACATGGCCGTTCGATTGTTCGTCGAATTGCGAACGTTATGGGCCTTTCACGCCAAATTCGAGTGGCACGTCACTGCCCATAATTCATTGCGGCATCGCAGTGCATTGCTGGCTGATGATTGGCCAAGCATGCACTATGACCCACATGCTTGGCCAATCACAGTGACGTCTGTACAGAGAGCCGTAATTGGCCAAAGCCAGGGTGGCTTTGGCCAATTATGGCTCAGGGGGTTTAGTACACGCCCCACACTATATAAGGCCGCCTGCATGGCGGCCTTGTGTAGTGTGCTGCGGCGGCAGAGAGAGAGATAGACAGAGAGACAGTGTCATTTGATTTAAGTTAGAGTAGGCAGGCGAGTCAGTTATCTGCACTTAGTGTATTGTGTGTATATATATATATGCATCCTAGGTGTTGTGTGTGTGTGTGTGTATATATATAAACACTGTATTCAGTTTAGCTAGATCCGTTCCTGTTATTCTCTTCCTAATATACTCACAGGCAGGCAGGTGTTTTTACAGTATTTACAGTATTTACAGTTAGTGTACTGTGTCCTTTGCACAGTGTGCACCTAAAGCTATCTGAAGAAAATTGCTGGTGTTCTTCTGATCCTATTAATATCACAGGCAGGCAGCTGCAGTATTTACAGTTAGTATACTGTGTCCTCTGCAGAGTGTGCACCTAAAGCTACCTGAAGACAATTGCTGTTCTTCTGATCCTATTGGTACCACAGGCAGGCAGCTGCAGTATTTACAGTTAGTGTACTGTGTCCTCTGCACAGTGTGCACTTAAAGCTACCTGAAGACAATTGCTGGTGTTCTGTTCCTATTAATACCACAGGCAGGCAGCTGCAGTATTTACAGTTAGTGTACTGTATCTTCTGCACAGTGTGCACCTAAAGCTACCTGAAGACAATTGCTGATGTTCTGATCCTATTAATACCACAGGCAGGCAGCTGCAGTATTTACAGTTAGTGTACTGTGTCTTCTGCACAGTGTGCACCTAAAGCTACCTGAAGACCATAGGCGTGCGCAGCCTATTGCATTAGGGTGTGCACCTCAAACCAAAGCTCAAACACACGTGTGTGTGTGTGTGTGTGTGTGTGTGTGTGTGTGTGTGTGTATATATATATATATATATATATATATATATATATATATATATATATATATATATATATATATATATATATATATATTGTAAAAATAAATATATTACATATACAATTAAACTATATGAACCCTGGCTTGTCAGCAAAAAAGTGCGTATATATATAATTACATACTTTTTTGCTGAAAAGCCAGGGTTCATATAGTTTTAATTGTATATGTGATATATATATATTTAGTTTTACACAAAATATATAGATATATATATATATACACAGTATCTCACAAAAGTGAGTACACCAAAGAACACTAAAGAAATGACACTTTGATACAATGTTAAGTAGTGAGTGTACAGCTTGTATAACAGTGTAAATTTGCTGCCCCCTCAAAATAACTCAACACACAGCCATTAATGTCTAAACCGCTGGCAACAAAAGTGAGTACACCCCTAAGTGAAAATGTCCACATTTGGCCCAAAGTCTAAAAATTTTGTGTGGCCACCATTATTTTTCAGCAATGCCTTAACCCTCTTGGGCATGGAGTTCACCAGAGCTTCACAGGTTGCCACTGGAGTCCTCTCCCACTCTTCCATGATGACATCAAGGAGCTGGTGGATGTTAGAGACCTTGCGCTCCTCCACCTTCTGTTTGAGGATGCCCCACAGATGCTCAATAGGGTTTAGTCTGGAGACGCGCCTCAGATGACGTCTTGATGACGAAACGCGTAAGGCGTGGTCTCTTGGTACGCATACGTCTTTTTATCCTTTCGTTGTTGTCCTGCACTTCCGGCATCGGCAGACGGCTGTGGAACGCACGCCGCTCACACTGCTCTGTCTGCGGCTTCTCACGTGGAGTCAGCCGGCAGAGTGCCATTTGTTTCTATTTGTTTTAATCTTCGGATTTTATTTATTCCTGTTGTGAGCTTAAGTTTAATAAATTTACTTTCGGAATTACACTATGAGGCTCTTCTCTTCTCCCTGCACATGATAACTGTTCCGGATGGATGTCCTCTGAGAACGATCTGGTGACACAAGTGATAATAGGTGGTGAGGGGGACACCGATCGATTGGATCATCAGATTTGGATCTACATGCTCATTACCCCTGCAGGGGTTGGGCGCTCTGGTGAGTGGGGGCACTAGAGGGGACTCCACCCTGGACAGTATACAACTATTGGGACGGACTTACCTGTAACCTCTGAAGATGCACTAGCCTGTTGCACTAGAACTGTTTTACTGAACGACAGAATTAATATTCACGGCACTTGTTGTTTTTGTGTTGCTTTTTGATAACATTTTTGTGGTTACCTGGACTTTGTTTTTTTCCTATGTTTTTTTGTTTTTTTGTTTTTTTATTTTTATTTTTGTTTTGTGTTTTTTCACTTTTTTTCAACACTTTTTTTTTTTTTTTTTTTTTTTTTTTTCAATATTTGGCTACACTAGTATACACACTTATTTATAGTGGGCAAAAGTGTGTTTGCCCCCACTCTTAGGTATAACTTACTTATATTTTTTATTGCACTTTTTATTGCCTAAACATCATTCATTCTCAGTGGACTCTGACAACCACTTTCTACACACACTTAACTGATCACTCATGGTTTGGAGTTCCATTTTTTACATATCTTTTATGTATTATATTCTTTTTTACTTTGGGTAGTCTGCACATTTTTTTGACCATTCCTAGCACTTATTTTTATTTTTCTAACAGCATTTACACTGTGCTACATTTTTCATTCATTTATAATTGGGGTAAAATGTTTTCCTTGGAGTAGCAGTTTGTTTATAGTGGATCTCTTTATCTCATACTAGTGAACAGCGCCAATCCCCTAATTCAGATTTTATAACTACTGGATCGCACCTTTGGGGCTTTCTTTATCTGGGGGGCTGCAGTTCAGTCACAAGCCCGTCCTAAGCGCAGAACACCACCATATACGTAGTCTGGAGACATGCTTTGCCAGTCCATCACCTTTACCCTCAACTCCTTTAGCAAGGCATTGGTCGTCTTGGAGGTGTTACTGAAATGTATAGTTATAACTGCGCTACCATGTAAACGAAGGGCAATGAACACTGAACTGCTGCAAGCACCGAAATATAGGTCAAACTCAGCCCATACAGCAATAGAAATAAGGTATGTAAAAATTGGTGCTGCGCTGTTCTTAAAAAAAAAAAAAAAAAACTATGCTGCTAGAGGTAGTAGTACAAAGGTAAATGATGTAAAATGATATAAATATATAAAAAACCAGAAACCATATAAGAATAAGTACAATCAATATATAGGAGGTGTGTTTATGGTTGTTATCATGTTGGAATACTGCCCTGCGGCCCAGTCTCCGAAGGGAGGGGATCATGCGCGGCTTCAGTATGTCACAGTACATGTTGGCATTCATGGTTCCCTCAATGAACTGTAGCTCCCCTGTACCGGCAGCACTCATGCAGCCCCAGACCCAGACACTCCCACCACCATGCTCGACTGTAGGCAAGACACACTTGTCTCTGTACTCCTCACCTGGTTGCCACCACACATGCTTGACACTATCTGAACAAAATAAGTTTATCTTGGTCTCATCAGACCACAGGACATGGTTCCAGTAATCTATGTTCTTAGTCTGCTTGTCTTCAGCAAACTGTTTGCGGGCTTTCTTGTGCATCTACTTTAGAAGAGGCTTCCTTCTGGGACGACAGCCATGCAGACCAATTTGATGCAGTATGTGGCATATGGTCTGAGCACTGACAGGCTGACCCCCCACCCCTTCAACTTCTGCAGCAATGCTGCCAGCATTCAAACATCTATTTCCCAAAGACAACCTCTGGATATGATGCCAAGCACATGCACTCAACATCTCTGGTCAACCATGGCGAGGCCTGTTCTGAGTGGAACCTGTCCTATTAAACCATGCTGCAGCTCAGTTTCAGGGTCTTGGCAATATTCTTATAGCTTGGGCCATCTTTATGTGGAGCAACAATTCTTTTTTTCAGATCCTCAGAGAGTTCTTTGCCATGAGGTGCCATGTTGAACTTCCAGTGACCAGTATGAGAGAGTGAGAGTGATAACACCAAATTTAACACACCTGCTCCCCATTCACACCTGAGACCTTGTAACGAGTCACATGACAGGGAGGGAAAATGGCTTCATGGGCCCAATTTTGATATTTTCACTTAGGGGTGTACTCACTTTTGTTGCCAGCGCTTTAGACATTAATGGCTGTGTGTTGAGTTATTTTGAGGGGACAGCAAATTTACACTGTTATACAAGCTGTACTCTCACTACTTTACATTGTAGCAAAGTGTGATTTCTTCAGTGTTGTCACATGAAAAGATATAATAAAATATTTACAAAAATGTGAGGGGTGTACTCACTTTCGTGAGATACTGTGTGTGTGTGTGTGTATATATGTATATATATATATATATATATATATATATATATATATATATACACATATATATAATATGACTTTTTTTTTTTTTTTTGGTAAAAATAAATATATAAGTTCAAGTTAATATTTAAATCCTATTTAATGAACAGTTGTGCTTGGCAGCATCTGCCGACTGAGTAATTCAACCTAAGAAAGTATGAATGTGCAATTAGCAGCCACATTTACCAGAGAATGACTTACTAATCCCCGAGACAGGGGGGTCAATATTTATTCCCTGCAGGAGATGTGATGATATTTACACAGGATATGTACTTATACCCTCTAATTAGGCCCTTGTAAGGCTATTACTACAATAGGATGCCATTAAGTTAACACGGCTGTACTAGGGGTAGATTACCCATGACATATCCTGGACTTCAGGTACAGAACATTGCGTAGTGACTGGGAACCAAAGAGCATGTTGGCTTATATTCATGTGATGAGAAGAACATCCCTGAACATGTGAACAGTAATACACACTTCTTACTAGCTGTTCAATACAACAAATGAAAGAATTCAGAGGATAGATGAAAAGCACTACAACTCCCTCTCTCCCTGCCTGCTGCAGAGCCGCGCACACACACACACACACACACTGCTAAAGTCTGTGCTCCCAACTCCCCCCTTACCAGTGACATTTCCTGAGTCCCGGCGCATCCTCCTTACCTCAGGTTATTGCGTTGTCGGCACTGCCGGGCGGAAGCTGGGAAGCGGGGCACTCGGAGGCGGAGCAGGGAGGAAAAAGCTATCTCCTTCTCCTCTGCCTGGGACGGTCCTGGCAAATACTTGTTGCTGACAAAGGGCAGTGGTGGACTGGAAGCCCTGCGGTGGCAGCGGGCAGATCTTGTTTAAAAACAGTGGGGTTAATTCAGCTCCGATGCTACCTCTATAGTTGTGGCTATAGCATCCCTGACAGCAGGCGGCGGAGTGATATTCAGCTGTCAGGGATGCAGTAGCCGGAACTATAGAAGTAGCATCGGAAAATGTGGCCTCTTGCCTGCTCACACCGCGTTTAGTGTCTGCACTCACAGGAGTTTTACAGCCAAATAAAAAACAGTCCCACACGCATAGCCGCAGCATTCCCATTGTCCATCAGCAGAGGTGCCAGAATGGAGATCCTGCCAGCAAAAAAGCCCAGGGATGTGCATGGGCATTAGGGTGTACCCAGGCACACCCGCACACCCTGTGCGCACGCCTATGCTGAAGACAATTGCTGGTGTTCTGATCCTATTAATACCACAGGCAGGCAGCTTCAGTATTTACAGTTAGTGTACTGTGTCCTCTGCACAGTGTGCACCTAAAGCTACCTGAAGACAATTGCTGGTGTTCTGATCCTATTAATACCACAGGCAGGCGGCTGCAGTATTTACAGTTAGTGTACTGTATACTCTGCACAGTGTGCACCTAAAGCTACCTGAAGACAATTGCTGTTCTTCTGATCCTATTAATACCACAGGCAGGCAGCTGCAGTATTTACAGTTAGTGTACTGTGTCCTCTGCACAGTGTGCACCTAAAGCTACCTGAAGACAATTGCTGTTCTTCTGATCCTATTAGTACCACAGGCAGATGCAGTATTTACAGTTAGTGTACTGTGTCCACCTAAAGCTATGTGAAGACAGCACACCGACTGCATCACACCGCAGAGCTCTGCATGTGCAGGGCGCTGCTGTCTCTGCGCGTTATTCCAAAAGTTCTTTGGTGTGGGCCTTTTTGAGTGCATCAGATCGCACCGCTGCTATTTGCTATATGTCTCAAACGTATCTCGCGTGGCCAAAACATCACCCACTTGGGCACCACATGCTTGACCAGACATATGCCGACCTGCCATGCAGTTCATTGGCAAGCATACCTAAAAGACCCACACCAAGGACAAAGCAGACCTCTTCTTGCTCCTCATCAGCTGGGATCTCCAACCCCACTATAACTTCAGTCCACTCTGAAACCTGCAATGAGAGGAATGAAGGTGTAGAATTAGGTGTGTCACAGCCAAGTATTTGCGGGCAATCTGCTATCGATACACCAACGTCAGATTGTACCAGGCAAATTTCCCTGCCCCAGATGCTGCACCACCGAAAGAAGTTCACTCCCAGCCATCCACATGCCCAGCGGTTGAATGCTAGCTTGGCTAAATTGCTAGCACTTCAACTGCTGCTTTTTCAGTTGGTAGACTCTGCCCCCTTCCATGAGTTTGTGGAATGTGCGGTTCCTCAGTGGCAGGTTCCCAAATGCCACTTTTTCTCACAGAAGGCGATTCCAGGTCTCTACCGGCATGTTGAAGGCAATGTCTTGGCCTCGCTGGACAGGGCGGTCAGCGGTAAGGTACATATTACTGCTGACTCATGGTCCAGCAGGCATGGACAGGGACGTTTCCTATCTTTCACCGCGCACTGGGTGACTCTTCCGGCAGCTGGGAAGGATGCAGGACAGGGTGCAGTTGTGTTGGAGGTTGTTCCGCCACCACGCCTCCAAAATTCTACTAGTGGTGATTCTGCCACACAACAGGAAGTGAGATGAAATCTACCCCTAGGAAAGGAAATTCTCTTCTGTAAGAGTTAATATGGGAAAAACATGTCTCCTCTCCACTGATGCTTTATCACCAATCCTTGTTTCATTAAAAACCCCAAATTTTCAAATAACGTTTGTCATTGGGACAGAAAGTGAGGTGAAATCTTCTGAAGAGGTGCACAGACAGCAAAACAAATGTTACAGGGGTGATAACCCTTCCCTATGTTTTCCAAAAAGCTTAAAAATATATTTTTTGGCTGGAGCTACACTTTAAAAATGTACCAGTTCAAAATTACAAATTCTACTTAACAACAAACCTACAGTCCCTGTCTTGTTTGCACCGCCTGTATACTGCTGTTCAGAGTATATAGGGCCTGGGGGCCCCACGCCTTTCCTTTTTTTAATTTTTTTTTTTTAAATATCCATACAAGACCCAAAGCATGGGAAACACATGCCACTTTACAGCCATACTATAGACACCCCCAGGTACGATAGTTAAAGGAATATTTCACTTTTTTTTTCACTTTAAGCATCATTAAAATCACTGCTCCAGAAAAAACGGATGTTTTTACAACTTTTTTATTGCATTGATACATGTCCCCTGGGGCAGGACCAGGGTCCCCAAACCCTTTTTAGGACAATAACTTGCATATTAGCCTTTAAAATTAGCACTTTAGCGCAAACTTTTGGTCCGTTCGCAGGTTCTGGTGCGAACCGAACCGTGGGGTATTCGGCTCATCCCTAGTCTCCAGTAACAACTTTTTCATGCCAGGTTTTTTCTGAAATAGCAGGAAAGAAATCCCCAAACCCTCACGCCTAGTCCTTGTAGTGAGAAAAACAGCCATGTTTCTCTGATGGCCAGGGCATGCCCCGGATTAACATTTTCCTACCCGCCATCACTATTTTTGACATTTTTAAGATTAGATTAAAATTTTTTTGATCTGCCTGGTACTTAAAGTAGAGTAATGCACCAATAGTTGTTGCAATCAGAAGGGGGATTTACGATGATACCTTTCCTCTAGTCACAAGGAATATGCTGTGTTGCCAGCATTCATTGAATATTCTAATAAGGGTTATCAATATTGACCGGCCTTCATATTTTAGCACCTCACCCACAATTTCCTATGATACTGAAGCCTTGTTGTTTTTCAGGTTTCTAATCACCTTTCCCGTTTCTTTGATTATAATCATACTCATATCAACCTTAGATTAGCTGCAGGGACACTTAAGTCAAAAGATACTTTGGTGTTGGTTGGCTTAAGGTCTATCTGAAATGTTCAGTCCATCAAATATCTTGTTGTTGTTGGCTAATACAAATCCATTCGTTCTTACTGTATGTTTTATCAGAGCATTTGAGCTACTACTTGTTCGTGTTAGTTCACAAACTACGCAGTAGAGGGTTTATCGGTTGTTTTTGCTTGTGGCTTCTTGTGTTTCAGTACCTTTACATTCAAACAAATCTTTTTTGTCAGACTTGCAGATTTGTTTACATTTCTTACTTAGACCTCAGTATTTGGCTGTCCCTATTCCTTTCTCTTTTTCTGATTTAGCCTTGTCTTGGCATTTGGCCTAATTTTTTTTCATCAGTTAGAATCCATGTCCTGTTTTGTATACAGCATTCTTTTTGTGTTTCTCTGCATTGTCCAAGTTCCTTCTCTGCGCTATGCCTAACTACTTGATTGAAGGAGTCCGTAGATCATCAGGAAATCACAGATTTCTCAAGTTGAGTTAATTGTCTTCAAATTTCTTCAACTTCTCCATCACCTATGAATGGGCGTGCTGACAATCTTGCTTCTGTCTGAAACCAAGTTTGGGGGAGCATTATAGGAGATGGTAATTGGACCCAGGATCTGCTCCACAGTACATCCTCACATCCATCAGTGCTAAGTGCCAATGTCTATTAATGCAAACATAGTCTAATTCATTGTTCAGGACTCCATCAGGTGATCTTCAGGTCTTCTTGTGGATGGCCTCACGTAGAAAGTGTGTATTTCCAATGCAAATTGTATTCATATTACAGAAAAAAAGTAGGGATTCCCCATTGTCATTCATTTGTTTAGCTGATCCATAGGCACCATCTATATGCTTCTAAACCTGGAGGTAGATGGCAGTTTTGTGAATTAAAATCGCCAATGAGGAGTATTACATCATAACTGGAGATGTGAATGAATGAATGAAATATTTATAGAGCGCTGCAAATGCGAACTGAATCGCCTGTCTTCTAAGGCTCTTTGCAACAGATCATGAAAAGCTTCTTCCTCACTTTTGTCTGCTTCTTTAGTAGGTGTGTACAACCATTGTGTTAACCTTGGAGGGATAAAAGTCTCCAATTGTCATACATTGGCAGGTTAACTGCTGACTTGTCACTTGTATTCCCACAGAACAGCAGACATGTAGTTCCATAGTTTTGACATGCAAGGTGCTGCTGGTACCTATTGTCTGAAAGACATATTCAAGACTGGAAATTCACCTGCATTTGATTAAATCAACTACATGTCCAGTCCCAGCTCAGCCAGATCATCTCCCTTGCTAGATTAGCTGGGCTCAATCCCTCAGGCATGGCTTGAGCAACAGCTAGTGTTTCTAGCCCCAGGATCTCCAGTGTTCCCATGAATTTCCTAGTGTCTATGACTTTCTGAAAGATTCTAAGGTTCCTGCAGCTCTGGACCCTCTTGTTCCCAGTGACTTTGCAAGTGTCTTCTAGAACCTTTCATTGTGATCTCTGTAGCTGATCTGCTCACTCGTAGTCCACTGAGAACTACAATCTGTCTGTCACGGTGGAAGATGGTACTTATAGATTACTCATTCACAGATCACTGTGAATGAATGGATGCAGATCCACAAATCCCTGTGAACGAGTAGAGCTTTGCACAGCTGTGCTGATTTTAAATGTGCTCTTGGCTGTGGGGGAGAGGAACACGCTCCAACTGTCATGGAGAGAAGGGTGTGCTCATGGGATGTGGGTACACCCTAGATACAGATGTAACATGTTTAGAATTTAATCTGATTCTCAGTTAAAGTGGTGTTCCGGCCGAAATTATACTTTTTAAATAAAAATACCCCCATAATACACAAGCTTATTGTATTCTAGTAAAGTTAGTCTGTAAACTAAGGTCTGTTTTGTTAGTTTATAGCAGTAGTTTGTTATTTTATAAACTTACAGCAGGCCATGGCCATCTTAAGTCTGGGCATCTGAAGCCAGACTGTATTTCTTCCTGGATCTCATCCTTGCAGATCTCGCACATGCTCAGTGCAGCACAAGCAGTGTAATAGGTTTCAGGTCAGGTTTCCATAGCAGCGGCAGTGTCAGAGGAAGTTGCCGCCCCTTCCCAGAAAGCATTGCAAACAGGAAATGATGCGATGGGCCACGGCCAGGGAGGAGGAAGTGAAAAATGAATACAGCAGATATACAGTAAGTGCTGAGAAAAAAAATTTAAAAATATCCAATTTGTTTACAGTGCACAGTTTAGTGAGGGATGCTGAAGAGTTGTAAAAGTGGGTGGAACTCCACTTTAACTTCAGAAACAACAGAAAAAAATCATGTACATTTACTTTAACCTGCAAGTATGATTTTGTGTTGTGGGAGCAGCATGAGAAAAAGCACACAAAAACAAAGTATGTACCAACTCAAAGCAGATCATTTTTGTTATTTAAATTAAATGCCGTACAATGAGAAACTATTTTTTATTACTGTTTTATCATCATAAAAACATTCTGCACAGAGAATAAAAAAGTGAAATCTGTAAAATGTCTGTGCCGATTAATTAAAGAAAGCTGGCCATTACATGAAAGGTAGTTATAAGGAAAAGTAGCCCTACAAAGCTACACAGGAAGAGAATATTTAAATTAGGCAAGACCTTTTTATTGCAACGTCTCTGCATCCCACCAGTCTCCTTAAATCAAGTAAAGACCTTTAGGAAATAACTAAATCTGGAGTATAAAAATAGACAAGCTAAAAGTGCACTGATCTGTTTCTTTCTCCCACAGAAAGTCTGCACTAAATGTGGAATTGAAACTGTTGGCAGCCTGAAGCGACCCACATGGCTCTGTAAAATCTGTAGTGAGAAGAGAGAGGTAAATTGAGTGTTCGCCTTATGTTTTTTACACCGTTTGTTTCATCCCATAACAAACAAAAAATGCTTTTCTATTAACTTTATTACAGCATGTACTTGATGGTAAAAAAATGCCAAGGCTTGTAACTGGAAAATCATATTTTGTTATCCCTGTAAAATTGGAAATTTTATCAAACTATCACAGCAGTAAAAAGAAATAGTATGCCCAGCTGTGCGTAACCACTTGACCTCTGGAAAATTTACCCCCCTTCATTTTGGTGCTATTTGATCACCTCTGCAGTTTTTATTTTTTGCGCTATAAACAATTTTGAAAAAAAAATATTTTTTACTTTCTGCTATAAGACATAACCAATAAAAAATGTCAGTTTAGGAAATATGTATTATGCTACATATTTTTGGTAAAAAAATAAAATCCCAATAAGCATATATTGATTGGTTTGCGCAAAAGCGTCTACAGAAATATGGGATATTATAGCGTCTACAACCTATGGGATATATTAAATGGGATATGGGATATATTAAATATTCATTTATTTAAAAAAAACATTTTTTTAATTAGTAATGTCAGCGATCAGCGACTTAAAGCGGGACTGTGATATTGCAGCGGACAAATCAGACCCCTAACTGACACTTTTGATGTTTTTTGGGGACCAGTGACACAACAAAAATATGCACTGTCACTGTACTAATGACACTGGCTGGGAAGGGGTTTACATCAGGGGCGATCAAAGTGTTAACTGTGTGCCTAGCCTGTGCGTTCTCACTGTGTGGGAGGTGCTTTGACTAGGGGAAGGCATTGATCCATGTTCCTGCATTGCAGGAACACAGGATCAATACCTTCCCTTCTGACAGAACAGCAATCTCCCTTGTTTACATAGGCATAAACAAGGAAGAGAGGTGCCTCTAAGTGTAGAAGTTTAAAACCACTTTAACAGTATGGGTGAAGATAAAAAAGGGCACATTTGTAAATAAAGCATCCAAGAAACAAGATGGGTGACCGAGTCAAGGTTCCTCCAATTCTCCACTGGTCTTGGGATGGAGTATGGCAGGCACATCTGAGAGGGTAAGTGCGGTGAGCCATCAGATGCCCTCGCTCGTGGTGCAACAGGGCATGGAGTCCTCACTGGAAACTGATGGTGGTAGATACGGTCGTCGGTGATAGTCCCAAAATGAGGCTTGGAGTACATGAAGCAGAGCAGCGTAGGGCAATGAAGTCACTAAGATGCGACTCGTTTCTGAGCAAGCACGCTGTGTGTGTTGTGGCAACCGCACTCCTTTATCAAGCATCTTAGTGACGTCATTGCCCTACACCGCTCTGCTTCATGCACTCCAAGCCTCATTTTGGGACTATCACCGCACGGCCGTATCTACCACCAGCAGTTTCCAGCAAGGACTTCATACTCTGCAGCGCCACAAACGAGGGCATCTGACGGCTCACCGCCCTTACCCTCTCAGGATATCCACACACAGATGTGCCTGCCATACTCCATTCCAAGACCAGTGGGGAATTGGAGGAACCGTGACTCGGTCACCCATCTTGCTTCCTGGATGCTTTACCTACAGACGTGTGCTTTTTTATTTTCACCCATGTGAGTTGTCATTTGTCTGTTACTATTAAAGTGTTTTTAAACTTCTACACTTAAAGGCGCCTCTCTTCCTTGTTTATTCTCCGCTTCGCTGGAATTTGGCTTCTATTCCTACTTGGTGGCAGCCCTGAGTGTACAGACCCTATCTCTCATCTTATGTAATATGGACTCATTTATGGACTTTTTTTGGGTTATATTAGAGCTAGTGATTTATGCCTTTTACTTGTTTATGTTTTTGTTTACATAGGCAGATTGCTGTTATGCCTGTGTACTGGAAATCAGTGGGTGTCGGTGGATGAATCTGCGGTACTTGCCGCTGATTGCAAGGGGAGCGGGTCGCCGGCGGCGCGTGCCCCAGACCCAGAAGTGTCTGGCACAGAGCAGCCACCCTGCCGCAGTATATGTATGGTGGGTTGTCCGCAAGTGGTTCAAGCTGAACTCCGGACACAAAAACTTTTATTTAGACATATTCCTCAATAGACACAAAGGATGTAAATCCACTTTGCATGCACTAAATACCCAGAGAAACACAGACATTACTATGTAAAGGAAGCAGTGACATCATCTCAGTGCTATACATAGCTTGTGCAAAACTGTGAGAGGGACCTATCAGTCTGCACCCACAACAGGCTGCCTGCACAAAAACTACATGAGGGGGTGAAGACAAGACCAGTCATCCTGCACAAGGAGAGAGAGCAGCAGTGACCAGTCTTTATTTCAGGAAGCTACTGCATAGAAGCAACGATTCGCACTGGATTACTGCACAGATCTGAAAGAAATACACAGAGATTCAAGAAGAATGCACATAGCGAATGTTTTTAGACAATATCCATTTATCCCGGGGTTAGGGCCCAGACAAGGAGGAGCAGCTGCCCCCGGCACTGTGGTATCATGTGAGGTGGGGGGGGGGGGGTGGCATGAGGAGAGTTCTTGTTCTATAAGCTGTAAGCTTAGCAATAGTAAGTGACAAGCCGAATCATGAGATCAGAATAGAGTCAGGAGGAGGTGTGGCCTGTGCTCTCTCTCCCCTCCAGCTCCTGCTCCTGGATCGGAACTGTCAGACTGGGACTGTGCAGGATTTTCTTACCTGCCCCATCTCCTCCCAGCAAAAAATGTGAGTAAGGGTGGATAAGCAGACTTTTTGTAAAGTTCCAATCTGACAGCCAGTGGTGTCCCTGAGCTATGGCCCTCTACCCCAGCAGCAGTGGCATCTGTCTCTCCTGGTTGCCTGGTAAAAGTGTCAGCTTGCCCTCGGCCCCTCATCAACACTGACTTGTCAAGATGAGGAGGAGCCTAGGCGAAAGAGTATCACACTTACATCTTGGACTCTGACCAGAAACCAGGAACAGCCGTGTCATGTAGAGAAATCCAGCTTCCCACCTTATGGTCAAGCAGAGGGGAGGATCCACAGCCAGAGGGAATTGGTAGCCATGGCGGACCACCGGTGCTGACAGGACTGAACTGAGCAAGCGCTAGTCAAAGGAAAAAAAGAGTTTTAAATTGCATGCAAATTACCTCTCTCTCCTTGCTTTTATTTTGTTATTTATTTTTTTTAAAGAAAAAACAGCACACAGACCCTTTGGGGTTGATTTAGTAAAGGCAAATAGACTGTGCACTTTTCAAAGTGCAGTTTCCCTCTGCAAGTGCAGTTGTTTCAGAGCATAGTAAATGAGGTAAAGCTTCACTTTGCAAAGAGTACCCAATCACGTGCAAAGAAAATAAAAAAACCCCCCGCATTTTCACGGGCACTCCAGAGTCAGAGAATAGTCCATATTTTTTTGTTTTTTATTGAGTGTTAACAACTTGGATAGGGATGAGAGGTTATGGGATGCCCACTTGACTACAGCAACAACTTCAGGGACATCTTCCTATACAGTCTATATACAGTCTCCTCTTCTTTCCTACTGCACATGCTTGCTTGCTCTAGCTGAATCACTGCTAGTTGATCTGACAGGCTCTCAGTCAGATTTAGAAATTGCCCTTTATAGGCAGGAACTAGTAGTCCCTTGTGGTGTAGCAAAAATACAGTGAAACTGTTTATACTCCCCCTCTGTGGCTACTGATCCCAGCACCACCTCTTCAGGCACTGCCAACCCACCTGGTTGCATTTGCCTCTTTCACTAGCCCTCCAGGCTAACTCCCACACTAGTCCTCCTGACGGACTCCCAGGAAAGGTTGAAGACTTAAGCACACCACTGTCTTCAGGAAGACTGGCTACATGTGGCAGTCTCCCCTTCTGTTAGTCCGCAGCAGTGCTAATCTGCTCATGGTGTCCTCTCTTGCTCCTGTGCCTCCAGGAAGGGCCTCCTTCTGTTCGTTATGGCAGGATCATTCTAGCACCTGAGCCCCGGCCCAAGGCAGAACACCCCCTTCAGAGTAGGGGCACCCCTGAGGGCCACCGACAGCCTCAGCACTGTATCTCCATTTTCTACCTGGCTGCCCTGCTGGCATGGCTCACGTCTATTTATGAGGTAAGCTCTGCCCCCTGCCAGCCCTTTACTGGGGATTAGCCAAGGCATCATAAATATTTAAGGCAGCTCCTCCTAACCTCTGCCCACTAGCTCTAGAATATTCTTCAGAGTCCCAGAAACAGGGGGAGGCACCAGAGGAGCTGTAAGGATGAGTCACCCAGCCCTAAACTTCCCTGAACTCTGACCCAGATTCCATAGCTCAGGCTAAGCCCTGAGCTAAACTAAGATGTACCTACTCTAAACTCAAACACATCCTACACTACTTATAGCACACACTAGAGGATGCTACACATGATTGGATAATGGAAGTCAGCAGAGCTTCTGCTCCTTTACTAAGCTCTGGCGCAACTGCACTTTGCAAAATGCACAGTCTATTTATCTTTAGTAAATCAACCCCTTTGAATCCGGTATAGATTTTTAAGGGAAACCTTAAACAAAAAAGTGTAGGAGAGCCCCTAAAAATCCATACCAGACCTTTAATCCGAGCATGCAGCCTGGCTGGCCAAGCAAGGGAGGGAACAAGCTTGTGACCCTCCTCCATTAACCATACCAGGCTATATGTCCTCAACATGGGAGGGGGGGGGGGTCCCCCCACGAGAGTAAGCATGACCCACTCATTCACAAAAAAAAGTAGAAAAATAACCACCCAAACGTTTGACAAGTTCTTTATTATAACAATTAAAAATCCCCAAAGAAGTTGGTCATAAATCGTCAATCTCAATGTTTGCCACCGCCGACTCCCTGAAAGAAACCCACAATGACCCAAGCTTTTATGAGCTATATAAAGGAAGGGGTAGCAGCAGTGGTAACATCATTGTCCAAATATGGCTCTCACGCAGTGGCAGCTATTGTTTGTAAACTATCACCAGTGATGATCACTCTGTGTGCTGGCACTTGGATTGTCCCACAAGATGGAACATCTCTGTGCAGGTTGAGGCTGGGAGTGCCATTGTCACATATTGATGGCAGCAGTGGATTTTGGGGCTTCTGCTGTCACAGGGCTGACATAGAGATGTGAACTGTGCTTTCACTGCTAAAAGTAAAAGCAATCGTGATTCATTTTATTTTGGGATTAATGTTGAACACCTTTCTGTATCTTCTTAATTGAAATAATACAAAAAAAATATTTGTTTTAACTTCATAAATCAGATCCCTGGTCAAAATGATCAGATAAAAAATGAATAGCTCATCAAAGGATAAAATATTAAAGCAAGCATTTGCTGAAATATCCAACATTAAAACAGATTTCCCCAAGCAGTACTTTCTTTCTGCCACTAGATGTCCTCAGTATGATAGCAAGCAATATTCAACCCACTACATCTGAGCACAGGTAATTCTGACCCTGGACAATGAAAGGAGAATCAGCACAGTAATTAACTCCTCTCTCTGTCACTTTGCTTTCTCTTCCTATCAGCATGCTTCTTGTCAGGGCCCCCCTACCCATTAACAAAACACCTCTGCTAACAAATCACTAAAAAACAATCCGAATGCCCCTCCGAAGGCCCCAAATCTCTGGTCCAAAAATTTCCATCCTGCTCCTACGAATTTTTTTGGTCACTGCAGTTTTAAAATGATCATTGATTTGAACCCACTAACTAGTAGAAAATCAAATGAAAGTTCTAAAAACAAAGATTTTCAAACAAATTTCTACTGGTGTTTGGCCAGCTAAGATAAATACCATATGAACTGATCACAAATCTTGCTAGATGACAGGACTTTACAAAAATATAAAAGAAAATATTCATATGCTAGGTATTTGTTTTATGTGTAAATATAGCTATAAAGAATGTATAAAACATGTAGACTTTATTGTGCCAATCTGATTGGCATCAAATCTATATCCAGAATCTTTTCTAAAATTAGCACTATGCAAAGTATCTTAGTCCATTTCCCTAATAGACAACAAAAAATAGCATTAATTTAAAGGCAAGCATTTAGATCTAAAATGCCCCAGAGCATCATCTGAGCATGAATTAGTATGTTGAAATGAGTAGCTTGGGAAATACATTTAAATGGAGATGAGTTCTTCATATATATGAAGATGTATAACTAATGGTGTGTTCATAATGAATTAAAACTGCTTCATGGTAGAGACATTACAGATATCTAATTTTATAAGTAATGCACAGGCTGACAGTTTATCAGTATATAATTGCCAGTTTGAACTTAAAGGTTGTGAATTCTTCTAGATGAATGTGTACAATAGAGCAACATCTATTTGATGCATTGCTAGAATAATACTGGCCTGTTATAGCTGGGAGACTCTATTTTATGAGCAAAGTTTGTACTGTAATTATGTAGAGGTCAACAGCACAGCTGAGATTTTGAAGAACTTATAGGTTTGATTCTGCTTACAATGCTCTGTAGAGTACAAGTTATTTTTCGGCTAAACCTTTGTGTTGTTAGCTTTGATGCTGTTGCTTTACTTTGGATAACTTTCCACTGCCATGTAAGTCAAATTACTAGAGGTCCTTGCACAACATCAAGGGAGCTGCTGTCCCCTAGAGTCTCATTGCCTACATCCCCTCAAAGATACCACTTGAGTCAAAAAACATGGAGGTTTATTTACTAAAACTGGAGAGTGTACCTCTTGATCTACTATTGTTTGATTTAAATTGAATCCAAGTCTATTTATGAAACCTTTAGGCGCAAGCGCCGCTGTAGGCTATAGCCATTTGGCGCACTTGTTGCCGCTTTCCTATAAGTGATATGTCATATGTCAAGTATTCCTGATGTAATGTTTATTTCTACCAATAAAAACATTTTCAACTCTAAAATTGGAGAGTGCACAATCAGGTGCAGCACTGCATAGAAACCAATCAGCTTCCAGGTTTTATTTGGCGCAGCTTAATTGAACAAGCTGAAGTTAGACGCTAATTGGCTACCATGCACAGCTGCACCAGATTTTGCATTGTGCAGTTTTAGTAAATCACCCCCATACTCTGCCTTATTGTGGTAGATGTTCTTCGGCAGAGGACAACGGTCAAACTGCAGTGGTAGAGAAAAGGGGGGAAAACATGCCAATTATTTCCAGGGTAGTGCCCATCAAAGAGCTTAAAGCCTAACTCGTCTTTATTGACCTAAAATGTATGTACCTGAAAGCAAGCTGCATTTGCCTATCAACACAATCCCAAAGCAACACTCTTGCTTTATATCTTTTCAGTGACATAATAGGTGGGTAGGAAAAGCTGGTTGCAGAAAAGACCATATCTGTCTGAGTATTGGATTTTTCCTTGACCCTTATATGAGTCTAAGGATTTGACAGTTGAGTTGAATAAATATATATACAACTTTGTTTAACAGCTTCAGCCCCGGAAGATTTTACCCCCTTCCTGACCAGAGCACTTTTTGCGATTCAACACTGTGTCGTTTTAACTGACAATTGCACAGTCGTGCGACGTTGCACCCAAACAAAATTTATGTCCTTTTTTTCCCACAAATAGAGCTTTCTTTTGGTGGTATTTGATCCCCTCTGCGTTTTTTATTTTTTGCACTATAAACAAAAAAAGCGACAATTTTGAAAAAAAACACATTTTTTTTTGCTTTTTGCTATAATAAATATCCCCCAAACATGTAAAAAAAAACTATTTTTCTTCAGTTTAGGCTAATATGTATTCTTCTACATATTTTTGGTAAAAAAAATCGCAATAAGCGTATATTGACTGGTTTGCGCAAAAGTTATAGCATCTACAAAATAGGGGATTTATAGCATTTTTATTATTAATTTTCTTTTTACTAGTAATGGCGGTGATCTGTGATTTTTATCATAACTGCGACATTATGGCGGACACGTCGGACAATTTTAACACATTTTTGGGACCATTGGCATTAATACAGCGATCAGTGCGATTTAAAAATGCATTGATTACTGTAAAAATGTCACTGGCAGTGAAGGGGTTAACACTAGGGGTCAGTGAACGGGTTAAGTATGTCCTAGTTTGTGTTCTAACTGAAGGAGGTGGGAGACTGTGCAGGGAAGATAACAGATCGTCTGTTCATACGCGCGTGCCCCCTAGTGGCCACAGGGTGAAGCGACGTTACATGACATCTTTTTGCCCAGCCGTGCCATTCTGCCGCAGTACAACTGCGGCGGCTGGTTGGCATGCGGTTAAGGCCAGACTACCTTTGTTTGAGCAGTGAGATGGCCTGGGCAGCCAGTTTTATTTCTAACTAGATTGTGGAGCTCTTTGGTTATTACTTCTGGAGGAAAGGAGATTTAAAGCGGATTTCCACCCTGAAAATGTTTTTTTTTATACTTGACAGAAACACCCTTTTGCTATGTAGTCCTCCTAATCTGCCACTTCCTGGTCCACAGAGCTCCACGTCACTTCCTCCCTCCGCCTGTGCTCCTGGGAAATGTGAGTCATCATTTCCCAGGAGTCTGTGGGCAGTACCGTGAGCAAAAATCGTGTTATTTCCCGACAGGAAATGATGCAATTTAAGGCAGTTGCTATAACAAAGGGGCGGGACCTTCCTCCGTCGCCACCCGTTGTTATGGCAACTTTAGAAACAATCGACGTTATGGCCGCTGGTGAATCGCGCATGTGCGAGGTTGAGAATGCATGCACTTCTCCAACGCTTATCCCGGAAGAGTGATCGATTGGGCTTCACATGTCCACAATTGTGATTGTAACGGTCAGAACAGGAGGTACAAACTTGTGAGTATAAGATATATATTTTAGCCAGGGTATATATATTTGGTCAGGGTTGGTCCTGAAAGCCTATGGAGTATGTGCCCCTGGAGTGGCAGTCCAGGGGTGCCAAAAAATCACTGTGAGTGAGAGTCACTTTGGTTTGAGGCACCACGGTCACTGCACCATAGAACACGCTTTTTTAGCACTTGCCTCTTGGGCCGGGAATTTGGCTGGGACCAGAGGAATTTTTTTATTCCTGGCCGGAGGGCCTGGTCATTGTTTCACAAAACTGATAAATATTACTTGTATGCATTTTGTGTGAAACAGTCGACACATCTGAGATGGCTGTGAAAAGGCTATATTTTCATAAAGTAATCTAATTTTTAGCTAACAGTGCTTTAAATGAGGAATATATGTATTTACATTTAGTTTAAATTTATACTGTGCAAAGTTTAGAGATGAACAAAAATATAATTTGTACTTTGGAAAATATTTTTTGAAAGCCTGCAAGAAATAAGTCAGATTCTCTACATTGTAAAAATAGAAACAACTTGACAGATAACCACCTTTTTTGTCAAGGCTGCCAACAATTACTGTCATCTCTTCGTTATAATTATATAGCCCTGAGACAGTCACTTGTCAAATGCATGGCCAAAATGCTGGTTTCCTCACTGCACAATCAGATCTCTGTGAAAAGTTTACATTTCTAATCAGAAATCATTCTACAAAATAGTTTATCTTTTTTTGTGAGTTTTTAATAAGATGCCAGCACACCAAAGAAATGGGTACAAATCATAAATCCTGACAATTATCTTGCAACTGATCACCTGCCTGCCTAGAGCTGTGCTGCTGTACTGCTATCTGAGAACTGTGGCGAAAGATAGAAGGTGAAATTTTTGTTATAAATTGTACACATATTTAAAGTTGTAATTGGCCAGGTGATGAGCAGTGCCTGGTTTCCTCCAGACACAATGATTGCCATTCAGGCCAAAAAGTTTAATCTTTGTTTTATCAGTCCATAGAATTTTATTTCTCGTGGTCAGAGAGTTCTTCAGGTGCCTTGTGGCAAACTCCAAGCAGGTTGTCATGTGCCTTTTACTGAGGAGTGTCTTCTATCTGGCCACTTTACCATACAGGCCTGATTGGTAGAGTGCTACAGAGATGTTTGTCTTCTGGAAGGTTCTTCTCTCTCCACAGAGAAACGCTGGAGCTCTGTCAGAATGACCATTGGGTTCTTGGTCACCTCCCTGACTAAGGCCATTTCCTGCCGATCGATCAGTTTGGCCGATCAGCCAGCTCTAGGAAGAGTCCTGGTGTTTCCAAACTTACTCCATTTACGGATAATGAAGACCTTTGTGCTCATTGGGACCTTCAATGCTGCAGAATGTTTTCTGTACCCTTCCCCAGATCTGTGCCTCCATACAATCCTGTCTCAAAGGTCTGCAGACAATTCCTTGGACTTCATGGCTTGGTTTGTGCTCTGACATGCACTGTTAACTGTGAGACCTTATATAGACAGGTGTGTGTCTTTCCAAATCGTGTCCAATCAACTGAATTTACCACAGGTGGACGTCAATCAAGTTTAGGGGAAACAGGATGCACCTGAGCTAAATTTTGAGTGTCATGGCAAAGGCTGTGAGTACTTATGTACTTGTGATTTTTTTCATTTTTTATTTTTAAGATTTTAAACAAACTTCTTTCACGTCATTATGAGGTATTGTTTGTAGAATTTTGAGTAAAATAATGAATTTAATCCATTATGGAATTAGGCTGTAACATAACAAAATGTGAAAAAAGTAAAGCACTGTGAATACTTTCCCCTGTAGGTATAAAAAAAATTATACATAGTAATACATTAACATAAATAAATATATACTGCGCTTTCAAATATACTCTTTACATTATATATATGTGACAACCAAAGTGCAAATATGCGTGTGAGTCACACACCGTGATACATCCAGTAACTAGTGACTGTAAAAAGTGACAATAGTGCAACAAACAGTTATGAATACTTAACAATGAACATATAAATGAAAATAAATAATCACACTAGTAAAAAGTGCTATAAGGTGCATCCATATGGTGATTGTTTGTATCAAAATTATTGTTCATAAAATCATATAGTGTTCATAAAAATATATAGTGGCCTTAATCCACTAAAACATATAGATTAATAAAAAGTGCTTCTATGTGCATGTGTGTCATCCAATTATTTCAATTCAAAAATGCTTCTAAAGACCATGCGATTTGGAAACTGTTGTGTAGATAATCCAAAACAAGCCACAGTGATCCATGCAATTTGGAAACTGCTGTGTAGCAAGCCACAGTGATCATAATCAAGTGCTCCCCCTTAGGTATTAAACGCTCACCTCTGAGAGTGACTTTGCACATAAGCTTAGTCAATACACACCTGTGTACCACCTCTGCAGTTTTAACCAGACTCCTGGACCCGTCAGCACTATACCTCGGTTGAGTAAAAAAAGGACTGGATGGTGTAATAACGTTTTAACAGTTTATTAATGATTATTTATTTTCATTTATATGTTCATTTTTAAGTATTCATAACTATTTGTTGCATTATTGTCACTTTTTACAGTCACTAGTTGCTGGATGTATCATGGTGTGTGACTCACACGCATATTTGCACTTTGGTTATCACATACATATAATGTATATTTGAATATATTGTAATATATTGTATATATTTATTTCTGCATTTATCTGCATGTTTTTATGAGACTTGTTTAACGCTTGCAGCTGTTTCACGGTGCCATTTAACCACTTAAGGACCGCCTAACGCCGATTTACGTCGGCAAGGCGGCACGGGCAGGCAAAATCACGTACATGTACGTGATTTGCCTCTCGCGGGTGGGGGGTCCGATCGGACCCCCCCCCGGTGCCCGAAGCGGTCCCGTTCTGTTCCCCGGCGATCCGAGATGAGGGGGAGACCATCCGTTCGTGGCCCCCCCCTCGCGATCGCCGCCGGCCAATGGGAACACTCCTTTGCTGCTGTATGCTAAACAGCAGCAAAGGAAATGATGTCATCTCCCCTCGGCTCGGTATTCCGTTCCAGCGCCGAGGGGAGAAGACATCAATGTGAGTGAAAACACACTACACAACACAGTAGAACATGCCAGGCATACAAAACACCCCGATCCCCCCCCCGATCGCCCCCCGATCCCCCCCCAATCACCCCCCCCCCCCCTGTCACAAACTGACACCAGCAGGTTTTTTTTTTTTTTTTTTTTTTTTTTTTCTGATTACTGCATAGTGTCAGTTTGTGACAGTTACAGTGTTGGGACAGTGAGTATTACCCCCCTTTAGGTCTAGGGTACCCCCCTAACCCCCCCTAATAAAGTTTTAACCCCTTGATCACCCCCTGTCACCAGTGTTGCTAAGCGATCATTTTTCTGATCGCTGTATTAGTGTCGCTGGTGACGCTAGTTAGGGAGGTAAATATTTAGGTTCGCCGTCAGCGTTTTATAGTGACAGGGACCCCCATATACTACCTAATAAATGTTTTAACCCCTTGATTGCCCCCTAGTTAACCCTTTCACCACTGATCACCGTATAACCGTTACGGGTGACGCAGGTTAGTTCGTTTATTTTTTATAGTGTCAGGGCACCCGCCGTTTATTACCGAATAAAGGTTTAGCCCCCTGATCGCCCGGCGGTGATATGCGTCGCCCCAGGCAGCGTCAGATTAGCGCCAGTACCGCTAACACCCACGCACGCAGCATGCGCCTCCCTTAGTGGTATAGTATCTGAACGGATCAATATCTGATCTGATCAGATCTATACTAGCGTCCCCAGCAGTTTAGGGTTCCCAAAAACACAGTGTTAGCGGGATCAGCCCAGATACCCGCTAGCACCTGCGTTTTGCCCCTCCGCCCAGCCCACCCAAGTGCAGTATCGATCGATCACTGTCACTTACAAAACACTAAACGCATAACTGCAGCGTTCACAGAGTCAGGCCTGATCCCTGCGATCGCTAACAGTTTTTTTGGTAGCATTTTGGTGAACTGGCAAGCAAGCACCAGGCAGCGTCAGGTTAGCGCCAGTACCGCTAACACCCACGCACGCACCGTACACCTCCCTTAGTGGTATAGTATCTGATCGGATCAATATCTGATCCGATCAGATCTATACTAGCGTCCCCAGCAGTTTAGGGTTCCCAAAAACGCAGTGTTAGTGGGATCAGCCCAGATACCTGCTAGCACCTGCGTTGTGCCCCTCCGCCCGGCCCAGCCCAGCCCACCCAAGTGCAGTATCGATCGATCACTGTCACTTACAAAACACTAAACGCATAACTGCAGCGTTCGCAGAGTCAGGCCTGATCCCTGCGATCGCTAACAGTTTTTTTGGAAGCTTTTTATTGAACTGGCAAGCACCAGCGGCCTAGTACACCCCGGTCGTAGTCAAACCAGCACTGCAGTAACACTTGGTGACGTGGCGAGTCCCATAAGTGCAGTTCAAGCTGGTGAGGTGGCAAGCACAAGTAGTGTCCCGCTGCCACCAAAAAGACAAACACAGGCCCGTCGTGCCCATAGTGCCCTTCCTGCTGCATTCGCCAATCCTAATTGGGAACCCACCACTTCTGCAGCGCCCGTACTTCCCCCATTCACATCCCCCAACGAAATGCAGTCGGCTGCATGAGAGGCATTTTTATGTGCTCCCGAGTACCCCTACCCAACGAACCCCCCCCAAAAAGATGTTGTGTCTGCAGCAAACGCGGATATAGGCGTGACACCCGCTATTATTGTCCCTCCTGTCCTGACAATCCTGGTCTTTGCATTGGTGAATGTTTTGAACGCTACCATACACTAGTTGAGTATTAGCGTAGGGTACAGCATTGCACAGACTAGGCACACTTTCACAGGGTCTCCCAAGATGCCATCGCATTTTGAGAGACCCGAACCTGGAACCGGTTACAGTTATAAAAGTTACAGTTACAAAAAAAGTGTAAAAAAAAAAAAAATATATATAAAATAAAAAAAAATAGTTGTCGTTTTATTGTTCTCTCTCTCTCTATTCTCTCTCTCTATTGTTCTGCTCTTTTTTTACTGTATTCTATTCTGCAGTGTTTTATTGTTATTGTTATTGTTATTATGTTTTATCATGTTTGTTTTTCAGGTATGTAATTATTTATACTTTATTGTTTACTGTGCTTTATTGTTAACCATTTTTTTGTCTTCAGGTACGCCATTCACAACTTTGAGTGGTTATACCAGAATGATGCCTGCAGGTTTAGGTATCATCTTGGTATCATTCTTTTCAGCCAGCGGTCGGCTTTCATGTAAAAGCAATCCTAGCGGCTAATTAGCCTCTAGACTGCCTTTACAAGCCGTGGGAGGGAATGCCCCCCCCCCCCACCGTCTTCCGTGTTTTTCTCTGGCTCTCCTGTCTCAACAGGGAACCTGAGAATGCAGCCGGTGATTCAGCCAGCTGACCATAGAGCTGATCAGAGACCAGAGTGGCTCCAAACATCTCTATGGCCTAAGAAACCGGAAGCTACGAGCATTTTATGACTTAGATTTCGCCGGATGTAAATAGCGCCATTGGGAAATTGGGGAAGCATTTTATCACACTGATCTTGGTGTGGTCAGATGCTTTGAGGGCAGAGGAGAGATCTAGGGTCTAATAGACCCCAATTTTTTCAAAAAAGAGTACCTGTCACTACCTATTGCTATCATAGGGGATATTTACATTCCCCGAGATAACAATAAAAATGATTTAAAAAAAAAAAAAATGAAAGGAACAGTTTAAAAATAAGATAAAAAAGCAAAAAAATAATAAAGAAAAAAAAAAAAAAAAAAAAAAGCACCCTGCTGTCGCCCCCTGCTCTTGCGCTAAGGCGAACGCAAGCGGCGGTCTGTCGTCAAACGTAAACAGCAATTGCACCATGCATGTGAGGTATCGCCGCGAAGGTCAGATCGAGGGCAGTAATTTTTGCAGTAGACCTCCTCTGTAGATCTAAAGTGGTAACCTGTAAAGGCTTTTAAAGGCTTTTAAAAATGTATTTATTTTGTTGCCACTGCACGTTTGTGCGCAATTGTAAAGCATGTCATGTTTGGTATCCATGTACTCGGTCTAAGATCATCTTTTTTATTTCATCAAACATTTGGGCAATATAGTGTGTTTTAGTGCATTAAAATTTAAAAAAGTGTGTTTTTTCCCCAAAAAATGCGTTTGAAAAATCGCTGCGCAAATACTGTGTGAAAAAAAAAAATGAAACACCCACCATTTTAATCTGTAGGGCATTTGCTTTAAAAAAATATATAATGTTTGGGGGTTCAAAGTAATTTTCTTGCAAAAAAAAAAAAACTTTTTCATGTAAAAAATAAGTGTCAGAAAGGGCTTTGTCTTCAAGTGGTTAGAAGAGTGGGTGATGTGTGACATAAGCTTCTAAATGTTGTGCATAAAATGCCAGGACAGTTCAAAACCCCCCCAAATGACCCCATTTTGGAAAGTAGACACCCCAAGCTATTTGCTGAGAGGCATGTCGAGTCCATGGAATATTTTATATTGCGACACAAGTTGCGGGAAAGAGACAAATTTTTTTTTTTTTTTTTTTTTTTTTTGCACAAAGTTGTCACTAAATGATATATTGCTCAAACATGCCATGGGAATATGTGAAATTACACCCCAAAATACATTCTGCTGCTTCTCCTGAGTACGGGGATACCATATGTGTGAGACTTTTTGGGAGCCTAGCCGTGTACGGGACCCCGAAAACCAAGCACTGCCTTCAGGCTTTCTAAGGGGCGTGAATTTTTGATTTCACTCTTCACTGCCTATCACAGTTTCGGAGGCCATGGAATGCCCAGGTGGCACAAAACCCCCCCAAATGACCCCATTTTGGAAAGTAGACACCCCAAGCTATTTGCTGAGAGGTATAGTGAGTATTTTGCAGACCTCACTTTTTGTCACAAAGTTTTGAAATTTGAAAAAAGAAAAAAAAAAAAAGTTTTTTCTTGTCTTTCTTCATTTTCAAAAACAAATGAGAGCTGCAAAATACTCACCATGCCTCTCAGCAAATAGCTTGGGGTGTCTACTTTCCAAAATGGGGTCATTTGGGGGGGGGTTGTGCCACCTGGGCATTCCATGGCCTCCGAAACTGTGATAGGCAGTGAAGAGTGAAATCAAAAAGTTACACCCTTAGAAATCCTGAAGGCGGTGATTGGTTTTCGGGGTCCCATACGCGGCTAGGCTCCCAAAAAGTCCCACACATGTGGTATCCCCGTACTCAGGAGAAGTAGCTGAATATATTTTGGGGTGCAATTCCACATAGGCCCATGGCCTGTGTGAGCAATATATCATTTAGTGACAACTTTTTGTAAATATTTTTTTTTTTTTTTTTTTTTGTCATTATTCAATCACTTGGGACAAAAAAAATAAATATTCAATGGGTTCAACATGCCTATCAGCAATTTCCTTGGGGTGTCTACTTTCCAAAATGGGGTCATTTGGGGGGGTTTTGTACTGCCCTGCCATTTTAGCACCTCAAGAAATGACATAGGCAGTCATAAACTAAAAGCTGTGTAAATTCCAGAAAATGTACCCTAGTTTGTAGACGCTATAACTTTTGCGCAAACCAATAAATATACGCTTATTGACATTTTTTTTACCAAAGACATGTGGCCGAATACATTTTGGCCTAAATGTATGACTAAAATTGAGTTTATTGGATTTTTTTTATAACAAAAAGTAGAAAATATCATTTTTTTTCAAAATTTTCGGTCTTTTTCCGTTTATAGCGCAAAAAATAAAAACTGCAGAAGTGATCAAATACCATCAAAAGAAAGCTCTATTTGTGGGAAGAAAAGGACGCAAATTTCGTTTGGGTACAGCATTGCATAACCGCGCAATTAGCAGTTAAAGCGACGCAGTGCCAAATTGGAAAAAGACCTCTGGTCCTTAGGCAGCATAATGGTCCGGGGCTCAAGTGGTTAAGCAATTTATAGTCAGAGGAGGCTCACAGGATCTTTTTTATAAACACATTAACATAAATGTTTACAGTCACCTGAACTTTTTCACACCCTTATCTAAAGAAAAAAAAAGGAATAGTCTATATAAAAAGACAAACATTAAAAAGGCTATATAAAGACTAAGCTCAAAGCTTATTAAATCTGTTTCCTGAATCTGATGCTCTTTAGATTAGAATTGACAAGCTAAAAATAAATGCCTGTGTATAAAGCCTATCTGAATAAATCACATTAGCACATAATTACATACAATACATTTACATAAATACATTTACATAAATACACAGATCAGTCAATATATACAGTAAAACCTTGGTTTGAGAGCGTTTTGCAAGACAAGCAAAATGTTGTAATAAATTTTGACTTGATATACAAGCGATGTCTTGATATAAGAGTAGCGTCACGTCACAACTGAGTATAAAAGAGAAGAGAGGCGCCTCTAAGTGTAGCAATATGGTTACATTCAATGAAGGTACAACATTTAGCAACTCACATGGTTGATGATTAAAAGAGGTACGTCTAAGTATGCAGACATCCAGGGTAAAGCTGTTCACATAGACCATCCCCGCTATCGAAGTCGTCCTGTCCACACTGCGCTCCATGAGCACTTCAATCGCTCTACTGCAGGGTAGTCTTCCCTGTCATGATTGCAGAATGACAGTGGTGAGAGCTGGCATTGGAGGATGGTCTATATGGACAGCTTTACCCCGGATACCTACATACTTAGATGTGCCCGTTTTAATCATCAACCATGTGAGTTGCTAAATGTTGTACCTTCATTAACTGTAACCATATTGCTACACTTAGAGGTGCCTTTCCTCTCTTTTATACTCTGTAGCTCCTGCTGGATTTTGCTTCTAATCCCCTTGTGGAGGCTTCCATTTGTGGATGGATATTTTATGGTTACACAACTTATCACATTGCTATAATCTTTTTATATGGACTGTAAACTGAAAGACCTATGAATAAATGGTTGTGGAACAAATCATCTAAGTTTCCATTATTTCTTATGGGGAAATTTGCTTTGATATACAAGTGCTCATGTTCCCCTGTTCACATTTTAATTGTAGACACGCACCCACACTCGCTCAGGTTGAACTGGATGGACTGGTGTCTTTATTCATCCTTACTAACTATGTAACTATGGATTATAAGCATGTTTCCAGAACAAATTATGCTCGCAATCCAAGGTATTACCGTATATATAAATAGCCTTACAAAAGGAGATGCTGTATATCAATTTTTGTAACCACATTCTGAAATTTACTGTTTGTTGTAGGAAGTAAAACAGAAGCATTTGAGGTAATCCCACCATGCATTTGTCTATGAGATAGTAATCATAAGTTCCATTCTGATTTAAAAAAAAAACAAAAATAATGATTTTTATTTTCCCTGCTGTGTGACAAATAACCTCGCTGAGTTTGCAATTATTAAATGCTGCTGTACCGTTTCACCGGAGCTGAGAAGTTGAATTTTCCTGTTCTACAAAAATTTTGTTTACCTAGAGTCATTTTCTAACAAAGCAACCGTGAAGTAAAAGGAAATCACGCTGTTAGCCAGATAGTCTTTTTTTTTTTTTTTTCTGCACCTGTAAATTTTCCTGAAGCAATACGAGCGAATATAATTCCAAAATATACAGCTATGTGCATGATGTTTTGTCTTAATTCATTATTTAAACCAAACACCTACTAATTATTGAAGTTTTCACTGCTGTGCTTTTGTCCAAATTGGTTTCCACAGTAACTGGGGCTAGTTTTTGGATACATGGTGTAAGGGGGAAAATTCTTCTGTGCCCTGGGAAAATAGAATATGCATTTCAACTGCTGTATTCAGACGTTCCACTGTTATTTGCTCTAGTTTTTAGCCATGCATGTGCAGTGGTCTGTATGTTATTTCAGAGGTGGATAAGTACCCCACAGCCCAACATCCACACACTAACTAAATATCATGTTCCCCTGTTCACATTTTTCAGTGATATTAGCGTACATTGCTAATATATTATTTCTTGCAGAAATGTTCCTGTTTATATTTTTATTTTTTTTTTAAGTGTATGTAAACCCTAACAACAAGATTATTTGCTCCCTTTTGGTCTCTTACATTGAAAGCGTTTTGTTCTTTGGATAGTTTTAAAAACAAAAATACCTGTTGCTCCTGCCAAAATTCTCTTGACATCTCCAACAGGTTGGGTTTGCGTATGGTAGTGAACATTTTGAGGACCCCTGGGTAGCAGGGACTTAAAAGGAATTGTAAGCGATCAACTTGTAAAACAACCCATTCTGTTTAAAATAGAAATGAAAGGCAAAACATTTTTGTATATATATAAAAATACATTATAAATACTTTTTTTTTTTTTTTTTAAATAAATGATCACATTCCTTCTTTTCTCAGCTGCATAAGAGCTGGGGGAGGAGAAGCAGCAGCACACTGAGCTTCCCAGTGAATGGCTGTGCAGCTAGTGTGTGTCAGGACCAGTCTGATCAATGGAGGAGCTCAGGCTAAGTTCACAGTATAGCTAGAGAAGTGACCACGATGTGCTCTATTGCTTAATGTGGTCAGTTTTTAATAGAAAAGCAAAGAGACTTACAGGAACACCAGTGATTTCACATAAATCACATTTGGGCGGCACAGTGGTGTAGTGGGTAGCACTCTCGCCTAGCAGTAAAAAGGGTCACTGGTTCGAATCCCAACCATGACACTACCTGCCTGGAGTTTGCATGTTCTCCCTGTACCTGCGTGGGTTTCCTCCGGGTACTCCGGTTTCCTCCCACACTCCAAAGACATGCTGGTATGTTAATTGGCTTCTGTTCATATACTGTCCAAAATTGGCCTAGTATATGAATGTGAGTTGGGGACCTTGGATTGTGGGCTCCTTGAGGGTAGGGACCGATGTGAGTGTGTGATGTAAATTGACTGCGTAAATTGACAGCGCTATATGGGTACCTTAAATAAATAATAATAATAATAATATAATAGATGAGCATCTTAATGAGATACAATGTACAGGGATAGGGACAATTGTAGACATGCACCCACACTCACTCAGGTTGAACTGGATGAACTGGTGTCTTTATTCAACCTTACTAACTAACTATAAAGAAAGCAATAAAAGGATAACCAGATACTTTCTCATACAAGTACATGGTACAGCAGGCACATAGAATGTGAAATGTTAGGGTAACACATGCTTTAATAAGTTGCATTCAGAGGCATAAATAAAGACCATGGACCTCATACAAAATTTTGATAAAGCCATCTGGAGACCCCTATGTAGGGTACCTTAGCTCAACTGCAATGATACATGTTGTTTATCTCAAAGCATTCCTAAATTAGGACAGGTTCTTAGGATATGCTATTAAGACAAAAAGTGATAGGTAATCTTTAAAGCAGAGAGAGACTGCAACAGAACACTTTTTTAAAATGTACAAGAGTTAGGACCTCAATCAGGGTAATATTACTATAATGCCACGTACACACGACCGGTCTTTCCATCAGAATAAACTTTGAAGGACTTTCCAACGGAGTTCCGCTGAAACTGTCTTGCCTACACACGATCACACCAAAGTCCGACCGTCTAGAACGCGGTGACGTACAACACGTACGACGGGACTAGAAAAAGGAAGTTCAATAGCGAGTAGCCAATAGTTGCCGTCTCGTATTTGCTTCAGAGCATGTGTCGTTTTTGGTCCGTCGGAACAGCATAGAGAAGAGTGGTTTTCCCAATAGGAACTAATTCCATCGGAAAGATTTTTAAAAAATGTTCTATTTCTAGGTCCGTCAAAATTTTCGAAAAAAAAAAGTCCGATGAGGCCCACACACGATAGGAATGTCCAATGAAACGATTCCATCAGACTTTTCCTGCCGGAAAGTCCGACCGTGTGTACGCGGCATAAGGGTTTGGGGATGGGGGCTGGACCCTGGTCTAGGTCAGTATTGTCTATGTGGTATGGCGGTTTAATTTGTCATTGCAAAACTCTGAGTGGATGGCTCGAATCTAGTAGAAAGCAAAAGATTTAGACTATTGGCAACAATGATAGCAATGTTAGTTAAGGAGAGACATTGTGTTACGGATGTTTACAGTAGCTCCCCTTTATCAGCGATACAATACCATATATAAAAATTTGCTTCGGGATTCTGATATATATTCCCATATTGAGTACAGAATATGATATAACCAGATCATAAAATGATATCTAAATTTGGTTATATAAGCATTAAAAACAATAAAGGGCATATTTCTAAAGCAGTAATGGTGACCATCATCAAACATTCACTGCAGCTAATTCTTTCTGGTAAATGTATTTTAATATACAGTGAGTGATTCTCCTCCAATGAATGTTTGGGGAATGTCATGTTCACTGCTTTATAAATATGCCCCTAAGTAGTTGCATCATATGACAAGATTACACACATTAGAATAATTTCACAAAACTTTAACGCAAGGGTAAGGAGCTTTATTTTAATCATGTAACTGTAATTTTGAAATCTCATTGGATTTTGCAGAAAATAAATGTGACGTTTTTTTAATAAGTATCCTTATCATGGGGCGTTGGCTGTGTGAATTAAGCCTACTGTGAAACCTATTAATACATATATTTTCCAAAATCCTATTTAATAAAAGGGTAGCATAAGGTACATTTGGTAATAATGGAATAGCTAAACATGCATTTGGTATGAACAAGACAATGCAACAGGTAAGAGTGGGAGTACATATTAAATATGTAAATGCTATCACATGACACTTAATAGAATGGCAGCTTCTCTTATGTCTCATACAATAACAATTGCATATTTTATTTTATTAATGTACTTATACTTTAAAGTTAGGGGCTAGAATTAAAGAAGATCTAGCATTATAATTTTTATTACAGTTCTGTCCCATGTAGCAAAGTACATGTAGTACTTTGTTCCATGTTGCCAAGTTCTTTCTAACCATTGTTATGAGGTCCAACCTGCTCCCCCTTCCCCCCTGCCATGGTCTATCTGACAACAGCTTTGAAATAGATGGCTGATTCATAAGTGCAGCGTGTCTCAGCTCTCAACACTTTCCACCTTCCAGGTAAAAGCATAATGTGCTAGTAGGCACGCATGCTAGCACATTATGAAAGACTTACCTTAAATTAAAGCCCCCCAGTGGCGTGCTGTCACCGCTGCAGAGGCTTCCATCTTCACCCAGTCATCCTCCGGAGTTCGGATCCTCCGGCCGTCTGATTGGCCGAGCCATGATGACGTCATTCCCACACATGCGCCGGAGTCTCGGCCACGGTACAGAGCTCTGAAGGAATGGCACAGGTATGCTGTTCCTTCAGAGTGCATGCGTCGGTGATGACACTGGCTGCTGCTCACTAGAATATCTCCTAAACAGTACACGTATAGGAGATATTATTTTACCTACAGGTAAGTGTTATTATAGGCTTACCTGTAGGTAAAAATAAAAAAGAATTTAGTACCACTTTAACTGCACCTTAGCAGTAGATTTAAAAAACTGCTTTTTTTTGCACGTTTAATTTGTCTGTGAGGGTGCCTAGTCAGTCAGTAAGTCAGTAATGAGGAAAAAGTCAGCTGTAGGGAGAACAAAAACAATACTGGTGACCTGCGTCCTCCTGATTGCACCCGCAATCAGCAGATCATGGGTGCAGCGTAAGGTTCCTTTAGACTATCATTACAGCGGTCTGCCCATACTTCCTGTATGGGCAGATAGTTACTGCCCCGCATGGCCACACTATTTTTGAATTGTGACAACTGATGTGGGGAGGTGCTTTAGTAGTATGTTACATAAAAGCAAACATATCCTGTATTAGACCCAAGCCCAATAAATCTGGATCCCCTACACCCAAATGAAAGGATAAGCTTAAATAGGCTTCAGGTAGGCTTTGCTCCCTATATGCATTTTTTAATATCTAGTTGACTTCAACAAAATGGAAGAGTGGGTACACAGACACGGACTCCCTGTTGCATGAATGTGACTGAAATGGGTGAAAGATGGCTTCAACTCCTGTTCTCCAACTGTAGAGAACTCCTCAGATGCGTGTCCCCCTTTACGGGGCTTAATCTTAGAGGCCAGCCTCTGGATTCTGGGAAATCCTACCTCCCAATTTCTTGGCCAGTCCTTGCAATGGATTCCAGCTTGGGGAAAGAGTCTTAGACATACTGTCAGTGAAAGGGGCTTCTACGTTGGAATAATTCCATCTTTCAGTCAGAATTCTAGAGCTCCAAGCGATTTAGCTGTCCCTGTAAAGTGTCACCTGATCAGAATTAGGTTAAACAATGCCACATCTGTGCTGTATATCAACCATCAGGGAGGTACCGGAAGTCTGGCTTACAACAACAAAGGATTCTAGTCTGGGCATAACTCCATGTTCCAACTTTGTCTATTGTTTACACACCAGGCATGGACAATTGACAGGTATACTACCTCAGTAGGCTGCAACTGGATCTGATGGAATGATATCTGCACTCAGAAATGTTCCAGGACCTGTGTCTCTCATAGGGAACACTGGATGTGGACAGTCTGCCTTCAGATTCAGCATTAAACTAGACAGGCTTATTTCTAGGTGTACAGATCCTGGCTCCATGGTTCAGTACAACTTGATCTATGCCTTAACGAGGTTGTAACCCTTTTGTATGTAATAAATAACCTGGTCGATCCAGCCTGTTCCTGTGTCCCTCTGTGTGTGCTA
The DNA here is from genome assembly GCF_042186555.1 of Aquarana catesbeiana. NCBI lineage: Eukaryota > Metazoa > Chordata > Amphibia > Anura > Ranidae > Aquarana > Aquarana catesbeiana. The sequence goes on from NC_133325.1 coordinate 382,969,353, forward strand.
ACTATTGTAATCATGGCTGCTGGGTCAGTTTATGTGCCTCTGTCATCCCACGGTCTCTCCCTCCCCCTCTCCCTGCCTGTCAGCTTCTGTGTGTGAGCCACCCCCTCCCCTCCTGCCACTATTCCATATGGCAGTAAAGTTCGTTTTCTCAATTACTGGCAGCCCCTCTGTTACAAAAAAATATACAACTCAGTGTATTTTTATTTTTACTTTTTATTCTAATCCTAAATACCTTAATCCACGTTGCCAATGTGCTGTCGCGTGACCACCCGGCTGACATCAGGGAAAGATATTTGGTTGGGGAAGGAGAACGGCATGCAGTCACGCGACCGCACATCGGCAATGTTGATTACAATATTCAGGATTAAAAACCATAAAACACATACACTGAGTTGTATATCTTGTTCTAACAGAGGGGCTGCCAGTAATTGAGAACACTGACTTAACAACCACTTTAGCTCTCCTGAAACTTCTTCCCCGTTTACTCTGCAGGATCAGAGTGGGTTGTATTCCAGTAATTCTCATAGCACTGGCCCAGATAAACTGTGGTACTCTGACCTGAACATATTTCTTGCATACATTCCTTGGGCCCTTTTAGTAGGATGACCAGACGTCCCCGGTTTCAGTCCCTGGACTGAGGACACTGTCCCTGGAGCCAGCCCGTCCCCGTTTTTGTCTCCGGATTGCAGGGGCGGTGCCAGGCACAGGGCCGATTTAAAGTGGGTGCTAAGGCAGAGGGGGCGTGCCAAAGCCAGTGGCATACCAACGGGGGGGGTGCCACCCGAGGCATATCAATGGGTCCACCTTGGGTACCACACACTGGCGGATGTTAGGATGGCGTCGCCAGCTGTGACAGCTTTCATTTTGAATTGCCGGGTGCCTGCCATCGCACAAAGTCCTGCCTCCTTTGATAGACAGCACACTTGTCCAGTGCTGGGACATGTGCTGTTTATCATAGGCAGGAGCCGATCCAGGAGGCAGGACTTGTGTGACGGCGGGCGATTTAAAATTAAAGCTGTCACAGCGGGCGACATCAGCCGGTTCTCCTCTTCCTCTCCTCTCTCTGATCCCCTGCACTGGTGAGTCTGCATTGATGAGCACAGGTGAGTCTGCATTGGTGGGCACTGGTCAGGATGCATTGGTGGGCACTGGTCAGGATGCATTGGTGGGCACTGGTCAGGCTGCAATGATGGGTACTGGTGAGGCTGCATAGATGGGCACAGCTGAACCCTGCATTCTTTATGTAGCTCATTCCTGAGCCCTGCATTCTTTTTGTAGTGTGCTCCTGAGCCCTGCATTCTATATGTAGCGTTCTCCTTAGCCCTGCATATGTAATGCACTCCTGAACTCTGCGCTCGTTTTTTTTTCTCTAACTTATCTGCATAACATTTGGTAGTCCTATCTCAAAAAATTCTAAGAAATATCGTATACATCATACAATTATTCCATAAACACATACCACATATACTGCATATATAATTTGAGGAAAATATGCTTATATAATAGTTTACCATTTGCCAATAAAAAAAAAAAAAAATGTTCCCGGATTTCATTTAAAAAATATGGTCACCTTACCTTTTAGATCATTTAGATTTCCTGATTTGCCACCATGCTTCACAATTGCTGGTTTTAATGGCATTGCTTTTTGAAGCTCAGGTCTTGAGGGGCAGAGGTGTCTCTGATTCGGTGATTCTTACACTATTAAAAAACAAGGAAGTCTAAATCTTGCAAAGTCTACCATTGAAATGCTTATTTCGCCTGGTAGGAGGAAAGAAGGTTTCACCCCAGGAAAGACTCTGTGGGAAGAATTATCATGTGTCTGCAATTAGGCTTGGATCAACATTTGGGCCTGAGTACCATCAAAGGACAAGTCACAGCTTCTCCTGTACAACCTCTTGTGACTTTGTGGGGTTTGAATTTGGTTTAATAGGCTCTTTAAAGCCCTCCTATTGACCATTTTAGGGATATTCCTTTGTCCATCCTCACTAATGAGGTTGTGTTCCATGTTGCCACTACCTAAGGTGGTTTTAACCTATAGCTGTATCAGAATAACTGCATAGTGTGTGTTTTAATGAACTTCATGAAATAGATTTTATAGTAAGTTTAAGCGGAGTTCCACACAAAAGTGGAACTTCTGCTCATTTGTCTCTTCTCCCCCTCCGGTGCCACAATTGGCACCTTTCGGGGGGACAGGATACAGGCCAGTAGGTGAGAGGATCAGGGCCTTGCACATGCGCAGTGTGTGTTTTAATGAACTTCATGAAATAGATTTTATAGTAAGTTTAAGCGGAGTTCCACACAAAAGTGGAACTTCTGCTCATTTGTCTCTTCTCCCCCTCCGGTGCCACAATTGGCACCTTTCGGGGGGACAGGATACAGGCCAGTAGGTGAGAGGATCAGGGCCTTGCACATGCGCAGTAGGGTTCCCGGCATGAAGCCGTAAGGCTACACTGCCAGGTTCACTTACCCGCAATGGCAGCAGCAGCACCCGACAGCTAATGGAACATCAGCTGCAGTGCCGACATGGTTGGACTCCTGGACAAGTAAGTGTCCTATTATTAAAAGCCAGCAGCTGCAGTATGTGTTGCTGCTGGCTTTTAATTTTTTTTTGGGCGGACCTCTGCTTTAAGAAAGCCTGTTTTGTTTTGTTTTTTTGTTACGTAAAGAAAGAGTTTAGCTTCCCCATCACTGAAGAAAGTGAGGGGAAATGCTTCCAATGAAGACACAGTACAGCGGAAATGTATATATACATTCTGTGCTGTGGTAGGGTGTCACTGGGAAAGGAAATGATGGGAAACCTCCCTAAGAAATAAACAGCAACAAGCAACAAAAATTATGACAGGTCTTAGAGTTCTTTTCTCCTTAAAAGTTTGGCGTAAGGCTTATTTGTATTTGGTGTTATTTAGTATTATGAAGAGGAAGTTGAGGAAAATGTAAGACGCAGTTCACTTATTTGTAAAAAATTAAATTGATTCAATGTATTTCAAAGTACTGCTTTTATATTGCCTAAACTTTCTCTTGCTTTTATCTTCCTGCAATATCCAAACAAAGACTGAGATTTATGTGGAGTCAAGTGCACTTTTTAATACTGCCAGTTTATCATGTTTTCAGGCACTGGAAGATTTTCTGAGGCAGCATACAGGAGGGGGGAGCAGAGAGCGGGCTTTGAAGTATATTGATGTTACTGTACTATCCAGTCAGCAGGCTGGGGTGGCATAGTCACTTCAAAAACATTTTATTCCTACACTCAGAGGGAAAATTAAAAAGGTAGCCATCGCCAACCCAAGTCCCCCTCTTAGTAACTCAGTGTGGTGGGGTATGTGAAATACTAGACTGACTGATCAGATGTACATTGTACTAATATCCTGGCAGGTAAAAATGTTCACATAATTCAATATGTACAATATTTAGCTGTTTGGCCTAAGTTCCACTTAAATGTTGAGCAGCATCTGAGCTTACACCCATCACAAATATCCATTAACCTTAGCTGTTGCATTCCACACTTTTTCTTCAATCACTTTATTCACACAGAGCTTTGATTTTTTCCACTTCAAAGCTCAAGACTCAACTAGGATGAACATTTCTGGTGGGTTATTTCTTGAGCCATCATTTTCTATTCAGATCATATTCCCTGGAAAATTAGCAAACGTGCCATGAACTTTGAAAGATCAAAAGGATCAGAGGCATTGCAAAAGGGCTGAAGGGACATAGAGGAAAAAAACAACATTGGCTGAAATCACAATGTTGGGTTTAATTCCAACAGTTGCATTTCTTTTCTTGTCTATTGGAGCTTATCTCTTCCTGACAGGGTCTCTTCTGTCACCCATTTAATAAGCCATGACTAATACTTAAATTTTTTAGACTTTACCATGTAGATTATGTCATTGCAACACAGTCATCTAGATTCTGCTTTGTGACATGTTGTGTTTTATCTATAGTGCAGAACTACTGAAATTGAAATAAAAATCACCGGAACCTGATAACTTTTTATACTTTTTAAATTTTATTTATAGATACTTCTGTTTCCCTTACAAAGAAATGTTTTTCGACCCATGTCCAGATTTATGTACCTGTTTTCTTAGGTCTTTTAACAAGTAAAACAGGCGCAATGCAACAATACCTCCATAAAATGTTCCTTAATAGTCCAGGGGGGCAAGAATGGAAATATATATATATATGCGAGTCTGTCAGGGCTGCCACCGAAAAGACCAGAAGCAAGTTCCATAAAAAACTGAGAGGAAACAAGGAAAGGGGCGCCTCTGAATATGTGTCAATATAACATTTATTACAAAAAACAGTATCCACTCACATGAAAGACTGCAAATCTGCGTTCAAACATGTCTCTGGACTGGAAGAGAGGAGGGGGACTTCAGGTCTCAGCAAGTCCACATGCAGCTGGCAGCGCATCAAGTCCAGTGAGGATGGTGTGAGGTGGTGGGGCACAGCAGTATCTCCTTAAACTCGTCCAAGTAGCACACCGAGAAGAGATGAAATCACTAGTGAGATCGTCAGGCCAGGTGTGGATTTTGGGAGTAAGGGGAGTCAGACGCCAGAGCCTGTCCTGGGCTGTGCTGTGTTATCTGGTAAGCCAGTACGGCGTCCAAAGTGTGGAGATAGCACGGCCGTGTGAGGGAGCCAGAACAAGGCTTGGGAAGCACAGCAGAGCGTGGCGCCAGGCCGTGACGTCACAAATGTGCAACGCATTTCAGAGTATTCACACTATGGATGGAAAACATAGCAGCGCTCCTTTTTCAAGCATAAGGTGTCATGACTTGATGTGCTGCCAGCTGCATGTGGACTTGCTGAGACCTGCAGTCCCCCTCCTCTCTTCCAGTCCAGAGACAAACTTGAATGCAGATTTGCAGTCTTTCATGTGAGTGGATACTGTTTTTTGTAATAAATGTTATATTGACACATATTCAGAGGTGCCCCTTTCCTTGTTTCTTCTCTGTTTTCCTAGGTCTGCCTCCCAGAAATAAGAAAACATACTGGTGAATATATACTGATAACTCTCAGGAAGTTATTCTGACATTTAATTTTGAGATGGTAAAAACAGCACTTGTAATTTAAATGGGATTACAACATTAATTCAGGTTTCTTTAATTACCTTTTAAGAAACGTTCCACCTGAAGACATAGGGGTGTTATCCTACATAAAAAGACAATTCTAGGCACAATCACTGTGTGTGTAATGGCTCGTACACACGACCGGTTTTGCCGTCGGAATAAACTCCGAAGGTTTCTCCGACGCAACGCCGATTGAATTCCATTCAAGCGGTCTTGCCTACACATGGTCAACCCAAAGTCCGACCGTCAAGAAGGAAGTTCAATAGCCAGTAGCCAATAGCTTCTGTCTCGTACTTGCTTCAGAGCATGCGTCGTTTTTGGTCCGTCGGAACAGCATACAGACGATCAGTTTTCCCGATAGGAATTGGTTCAGCCAGAAATATTTAGAACATGTTTCATTTCTAGGTCTGTCAGAATTAAAAAAAAAAAAAAAAGTCCGACGAGGCCTACACACAATCGGAATAGACGATGAAAAGCTTCCGTCTGACTTTTTCTGTCGGACATTCCGCTCGTGTGTACGCGGCTTTAGTTGTAACATAGATCTGTGGTGGGTGGAAAGTTTGAATGGCAGGAAATGCAAATAAGTATCTTGGGATAACATTCTAAATTGTGGGTCAAATGTGTAGCAAGCAGAGAAGTTTCTTCATGGCAATCAATGGCAAATTGTTGATAAAATTAGTGTTGTCATCTGCATATAGCAAATTGTGAACACAAATCAGGGCCAATGGCTGCAAAATTTGCCATAGTATTGTATGTAAATATAGTGATCTGGAAATCTGGGTTTCAGCGCCTCCTTAATCTTGACCATTGGGTTATATCGCCTCTGCAGGAGTAGGACTAGGCAGAACATAAAAACACCTGGCTACGCCCATGGGCTGTCCTCAGTCAGTATATAACCCCCTCCCAGCTCTAGATATTCAGTTTATTTCTGTCTAGTCAGGAGTAAGGGCCTAGCTCCTTGCTGGGACCTTTTGGTCCTAGCAAATTTTACTTTTTGTCTTTTTTCCATGCATTTTCTCCTGGGAGATCTGCAAACAACTGCCGGGCTGGGCAACGGGCTGGATAATCTAGATCCAGTGGTCTCACCAGTCCAGCCAGCGAGCGCGTGCAGACTGCAGCTACACGCTAAGTTGGCCACGACTTAGCCTCAACGGAAGGAGGCTGGCCTGCGAGTTTAACGTCTCGCAGGGTCGCATATGAACGGGCTCTGGTCCGAGTTGCAGCGGTCCCTTGGCCGACAGCCCCCCACTTCGGTGGCGAGGAGTTCACCCACACCATGGATCAGTAAGTACAGTCCCCCCTTTCCCCCTTTGTGCGGTTTGGGGTGGACGCGGGTACACTCCAGGGATGGTCAGATCTGCCTGCAGCATCCCTCCTCCCATCCTAAAGTCCCCTACTTAAACTGGGCTTCCCCCTCCCCCCCACGGATTGGTGGGAGTCCCAGGGCAGGCAGCAGACACCCCTGGGGGTCTCCCCTGCCATTTCCCTTCTGGGTGGTGTCTGTCCTGCCCTGGTGGTATGGGAGGGTTCCAGTGCAGCGGAGGCCCCTAGGTGCATGCCCTGCTGTGTGTGCAGTGTGAGGTGGTGTGCAGTTTGGGGGTCCCAGTACAGGGTGCATAGCAGTGTCCCCTTAAATGTTCACCCTGCCTTGTGGAGTACAGTATCTTTTTAGAAGGGGGTCCCCTTGCAGAGGGTGCAGCAATGTTGGAGGAACAGAGAGGATCCTGGCAGCATATTTCAGCATGTCAAACTGCCGGCGGTCATTTTTGGGTGGTCTGACGACATCACGGGGTCTGGCTGGTCTCCAGCTGGCGGCCATGTTTGTATAGCCGATGAGGTCACGGTGGCCATTTTCCATTGGTCTGGCTGGTCTTCGGCTGGCGGCCATGTTTGTGTAGCTGATGATGTCATGGCAGCCATTTTTCGTTAGTCTAGTAAGACGCTAGAGATGGCCAGAACCTCGTGGAGATGCCAAAGCTCCTCCTCTTCCTCTTCCTTCCCTACACTTCTCTTCCTGTGGATATATGAAATGGACACCGACATTGGTGTTGCTGGGTCCGAATTGCGGCGCTCCTCCGTTTGGTAGGGTGAGCCTTTGGGGGTCCTTGTGTATCTCACTCTCTGCTGATAGGTACCCTGGTCATTGGGGTGTCCCTTAGTGGTGCCAAAGTTCCTTTGTACTTTACTTGTACTTGTACTGTAAGCGTCCCCCGCCTTCCCCTGCTCAGTCTGTTTCATCTAATTCTGAGCCTGATGCCGCTGGGGACGTGGCCCGTTGAGGGAGGTTTAATATTTCACCCCCTGACCAGCCCGATAGTGAGGATGAGTCCTCTGCAGTCTCAGCAGTGAAAAAGCGCTGGTGGACGCACTTATTACTGCGGTGAGGGAGACTCTAAAGATAGGGGATGCGGCTGACAGGGCCACAGATGTGGCTGTGTCCTTTGGTATGCCTAAGTCACCTCGCACACCAAGGGTGTTTCCTTATCTGCCTTATTTTGATAGGTTTACCTATAAGGAATGGGAACAACCAACATCACCCTTTTGTGGTCCCCAAACATTTCTCAGTACGCTACCCCTTTGAAGAATCGCTTTTAAAAAAGTGGACTACCCCACCAGTGGTGGACCGTCCTGTTTCCAGGTTGAATAGAGCAACCATGATCTCAGTAGAGGAATCCCTGTCCTTTAAGGACCCGGCTGACAGAAAAGTGGAGGCTGTGGCACACAGCATGTTTACTATGGCTGGGTCGGCATTGCGTCCAGTCTTGGCCTCGGCCCTGGTGTCGCAGACCCTAACTTAATGGGCCAAATTTTGTGCCAGAGTCTGGGTAGTGAGCAGGTTCCCACTGCTTATGTTGATTTAGCGGACCAGTTGGTCCATGGGCTACAGTATATTTGTGATGCAGCCTTGGATGCAGCTCCTGCGCTGCCTAAGCATTCAGTGGTGGTGATTAGACCTGTGCTGGGGCTTAAGAATTGGTCGGCAGACCAAGCCTCTAAAAAAATCTCTCATTAATCTGCCCTTTCAAGGCAACCACCTGTTTGGGGCTACCCTGGATGACATCATTAAGGGTATCACAGGGGGAAAGAGTACCTTCGTGCCTCAATCTAGGAAAGGGAAGGAGCCTCGTCGCAGATCAGGGCCTTCCTTCTAAGCACATAAGAAATTCTTAAGGGCTCCCGGGACTGCAGATAAAGGAAACAGATCTCTCAAGTCTTCCCCTGGAAGTTCCAAGCAATCTTGGTCTGGTAAGCCTAGAGCAGTCTTTTCCGGATCCACTGACAAGACTCCTTCAGCATGAAGGTCTTCCCTCATCCATTGCTGGGGTGGGGGGACATCTTCGCTGGTTTCCTGATTCATGGACCTCCTTCGTGGGCATCAAGGGGGTCCACGAATTGAACCTTTTGGGGGGTCTGGGTCTGGGTCTGGAATTAATGTTGACCAGGTTAGTGGTTTTTCTTGTCAAACGTTGGCCCCTTCAGCAGGTTCAGTTCAACGGGAAGTAACTGAGGCTCCTTGCAGTCCCCGAGTTTCTCTGGTAGACGCTGCAGTCATCCTAGTGTCACTGCGGGCCAAGACCTTCCTCTTTTGCGGTGCCTACGAAGGCCTGAGGACAAAAGTCTTCCGGTGGCCGTAAACGTCCCTTGGAAGATACCACTAAAAGAGGACCAGTTGTACCGAGCGCTGAGCTTCCATCCTGCTTTACAGTAACTGGTTTTAATGGCCTAGCCGTTGAAAGCCAGGTACTGAGAGATAGGTCTGTCAGGATCAGCGATCACAACTATGGTGAAGGCGAGGAAGTAGACTTCTACTAAGATATACCATCGTATGTGGAAAGCGTACATTTCTTGGTGTGAGTCGATTGGCGTTCATCCTCAATCCTTTTCTGTGGCTCAGATCTTAGCTTTTCTTCAACAGGGCATTGAGCAGAAGTTGGCTTTGAGCACCATCAAGGGCCAGGTGTCTGCCTTAGCAGTCTTCTTTCAACGACCCATAGCCACTCACTCTTTAGTTCATACCTTCATTCAAGGAGTCTGGCATGTGGCTCCACCTGTACGGTCTCTTTTGCAGCCATTTAAACTTGTTGTTATTGGTTCTCCAGAAACCTCCATTTGAGAATATTTGGGAGATTTCCTTACCTATGTTGTCCCAGAAGGTGGCATTCCTGGTGGCTATTACCTTGGCCCGCAGGGTTTCGGAGTTGGCGGCATTATCCTGGCGTAGTCCCTATTTAGTACTCCATAGGGATAAAGTGGTTCTTCGTCCCTGTCCGTCATTTTTGCCCAAGGTTGTCTCTGACTTCCATTTGAATGAGTACATTATCCTCAATATCTATAAAGTAGATATTTTGGCATCTGCGGATGCTTCTTTTGGCCGCAAGGTTTTGCAGGCTGCTGTTTAAGAGGGGGGTTCCCTCATAAGGGGTGTTTTTTTCTTTAACCACTTCAATACAGGGCACTTATACACCTTCCTGCCCAGACCAATTTTCAGCTTTCAGCGCTGTTGCAGTTTGAATGACAATTGCGCGGTCATCCAACACTGTACAAAAACTAAATTTTTATCATTTTGTTCCCACAAATAGAGCTTTCTTTTGGTAGTATTTGATCACCTCTGCGGCTTTTATTTTTTGCTAAACAAATAAAATAAGACCGAAAATTTTGAAAAAAATAAAAGTTTTGCTTTTGTTTCTGTTAAAAAAAATTTGTAAATAAGTAAGTTTTCTCTTTCACTGATGGGCACTGATAAGGCGGCACTGACAGGCACTGATAAGGCGGCACCGATGAGGTGGCACCAATGAGCGGGCACTGACGATGGGCACTGATATGCGGCACTGATGGGCACTGGTAAGCGGCACTGATAGGTGGCACTGATATGCAGCACTGATGGGCACTCATGGGTGGCACTGGTGGGCATTGATGGGCACTGATAGGCGACACTGATGGGCACTGAAAGGCTGCAAAGATGGGTTCTTATGGGTGGCACTGACAGGCACTGATAGGTGGCACTGCTGGGCACTGATGGGCACTGATAGGCGGCACTGCTAGGCACTGATGGGTACTGATGGGCACTGATACGCGTCACTGATAGGCATCCCTAGTGGCACTGGCAGTGGTAGGCATTGTGAGTGGGCACTGATTGGCAGCTGCCTGGGCATTGATTGGCAGCTGCCTGGGCACAGATTAGTATTTCCCTGGGGGTCTAGGGGGCATACCTGGTGGTCCAGTGTGGATGGCTTCCCTGGTGGTCCTGAGCGGCTTCCCTGGTGGTCCTGGGCGGGATCCGATGGGGGGCTGTGCTGATAAACAATCAGCACAAACCCCCCCTGTCAGGAGAGCAGCCGATCGGCTCTCCTCTACTCGCGTCTCACCGACTCTTCCTATTTACATCGTGATCAGCCGTGATAGGACACAGCTGATCACGTGGTAAAGAGTCTCTGTCAGAGACTCTTTACATAGGTCGGTGTTGCGGGGTGTCAGAATGGGGGCGCGCAGCGGCTCAATATCCTGCAAACATCATATGACGCCCAGTCATGATATTGAAACCACATTCTGCTATATGGCGGGTGGCAAGTGGTTAAATATTTTTTATTTCAGATGGGGCTCCTATGACCCGGTTAAGGCTCCTGTGTCCTGGTTGGGGCTCTTGTTGTTAGCCTTGGGTTATTTTGCCCACCCCTCATTTTTCTTTGGCGCTGCTTTTGGACATCCCAATGGTCAAGTTTAAGGAGGCGCTGTGTCCGTCGATGAATGAAAGAGAAAATGGGATTTTTGGACCCACCGTAAAATTAATTTCTCTGAGATCATCGACGGACACAGCACCCACCCCTCTATGGAGTTTTTTGATACTTCTATTACTGCTTGCTACTAAACTGAATACCTAGAACAGGGAGGGGGTTATATACTGACTGAGGACAGCCCATGGGCGTAGCCAGGTGTATTCTTGTTCTGCCTAGTCCTACTCTTGCAGAGGTGATATAACCCAATGGTCAAGATTAAGGAGGCGCTGTGTCCATCAATGAACTCAGAGAAATGGATTTTATGGTGAGTACAAAAATCCCATTTTCCCATTAAAGAATGGGGAAAACAGACATGTTGCAAATGCAACTTGATCTGGTGAACACCCCTATATGTTCCCCATCCTGGGTAATAAAGCTTTGCATGAATGCTGCAAGGGTATGTTTTGTCAATAGAACTTCAGCACAAAAAACATGTCTAGATAAATTGTGGAGGGGATGAAACCTCATGTTAAGTTTGTATTTGCTGTTTGTATCTACATTGATGAGATTTCTCCTCGCTGCTTGCCTCAGTCACCACACAAGAAATAAATCCTCACAATGGATACACAAACATGCAACATATCCACCTTCATGATACACATTCTTATGGTTTAGTTCAATGTTTTATACCTGGCGATAATTGGAAATGGACAACGTTGCAAAATATATATATATATATCATAATATCTAGTTCCACAGAAATTTTGGAAAGTAGATTTAGAAATGCCTTCCGCAGTCCATAAAATGTTATAGAGAAAACACAGCGAAGACTAGATATTTTTAACTGCATAAGGCCGAGTTAATTGGATGTTATATGGGAAAATATATAAACTCAATATATAAACTCCCACTGATGGTGTGAAAAGAATAAAAAATTTTTTTATAATGGGTGGTAAAAAAATGGGTGGTAAAAAAATTATTGAATGAAGCTGCTATACACAAAGTGCTAGACACTTGAACATAGTGGTAAAATATATAAATACAGCGCTCACAAACAAAAACCCATAAGTGATAACAAAAACATAAAGTCCATACAAAACTATGAAGGTGCTTCACAAATAGTGTGTAAAAATGCAGGGAATGCTTCACATCTGGTGTGCGGAAAGTGCAGAGAAAATGTTGCATACAAATTTTCAGGTGTACCAAGACACCCCCACATGTGTCCCCACTCACCAAATCACAATGACACCCAGCTTTTCAGTCTGGGAGTCAGTAAAGGCTTGTAACGATATCCAAGGAATGTTGCAGGATGGCAGGTTCACTGATGAGATGATAAACGATCCTTCAACGTTAATACTCAGCCATATGAAGAACAGGTACCCAAAAGGGAAGCAAAAGGAGGGACCAAAAGTGAAGTATGCTAAGATTGAAAATTCTATCCTATGGATAGAGTCCCTCATATGGAGTGAGCTCTATTCATAGGGGCAACATGTTTTCCTAACCAACAAAATGGCCACTGTGCCGATCTGATTGGTTGAGGAAGGGGAGTGTATCTCTCTCTTTTGTGATTTAAGTTAGTCAGTTCCAATCGGAAGATAGGTCCTTTGATGACGCCCTGTGGGAGGTCGAAATGCATTGACGTGACACGCTTCCGGTTCTGACGTAATTTCCTGCCTCGTGGGAACGCTGTTAATGGTGTTTGCTGCATCCTCTGATTGTTTCAATGCCTGATTTTAACTTACTTTTGTAAGTATAACCTTTTATGCGCAATAAATTTTCAATCTTAGCATACTTCACTATTGGTCCCCCCTTTTTCTTCCCTTTTGGGTACCCGTTCTTCATATGGCTGAGTATTAACGTTGAAGGATCGTTTATCATCTCATCAGTGAACCTGCCATCCTGCAACATTCCTTGGATATCGTTACAAGCCTTTACTGACTCCCAGACTGAAAAGCTGGGTGTCATTGTGATTTGGTGAGTGGGGACACGTGTGGGGGTGTCTTGGTACACCTGAAAATGTTTCTGCAACATTTTCTCTGCACTTTCCGCACACCAGATGTGAAGCATTCCCTGCATTTTTACACACTATTTGTGAAGCACCTTCATAGTTTTGTATGGACTTTATGTTTTTGTTATCACTTATTATGGGTTTTTGTTTGTGAGCGCTGTATTTATATATTTTACCACAATGGGATATTATATAATTACAACTTTCAGTTAAACACGACAGTAAAAAATGAAACAACAGTTTTAGTACAAAATTAGTGAAAACCAGTACAAAGGAATTCTGCAGTGCAGCATTTTAAAGAGTTCCAAAAGCTGATATTATAGTAGATAGATGGCAGGGAGTTGAATCACCCGCCAGCTTTATATCTCTGATGGAGATATCTCACCACACGCATTTCCACTTTTAGCTACCTGCCATAGGGATCACAAAGGGTCTTTACTCTTCCTGACCGATTTGTTGTTAACGTGAAGTCAGCTTTGGTGCTTTAGAAGCTACATAATAGGCATCCATTTTGACACTTGAGTTGCCTTTGGAATGGTGGTTGCTAGAGAATGGCCTTGTGATTAAGTGACTTCATAGATTGGAGTCTCCAGAACTGCCCAAGGCAAATTTGTTATCAGGCTGCCGAGTGCTTGGCATGACCTTATTGAGTTATAATTATTCCCCCTGTGACTGTCTGCCAGTAATCAGATCATCTCTGCTGTATAAAGGGCATGTCAGTTTACTGTTCTGTGAACTGGCTTTTGAGTTTTATGTAGCTCCAGAGCAAAAATGGATAGTGTGCTGAAGAATGGCCACATACAACAATGCAAAATGCAGGTCAGCAACACCTGTCGCTGGGGATCAATTCAACAAACTACATGAGTTTATCATAAAAAACTTTTATATATAGTTAAATAGTTAGGTTAAAAAAGACACTAGTCCATCTAGTTTAACGAATTAAAAAAAAAATGCACACAAATAGAAAACCTCCATATATACTATCCTATACCTATAGTTGATCCAGGGGAAGGCAACCCCCCCCCCCCCCCAATAAAGCATGACCCAAGTTGCTCTAGTGGGGCAAAATGCCTTCCTGCCTTCCTCATGAGACATTCAGATATTCCCTGGATCAACTACCCCTGGTGTTCTTATCTATAATATTAGTATCCAGTTCTATTGTGTGCCTTTTAGGAATGATCCAGCTCTTTCACCACTTCAGCCTCGGAAGGTTTTGCCCCCTTAACGACCAAAGAATTTTTTGCGATATGGCACTGTGTCGCTTAAACTGATCGTGCGACGTTGTACCCAAACAAAATTGACGTCCTTTTTTCCCAAAAATAGAGCTTTTATTTGTGGCATTTGATCACCTCTGCGGCTTTTATTTTTTGCACTATAAACAAAAAAAGGCTGACAATTTTGAAAAAAAAAACATTTTTTTTTTCACTTTTTGCTATAATACATATCCAAAAAAATATAAAAAACAAATTTATTCATCATTTTAGGCCGATATATATTCTGCTACATATTTTTGATAGGTGTATATTGATTGGTTTGCACAAAAGTTATCACGTCTACAAACTGTGGGCTAGATTTAGGGACTTTTTTTGTTTTTTATTGTTTTTACTGGTAATCTGCGATTTTTAGCAGGACTGCAACATTGCTGCGGACAAATATGACCCCAAATTACTCTTTTTGGGGACCAGTCACATTATTCCATTGATCAGTGCTATAAAAATGCACTTATCAATGTAAAAAGGACACTGGCAGGGAAGGGGTTAACACTAGGGGCCGATCAAGGGGTTAAGTGTGTTCCCTCACCGTGTTCTAACAGTAGGGGGGATGGGCTTACTGAAACATGACAGAGATCACTGTTCCCGATCACCGGAAACAGCAGATCCCTGTCATTTCACTAGGCAGAATGGGGAAATGCCTTGTTTACATCTTCTCACATCTCACGTTTACATCTTGTTTTACTCTCCTCACCGCGATCGTGGGCCGCAGCAGACATCCAGTCCGCAGGCATGCTCCTGTGCCGCCACCGGTGTGCACATGCCTGCTATCCTGCTTTAACGTAAGGGCGTAGAGGTATGCCGATTTGCGCAGCGGTGCCACTCTGTCAATGTATATCGGCGTGAGCCAGTCAGCTAGTGGTTAAAAAAGACACTAGTCCATCTAGATCAACCAAGAAAAAAAGAAACCTCCATATATACCACTCAATACCCACAGTTGATCCAGAGAAAGACAAAAAGGCTCCATAAAGCATGATCCAATGCACTCCAGCGGGGTAAAAACATTACTTCCTGATCCTCCAGGGAGCAGTCGGATCAACTACCCCTGGCATTATTACCTCTAAATATTAGTATCCTGTTATATTTTGTGCATTTAGGAATGCATGCAGGCCTCTACTAAGCTGGCCAGAACCAGCTCCTGGGGGAGTCTTTTCCACATTTTCACAGCTCTTACTGTGAAGAAGCCTTTCCATATGTGAAGGTTAAATCTCTTTCCTCTCCTCCCATATGTAAAGAGTGCCTCCTTGTCCTCTCTAAAGACCTGAAAGTAAATAACTCAACATCAAGTTCACTATATAAACCACTTATGTATTTATACATGTTGATCATTTTCTCCCCTTAAGCTCCTCTACTCAAGAGAGAATAAATTCAGTTTCTCTAATCTTTCCTCATAGCTGAACTCCTCCATGCCTCTTATCAGTTTGGTTGCTCTTCTCTGCACTTTCTCCAGTTCTCCGATGGCATTTTTTTGTGAACTGGTGCCCATAACGGAATGACATTTTCCAGATGAGGTTTTACTAATGATTTGTACAAGAACAAAATTATTTCTCTAGTTGGAGTCTAAACATCTTTTAATACAAGAAAGTTATTTGCTTGCAACCCCAATTCCAAAAAAGTTAGGAAGCTGTGTAAAATCTGCATAAAAAACAGAATGCAATGATTTTCAAATCTCATAAACCCACATTTTATTCACAATAAAAAAAAAGAAAATATATCAAACTAAGAAAATGTACAATTTTAAGAAAAAAAAAAAAGGTATTTTTGAAATTGAATGCAGCAACACTTCTCAAAAAGTTGGGACAGGGCAACAAAAAGCTGGCAAAGTAAGTGGTACTAACAAGGAAAACTAGGAAGACCATTTTGCAACTAATTAGGTTAATTGGCAACAGGTCAGTAACAGGTCATGGTATCTCAGAAGTACAGATGGACAGAGGTTCACCAATCTGTGAAAGCAGCATCTAAAAAGTGTTGAACAATTTCAGAATAATGTTCTTTAACAAAAAACTGCAAAGACTTTAAGACTCCATTCACACGGGCACCGCTCCACGTTAGTGGTAAAGCGCCGCTTTACTGTCTTTTTAGCGGCGCTTTTTGGTAAAGCTTTTCAGGTGCTTTTGGGTAGCTTTTAACCCCCGCTAGCAGCCGAAGAAAGGGTTAAATGCTTCGGCAGTGGTGCCAGGGGTGGTGGAGGAGCGGTGTAAGACGTCCATACAGGCCACAGTTTGCAGGGACAGGCCACATTTTGATCCATGTATATGCACCCTGGTTGCACACAAGTCGATCTATTGACTTGTGTACAACCAGCTTGTTGGGTTTTTCCCCAAATGATAAGTGCCGGAGGCTATATCTGGCAATACCAATCATTGTGTTCTGCCAGCAGGCTCCCTGCACAGACAAGAACCTAGCCTTAGTAATCCTCTAGTTATGCTTTGCTATACAATAGTGGTTTTATGGAAAAATGACAGGTACAGTTAAGGTAAATGGTAGAATATTTTACTTGGCCGTCTTTAAAAACTCGTTTCTGAACGGATAATGGTTTTCAAAGAACATAGTGTTGGTTTCATAGTTTGCAACACTTTGCAAGCTTGCATTATTCCCCTGTAATGTACTATTTACAAGCATCATTTTGGTCTGTAAAAATAATTATTCATTTGGTTCTAGGTTCAGAATGGCTTGTGTTTTCAAACATGACAGCTCTACACTGTAGGCTAGCTCAGGACTGCCTATAATGCTGTCTGGGCAATGATGTCTGTTTTTCTCTTGCCTGAGTTTTTAAATGAAGAAAATTTGATTTTATCCTTCTCAGCTGCTGAACACAATGTGCACAAACTGTGCTTGTTATGTTTCCTTCAATTGACAGACTGTCTGAAATGTATAATTATATCATAACTTGTAATCACTCTCATAATGTAACATTTCCATGCAATTTTAAGAGAGTAGAGTAGTGAACATGAACAGTATTTTCGGTCTTACCTTATGAAAGATTGGGCAAAATAAATAGATATATGTGTACATGCATATTTTTGTTTCTTTTTTTTTTTTTTTTTACCTAAAGCTGAACTTCGGGCACAAAAACTTTAATTTAAATATTTTCTTCAATAATTTCAAAAGGATATAAATCCACTTTTTGTGCACCAAATGTCTTTACAAGCCCAGACATTAACTTATAAAAGTAGCAGTGACATCATCACTGAGCTGTGCAGAGAGCAGTGCCATGGGAGGGACCCAGCAGGCCCCACCCACTACAGCCTGCAGAAAACTGCAGGAGGGGCGGAGACAAGACCAGTACCCTGCACTAAGAGAGAGAGCAGAAATGGCTGGTCTTTATTACAGGAAGCTCCTGCACAGAGGCACAGTTTCACACTGAATTACTGCACAGATCTGGAAGAAATACACAAAGCACACCACAATTCAAGAAAGAATACACATGCATTCTGTATTTAGACAATACATGTTCAGCTTGAAGTCTTTTGTACAGTAATTGTAAGGCATTATAGCAATTTGACATATAATAGATTCTGGGATTGGAAATAATAATGAGGACTTAAAGTGCAAAATATATAGAATGTACATGTTTTGTATACCTGTGTTTTTTTGTCCTGTATCACTGGTATGCACAGTATATGGTCCCAGTTTCAGGGGTACATTACTTTTTCTTAGCTTTTTCACCTTTTCTACCTTTTTCCATCTTTAATATTGAGAGGGGTAATTGTATGGGGGTGCAGCTGTGACTGTGCCCAAAGATGGCCCATATGCAAGCGCTGTTCTCTTTTATTTACCAGATGTGTTGGTCAGATTACATTTTGAATGGTTGAGAGTTACTGGCTTAGATGACATTTTCCTGTAAATGAAATAGTCATATTTAACATAACATTTCTCTATATCTTTCTATAGGTCTGGAAGAGATCCGGAGCTTGGTTTTACAAAGCTATCCCAAAACACATTTTGCCATTAAAAATCTCAAACAAAACAGGTGAAATTCACTTAAGAAATATACAAGCTGAGCCTCAAATTCAAGAGCTAGGAACTGCTACAATTAATCGAGCATACACCTGGGCAAAAGGAAGAGGTGAGTTGGCCACCGACTGTATGCTGCTCTTGATGTCATGCCATGCTGTCATCCTAAAAACCCATTTTATCGTTTTCAGTGCTGAATAAAAAAATATAATATTAGATAAGGACAAAATATTTCTGAAGGTGATCCTCTGAACATGCGTTATGCTTTTGAATTGTTTGCCGTAGGCCAAAGCCAAAGCTGTAGTGCCATGGAATGAGGAACTATGGTAAATAATTTAATAATCAGATAACCTGCAATAACTGTACTTTATACGTGTATATATGTGTGCATTTTTGGATTATGGTACTATCAAAATGGCATAGTGCAAAGAGAAGCTATGTATAGTAATCCATGGCACTAATCACTTTCCATTAACTGTTTCCTATGTTTTACTGCATACAATGACTCTGCAGTAATTTTAAAGAAAAGCCACAGTCTGTGGTAAGATTTCAAATGAATTTGCAGAAAATGGTTCTATATACACAATTTTGTCTAAACTTCGGGCACAAAAACTTTAATTCAAATATATTCTCGAAAAACCATAAAGGATACAAATCCACCAGTAAAAGATTAGTATTTGGCTCAGAAAAAGGCTCAATGAAAGTTGGATTTGAGTTGTAGTCTTTAGTGTTCAAGTTAATGAGGACTGCTCTGTTTATAGGCTCCTAATACTATTATTGATTTCACCAAATTACCAATTTCTCATAGATGAGCAATTATAATACCAGGCGATGCAGCACTGATATTTTTGTATGTATTATGCTGCCAAGTATGAAATAACAGTACAACTTGGTAGGCATTATACGGTGCCTATTTTTTAACTTATCAGTGCTTCACTGTTGTTCTAACCAGTTCTAGAAAAACCCAGCATTTGTAAGTATGGGGCACTTGTGAAAATCCCTCTACATCCAACAATGCAATGCTTGGTGTCTGGGCAACAAATTATCATGCTTAAGTGATGGCACATGGTGGCATTCGGGTTAGTGGAGTGGCACATTGGGGCCTCTGTGGAGCATATACATCAAACATGAACTAATATCTTGATAACTGTGACAGCACTGGGGCTTTGGCTTGTGAATAGGGCAGCAGGGACTTGGGGGGTGGGGGTGGGGGGAAGCATGTACAAGTGAAAGAAGCAGTCTATCAAGTGATAGTTTTAATTTAAAAAAGTTTAAAGTAAATCTTTTATTTCCCTTTATTTTTTATTGTTTACAGAATTGCCTTTTTTTTGTAGACTTTGGTTATGTTCATCTATTATCTAAGCCTTATTGTCATTTTACATATTCAGCAGATAAATAGAAGCGTTTCCCCTTTGTTTGGTATATAGCAGTTTTCCAGAGGGACCTCTTATTTTATTTGCATCTGGCATACATTTGTTGTAAATTACATTATTAAAACAAACCACTTCTATAGTTGTAAAGTAGACGTTTGTACTGAAAAGCAATCAAAGTTCTAAGGTTTCTTGTGGTTTCAAGTCTTGCTGCTCATTAAATAAAATCTCTTATATTTGGTTACTGAATTGTTTTTTTGTAGATGTTGTCACTAGGTGGAGCATCTTTACTATGTAGGAAACGACACCCATATATACATATGCAGTTTCTCATTGTGCTTATACATGTGGCTAGGTGCATTCATCCTTTTCCATAACTGATATATGGGCTTCAGACAATTAATGGGCACTGAGAGTTACCATAAAGAATAGGTTCTAGAATTTTAAAAACCTTTCAAGGGGAATTTTTGACTTTGACTCTTTGACAGTACAACCAAAGCTGTATGCAGTTTGGAATCAATGGCTCTACAATATTAGGCAGGATTTGCACTATACACCATCGGTTCTAGATGCGCTCTGGCCATTGGTTTGCATCTTGAAAACAGGAATAGTTCTCTTATTTTTGGCATATATGGTAGAATGATACACGTGAATGCATTCTGTTTTAAGAAGGCTTTACTGTGCTGCATTCAGTGATTTTAAAATAGGTTTTCCAAAACTGGATTGCCAGGGGTGTGAATCTAAAATTTGTTAGCAGTGTGGTCTAAAAAAAATTAGCAGTCTGTTTATCCTTTTTTTATTTTTATTTTTTTTTGCTGATGTAGGTACAGAATTTGTTGTGTATTAAGAAGAAAGTATATTTCAATTTGAATTGTGATTGAAGGATTTTGCACAAAAATGCAGTGTTGTAAATATTGACTACAGTTAAACAAAAAGTCCAGATATGCCATTCTAGTTAATTGTAAGTTAACACAGAACATCGTATTATTTAAGGTGCCCTGAGACATGTTCAGTGAACATTTATGAAAAAGCACTCACCCTCCGTGTTTTATTTCAGTTCAGCCTCCTGCTGCAGATACATGGTTCGTTTATTCTCAACAGGCTTTCCAAACTGCTAGGTTGAAAATTTGCCATTATAAATATAACACTAAATGTTTAAGCCATAAAGTATATGGTCTGGAGCTGAGTGAAACTAGGAGGACCAGCATAAGTGGGGCCTGCAGAAGAGGTGGAGCATTAGTGGGTGATTTAGAATGATGCAGTCTGCTTAGTAGATTGAAGAGTTCAAGGCAGAGAGTGTGTCCTGTAGTGGGTAGAGGGGAGGGGGGATCCTGTCACAGCTCAGTTTGAGCTCATCACAGCATCAGACAGTTTTATTCTTTGTTCCTGGACTTCACCTGTAGGAAGAACAAAAGGTGGGTGACTTGGACAACATCATACCTCCCAACTTTTGAACTTCAGAATGAGGGACACTTGAAGGATTAAGTGACCTGTGGCGCGTGTAGCAAAATGTGGGCCAAACTCTTAGCAGTGGGAAGGGCTTAAGGTTGTAGTGTGTGCTGTGTACAAACTGCAGGGTTGAAGTTTGCACTATGTACAGAGTGTAGGGTTGAGGAGTGTGCTGTATACCAATTGTAGGGTTGATGGGTGTGCTACGTGAGTGCAGCATTGAGGGGTGTGCTACGTACAGAGTGCAGGGTTGAGAGGTGCGATATGTACTGAGTGTAGGGTTGAGGGGTTCGCTTTGTATGCAGTGCAGGTTTGAGAGGTGTGTTATGTACTGAGTGCAGGGTTAAGATGTGCGCTACGTACAGAGTGCAGGGTTGAGAGGTGAGCTACGTACTGAGTGCAGGGATGAGAGGTGTGTTATATACTGAGTGCAGGGTTGAGGGGTGCGCTATGTACTGAGTGCAGGGTTGAGGGGTGCGCTATGTACTGAGTGCAGGGTTGAGAGGTGTGCTACGTACTGGGTGCAGGGCTGAGGGGTGCGCTATGTACAAAGTGCAGGTTTGAGAGGTGTATTACCTACTGTGTGCAAGGAGTGCAAGGTTGAGGGGTGCGCTACGTAGTGAGTGCAGGGAACCGGAGAGAGCATGGAGGGGGAGTGGGACCGGAGGAGGACAGGAGGGTGGGACCAGAGGAGCGCAAGGAGGGTGAGCGGAGGACGACGGGGGGGGGGACCGGAGGGCCACACAGAAAGGGACCGGAGGAGAACAGGGGGGAGACCGGAGGAGCGCATGGAGAAACACAGAGGGGAGCTGGAGAAGGATACAGGGGACACTCAGGAACAATCGGCGTGGCGGCGGGGGAAGTTATAATCACCGATCTATGTATAAGGGTGCAGCGCCAAAAAAGAATTTAAAAAAAATCACCAACAATAATGGATTGTAGTAGGTTGGTGAAAAAGTCCCAGCACCAGCAGTGTAAAAGAGGGATTGAATACACTCATCACCACCAGTGTGTAGAGGCAATCCTGCTTACCGGAGGAAGTTGACTCTCAAATTATAAAGAGTCAGGGAACGCATGTTATATAAGATGAACATCCGTAACTGCATGACTCCAGCTCCTGTCATCTGTAGAAGACACGATCTCAGCCCAAGAAGCACTTTCTCCGGGTAAGTGGATGTTTATATGAATATACAATGGCCGTTTTTCCTCGAAAAAATGTAGGGGCACCACAATGGTTTAATATTGCTTAAAAAACACTATTTTATTTTTAAAAATATATAATACACTCACATTTCCGTAAATGGATAATAAACAAGGAATATCATAAAAGGTCCATAGATCATCAGAGGCATAGCAGGCAAGCACGAGCACGTCCTAATATATTAAAATAGCCGTAAATGACACACCGGAAGTGGTCAGTCCGCTCCTGAACCGGAAGTGACACACAGGAAGTGGTCAGTCCGCTCTCAAACCTGAAGTGGCCCACCGGAAGTGGTCAATCCGCTCTCATGCGATTCACCATGCGCTCCAAGGACCAGAAGTAATTAAAAAAATGATCCCTCTGCTCTCAGAGCCCATGGAGAGTGTGTTAATAGAAAAATTACTATAAAACAAGGAGGGAAGTTCTCTCCTTATTACATACAGCATTGCAGAGATTATGTTAAGCTGTCCTTTGGATCAAAAAAATCATTGCATAAGACTCCACTAACCCAAATTTGGAAAGGCACGCAAGGTAAACACGCCATCTAGTGGACATAATGTATAATTGACCCAAAAAAACTATACAAATACATTTAAGGTTCATAAAGAGTACATATCTTCTTTTTTTTTTTTTTTTTTTTTTTTAACAATGTTCAGTATGTTAACGGAAAGATAATATAAATGGTCATTTAACCATTGTTAATAAAACAGTTTACATCCCATTCTATATTCATTCCGAATGGTAAGTAATTCTTAAGGTGGTATATCCAGCGGGTCTCTATTCTCGAGATTTCCCGTCGGATATTACTACCATGTGGGGAGACTCTATCAATCCCCAAAATCAGTGTCCCCTTTGGGTTCTTTGCATGACAAAGCGCATAATGCTTGGACACACTGTGTTTAGGAACACACGCGCCGTATATTGCCTAAATGTTCATAGACCCTAATTTGCATAGTTCTGATTGTCCGGCCCACATTTTGTAGGCCGCATGAGCACTGTAAGAGATGGACAATTTTTTTTGACGAGCAGGTAATGAATGATTTGATGTCATATGTTCTGAAAGTTACCACAGAGCGAAAATTCTCTCTCTTAGGGTATTAATGCTGCATACAGCACATTTTCTACAGGAGAAAAAAACGTTAAGATTTTGAAAGAACGAGATTTTCCTAGGGTTGTCCACAACATTAGGGGCCACATATAGCTAAAGGTTGTACCCCTCGGTTTATAACCTGAGGTTTATCTCCTAATTTAGGGCTATCAATTTTAAGGACCTTCCAATGACGGGCAATTATTTGTTTAGTATCTCGGTGTTGATTGGAGTAGGTAGTGATAAAGGAGAAACCGATTTGATTCAAATCCTTCTCAATTCTGGGTTTATCCTCTAACAGCTGTGCCCTATCCAGACTGGCAATCTCAGAAATAACGCTAACCAGCTCATTAGGATTATAGCCTCCATCAATGAATTTGACACGCAGCGTGGATGCCTGTTGACGATAGTCATTCAGGATGGTGCAGTTCCGCCGTACTCTAAGGAACTGGCTCTTAGGGACAGTGCGGAGCAGACTGGCCACTTACGGTGTGTCACTTACGGTTCGGGAGCGGACTGACCACTTCTGGTGTGTCATTTCTGGCTATTTTATTATATTAGGACGTGCTTGTGTTTGCCTGCTACGCCTCTGATGACGCAATATGAATGAGAAACATGTAAGGCAGTACCGGACGATGTAAGCAGGCCATAATCTATGGACCTTTTATGATATTCCTTGTCTATTCCTTGTCTATTATCCATTTACGGAAATGGTAGTGTACTATATATTTTTTTAAATAAAATAGTGTTTTTTTTAAGCAATATTACACTATTGTGGTGCCCTTACATTTTTTGAGGAAAAACGGCCATTGTATATTCATATATACATCCACATATATACATCCACTTACCTGGAGAAAGTGCTTCTTGGGCTGGGATCGTGTCTTCTACAGATGACAGGAGCTGGAATGATGCAGTTACGGATGTTCATCTTTATATCCCATGCGTTCCCTGACTCTTTATAATTTGAGTCAACTTCCTCTGGTAAGCAGGATTGCCTCTACACAAGTGTATTCAATCCCTCTTTTACACTGCTGGTGCTGGGACTTTTTCACCAACCTACTATCCATCATTGTTGGTGATTTTTGGATAGGACTGTTCACAACGGAGTTTATATTGCATTTCTTTATTGGTGCTGTACCCTTATACATATATCCACTTTTAGTGGTTCTACGATCATAACCTTTTGTGCTGGCTGCGGTGGTCATTCTTATTTTTATTTGTTCTAGCTTTTAGCCAGAGCGCAGATATTGTAGTTTTTATAATCATCGATCTCCCTGTGTGATTCTCCTCCTCTCCCCTCCACAGCTTTCAGCTGCTTTATTGAAAGCCACACAGAGAGATCGATAATAATAACTTCCCCGCCACCACACCGATTGTTCCTGAGTGTCCAGTTATCGGATTAGGCATCGGAAGCATTTGCACGAGTATAAGCACTCCTGCAAAATCCTCGGTGTCGGGACCGATACTAGCATCGGTATCGGGACACCCCTACTAACAACCCATGACTGCATTGGGGGGCGGGGGGAGCAGTGGTCTTCTGTAAGCAATCCTCACTTGGTGTTGTGTGCAGGAGCACATATTGGACCCATTGAGGATACTATACTGAGTGGAGCCCAGTGCTGGAACTTGTTCCAGCACTGGGCTCTGGGACTTCAGCTCAGATCCGCGGGACCTCGGGACTGACTCCAAATCGCAGGACTGTCCCATGGAACCTGGAGCGGTTGGGAGGTATGGACAAACTGCCGTCCTAGCTTAGAGCTGGGTGGCTACAAGACAAACTATCAGACTTATTGCGGGATCCCAGGCAGGTCTTTCCTGGGCCCACTTCTAGTTGCCCACGTGCTAGGAGATATATGCCTTCTGAGCACTTCATTCCTAAGGTGACATCTCAGGTTCAGTGGCATTCTGGGAGCCCCACAAGGGACCCTCTTACCCCACAGCCAAGCGCACGCCTGCTTCCCTTAGTGTGCGAGTCGGGAGGAATCCCCAGAGTCCAGCGTCAGAGTAGGAGAGGGAGTTCCCAGGGTTTCTGGTGTGGCGGCGGCTGCTGACATCAGCAAAAACCCGCCGGGCTCTGGGGCAGGCAACTGCACCCTGAAGCCTGCTGAGGGGAGAGAGCCGGTCTGAAGGGGTGCTCAGTGGCTCTGAAGATGGTGAACTGCCGCACGCTGCACAGGGATCTGGATCTGCAGCTGGATGTCCTTATGGACAGAGGCAGCTAGTTGAGCCTTTTTGTTTCATGTCCTCTTTCTTGTTGTTAGACTCTCTCTGTTCAAGGGGACTCCAGGGGGGCTTAGTTGACAACTCAGCAGGGGATCAGGCAATGGGGGGTGCCTGGAGTTTTGGGGGGGCAGTGCTGGGTCCTCAGCCCCTTCTTTGGTGGGGGCCCCTGGTGCATATGGTGGTATACACACTCTGTTAGCAGGTCTTAGGGAGGTGCTGGCACGCTGTGAAGCTGGTGTGACATCTGGGGCTTCTTCCTCTTTGGTAGCTGCGTGGTCCACAGCACAAGCTGCCACCTCCAGTTTCAGTGGTCAGGCGGTCAGAGTTTCATCTTTGGCCTCAGCTCACCCTCTTGGTGTGGGCGTGGGACCATCGGATTTCTCCGGTCAACCGCTTGCGGCGTCTGCGGTAACTAAAGTCTGTAAGGCTTCGGATGACAAAGTGGCTGACAAAGGAGTCGTCGGGGTTGATGGGGTACGTCTGGCTAATGCTGCAAAAATGTGATGTGAATGTGTGTTTTGAAGAGCCTTTGGGTGCGCATCAAAAACCGGAAGTGAAGCATCTAAAACTGGAAGAGTATATGGAAGGGTGAGTATGTGGACATTTTTTATTTTTTTTGTTGCCATTGGAGAAATGTAACTTTAACAATAGATGAGATGAAAGTAAGAAGGAGTAAGAAAACGGCGGTACCGGTTGATTCCCTGTACGTTCTCAAACTGGTTGCAGGCGTATGCAATTTTAACTAAGGTTATTGGGGAAAAGGCCCCTGAGAATTGCTCCCCCCCTTTTTTATTTTGTTATGTGGACTCTATCGGCAAAGCCCAGCGAGTCTATGGTGGGTTGCTTGGTTTCGCTATGAAGAGCAATTTAGTCAGCGCAAGGCAGTCCGGCCCTCTTTACGGTGGGACCACAAAAACAACATTCTCTGGATGAAAATGATGTTGTCTCCACAGAGTTCGGTTCCTCCCTTTCAGGGTGGGGGCTGAGCGTGCAGCAGCCTCTTCACAAATGGCCACAAATCACAGGGGGATATGTTGGGGTTATGTTGGCAATTCAATGCTGGATGTTGCAAGTTTGGCACCGCGTGCTGTTTCCGTCATGACTGTTCAGGGTGTGCAGGGTCTCATGCGCTGTCCAGATGCTTCAAGCAAGGAAAAGGAGACGGCGCTGGAAAGAGGGAAGACGCTGGTGAAGGTAGAAAAGATGGCGCCTTTCCTAAAGCGTAATTCTAACAGGGAGGCAGCTGGGTTTCTCGTAGGGTTTTTCTGATACCCTGCCAGTTGCTGGTTGTTCCTCCTATGGCAGATGGCTTACAGTCATCTAGTTTACATCCAGCGGTCGTTTTCAGGAAAACTTTTCAAAGTAGTTGCTTTGGGTCGCATGACTGGCCCTTTTGTTTTACCACCTATATTTCCCCTTTGGGTATTATCCCCAAAAAAGAACAGAGTAAGTTACGCCTCATTCGTCACTTGTTGCATCCTAAAGGGGGTACAGTGAATGATGCCATTGACCTGGAGCTTTGCATGGTGTCCTATACTCTTTTTGATATGTCGTGGGTTCCTAGGTAGGGTAAAGGTATGTTGTTGGCCAAGACTGATATTGAGGCGGCCTTTTGTTTGTTGCTGGTACATCCTAGTTGTTGCTGCTGGTGTGTAAATGGCAAGGGCAGAATTTTGTTGATAGATGTTTACCAGTGGGCTGTGCCATTTCTTGTTTGTTGTTTGAAATGTTTAGTTCCTTTTTGGAATGGGCAGTTTGGGATGCTTTCGGGCTTAATTCAGTCACCCATGACTCAGATGATTTCTTGTGCATAGGGCCTGCTGGAAGTATTATCTATGCCTCACTTTTGGCAGAAGTCCAATATGTTTTCCAGTTTTTGGTGTGCCATTGGCCCCTGATAAGACGGAGGCCCGGCCACTAAGTTGTGGTTTCTGGGTATTGTCATCGACACCGTGGTGATGGAATGTCGTTTGTCTTTAGACAAAGTTGAAGATCTGAAGGGGATGGTTTCTGCCACCAGGCAATGCAAAAAAATTCAACTTTGTAATCTCCCTTGGGCAAGTTGAATTTTGTTTGTTGCAATATGCCTACGGGCCACGTTTTTTGTAGATGACTGGCAGCTGCTACAGCTGGTATTAAGGCACCACATCCTTATATTCTGCTGTGGCAGGATCAGCGGGAGGACTTGCGAGTGTGGGATTAATTTCTGGTCTTTTACAGGGGTATCTCTATTTGGCTTGAGCAGGTGATTTCCAATTTTGATCTAGAATTGTTCACTGACACGGTGGGCTCTGCTGGTTATGGAACCTACTGTCAAGGTTGCTGAAGTGCTGAAAGTTGGTTGGCCAGTGGAATGGAGGGAGGGTTTAGTGCATAATTTGGCTGTTCAGGAACTGTTTTCCCATTGTACTGTCCATGGAATTGTGCACGTTCCAAGAGTTGATAACTCAGTGGCTGATGCTTTGTCTCATTTCCAGGGGGACAGATTCCGTCAGTTGGCACTGGAAGCAGGGCAGCATGCAATTCCATGCCCCAAGTATCTGTGGAACATTGCATTTCCGCTTCCAAGTTCTCAATTTCTCATTCAGTATGTGCTTCAACTTGGTCCCCATACTGCAGAGTGTGGCAGGAATGGAGCAATCTGATGAATGAAGATGGGGGTGTTCCTGTGAGGACAATGTTGTACATGTATTGCTTTATTTTATTGGCAGGAATTTTGAACAAGGTGTGTCTGTCTTTGCTATGTCTCAGCAGTTGGCCAGTCTTGCTTTCATGTTTAAGTTGTCAGTTCACAGAGATGTTACAAAGGTTTTTCTGGCCAGGCAGGCTATGCAGGATTATGGGAAGGGTCGCTCTGTGGCAGAAGCTCGACACCAGGGCCGGATTTGTCACAAGGCCACTGAGGCCAGGCCTCGGGGGGGCAGTGGTGCAGGGGCGGCGCCGCTCCTGCGGCGACTGCGCGGCCGCCCCCCCCTTTCAGGCTGCCCGTTAATGTTCATTAGGGGCACTGGTGCTCATAGAAAAGATGGCGGTGAGCTGCCAACTACTGCGCATGCGCCGTTCCGAAGCTGGCTGGGCTCGGGAAAGCTTGTACGTGTTTGGCCGGGTGGCGCATGCGCAGTAGCGTGATTGTGCCGCCCGGCACCATTTTTGAAAAGAAATGTCTCCAACCTGTGTGCCGCGGCACCTCTGCTGCCGGGCCGCGGAGGAGACAAGTAATGTCAGCAGGGCGGCGGCGGGGGAGAGAGATGACATCTCTCATTGCCCGCACCACTGTTTGGCCCTCCTCCATCTGGTGGCAGCCAGGCAGCGTGGCAAGTGACATCTCCATCTAGTGCCAGGCAGCGTGGCAAGTGACATCTCCATCTAGTGGCAGGCAGCGTGGCAAGTGACATCTCCATCTGGTGGCAGGCATAGTGGCAAGTGACACGCTCAGGGCTCCCAATGATTCTGCATTATGGTGAGTTGAACTATTTCATTTTATATTACAATGTAATGATAGAAATAATGCGTTTCAATCATCCTGACACCATACCAACCATGGTGCCGGGGATGATTGAAGCACTAACGTCAGCCATTGCCCTAAAAAATTGCCCACGAAAAATCCTTACCCCTCGCGGGGGGCGGCTTTGAAGGACCCGGCCTTGGGGCGGCAAAGGGAGTAAATCCGGGCCTGCTCGACACCCAGTTTCATTTGAGGTTCTTAGTGCTGTAGTGGGTCACTTGGATAGTGTTTGTTCTTCCGTCTATGAGGTTGCCTTGTTCTGGGCCATCTTGCCTTTTTTGGGGATTTTCGGGTGGGGGATTTGGTAAGCCGGAACAAGCGTGGTGAGGGTGGTTTGGGCATACAGGATTTGTGGTTACGGGATACTACACTGGGTATTCTTTTAAAATCTAACACTGATCAGTCAAGGAGGGGTTCTTGGATTGAGTTGTGTGTGGTTCCCGCTTCTCCAGTTTGCCCTGTCCGGGCTGTGGGGGTTTCTTCACAGTTTCAGTCAAATCTTCTGGGAGTTTTCTTTTTGCATGCAGATGGGACAGCAATGTCTCGATTCCAGTTTAGGGTGGTGTTCAGGAAATGCTTGTAGTCCGCTGGTTGG
The DNA here is from genome assembly GCF_042186555.1 of Aquarana catesbeiana. Lineage (NCBI taxonomy): Eukaryota > Metazoa > Chordata > Amphibia > Anura > Ranidae > Aquarana > Aquarana catesbeiana. Next base: position 382,998,802 of record NC_133325.1, read on the forward strand.
AGTCCAGACAACTATTCCTCTCATTACTTTCGGTTTGTGGCGGTAATGGAAGTGGTCCGATAGGGACTTAATGACCAAGGTCGTTCAGCGCTTTGGGTGGTGGGAATCAGTGAGATTTTGGTAATATGTGCGCCCTCTTTTTTTGTAACTTGTAAAGTTTGCTATCTGTTGGGTTAGGCTAAGTTGTGTGGTCCAATATAGTTGCCAGGTCTGGGTGGCGTATGGCTCGCTCTGTTGAAAAGATCAACAAAGCCAGGATAAAGGTGAACTAGGAGGTAGCAATTTTTTGGCAAACCTGGCAATACGTCATCAAGAGCTGGAGGATGAGACCTGGTGATATCTGAGATTAGATGGTGTGCATCTCAATGCCATCGGCACGGATTTATCTAGGATTGCAGGAGGGTATTCAGTGGGCCTTCTGGTTTGGGGGGCAACACGTGCATAAGGTGTCATGCTCGTGTGCTGTGGCAGTGGGTCTATTGGGTCTTTTGAAGGTGGTGCTGGTTAAATAATTGTGGAAAATTGTGGGTTGGGCCCATCTGAGGTATGGGTGTCCCTTCCTAACAGTACGGTGGTAACATCAGTGTATTAATTAGGTTGTATCTGGTAGTACATAAGCGGTTAATTGTCCCTAAGCCGGTGTAGTTGTGGCTGGGGGCCTTTGATTGGGTGGCAGAAACGGTTAATTGTGAGTATATAGGCCTTCAAAGACCTTAGACCGGGCATAAGCTGAGGTTGGTTTATTTGTTATGCATTGACTGTATTATATGAATACATATATTATATGCATAGAAATATAAACTTGTTTTCTTGTGAAAGTTGTATTTAATGGTTTGTAATTAAAGCCTGCTATGGCGATTTGACTCCAAATAAAATGTGTCGTCTGGTCATTTTGGAAGGGGGGGATTCATCAAGTGTTTAATGTTTTATAGATAATCAGAGCCTCTGCATTCTGCAGGTCCCTCAGTCAAGTATATGGCCTGGAGCTGAGTGAAACTAGGAGGAGGGCCAGCATGACTGGGGCCTGCAGAAGAGGTGGAGTATTAGTGGGTGATTTATATTGATGCAGTCTGCTTAGCAGATTGAAGTGTTCAAGGCAAAGGGTGTATCCTGTCGTGGGTAGAGGGGAGGGGGGATTGTGTCACAGCTCAGTGAGGGTTCATCACAGCATCAGTTTTCTCCCACTCTTCCTCCCTTGTTTGTTTTGGTTTGGGGGAGCCTCCTACTTTCTCAAAGTGTTGGGGTATTTGTAGTGGGTTTTCGGGTTTTATGTTAGCTTGTCATTCAATTTCTTGGTCCTTTAATTTTCTTGTCATAGCAGCAAGCAGGGGGTCTATTGGGTCTTTGAAAGCGGTGCTGGGTAAATAATTGTGAAAAATTCTAGGTTGGGCCCATCTGAGGTATGGGTGTTCCTTCCTAACAATACGGTGGTAACATCGGGGTATTAATTAGGTTGTATCTGGTAGTACGTAAGGGGTTAATTGTCCCTGAGCCAGTGTAGTTGCAGCTGGGGTGCTTTGATTGAGTGGCATATACAACCGGTTAATCGTGAGTATATAGGCCTTCAAAGACATTAGACCGGGCATAAGCTGAGGTTGGTTTATTTGTTATACATTGACTGTATTATATGCATTAAACTTGTTTTCTTGTGAATGTTGTATTTTTTTTTTAAAAGGTGTTTTTTTTTAGTTTTCAAACAACAAAGAGGAAGACAATAAGAGAACAATGCAGATCTGCAATGTATACAAGGATTAAATCAGAAAGTTAGTCTGGAAGACTTTATACATCTCAAGAAAAAGATTCTAATATACATTCACACACATTCATACCATAGCCCGTACAACCCTTGAGGAGCATCGTATTCTCTAAGACTCCTTACTACTGTATTCTTTATACGACCTCTTCTGTCCAAGTTATTTAAAAACATTTCAAGGCGTGACATATAAATCCCTTCAGCCTCACTCTGCCTGAGAAAGCTGGGAGGATAAGACACCCCCCCAGAAATCTCTTGATACCTCTAACCATGGCTGCCATATCTTAGTGAACTTCTTGGGACACTCCCTACTTTTATATATTTAAATTTGGGAAGGATCCCATTAACCAAGCGGTAAAAATCAGAAACCGAGAGCAGACCCACATCTTTCCAATGTAGTAGAATGGTTTTTCGTGCAAAAAATAACAAAATACGCAGTAAAGTCCTGGCATGAGTGCGGGGAACAATGTCATTCAAGACCCCCAAGAGTCCAACTTCCGGGGTGTGGGGTATTGGCAGGTGTAGTTCATTGGCAAAGAAAGCAAACAATTCCCTCCAGAAACCTGGAAATGTGAAAAAATCAGCAGCAATCATATTACATCTGGGACAAGCAATATCTAGGCCTAGGCCCATTTTAACCAATCTAGCAGGTGTATAATGTAAATGATGTATAAACTTAAATTGTATCAAGAAATCTGCGGTGCTAATAATATCCTGAAAATATCTCTATGGCCTCTTCCCAATCCTCTTCAGAGAGCTCAGGCATAAACGTCATCCATTTACACTGTGAGTTCTGGAAGGGATTTGCTCCCACCGCCTGAAGGCACCCATAAAACGTTGTCACCAGCTTGGTAATCTCAGGGAATGATAGCAAGTGAGGATTCCGTGAGCTCTATGGTCAATAACCCGAACTGAGTTCTGAGGGCGTGTCGTAGCAAAAGATATTTGAAAAAAAATGTATTACCAAGACCAAATTTCAGTCTAAGTGCTTCAAAAGATAATAGAGTATTCTCCTCAACTATGTGGGAAATATGTGTGATTCCAAAACGGGCCCACCAGTTCGCATCCGGATGGCCACAGAGCTCAGGGAAGTTGGGGTTCCGCCGCAACGGAGTCTGCGGCGAGACACCTGATGAGGATTGTGTCAACAATTTTCCTCCCTCCCTCCAAGCCATAAAGCAAACCTCCACAGGGGAGCATCTGGAGCCCCCAGATTTCCTTGATCTATGTAGTTCATCCTGCAATGTAGTAGGAGATTCAAAAAGGGTCAGTAGGAAGGCAGTGGTGGGAGTTTGGGGGTCAGAGTGTAGCCAGTCATGAATATATGTGAGCTGGGAGGCAAGGAAGTAATGTCTTAAGTTCGGGCAAGCCAAACCACCCACGGCCTTTGCTGCTTGTATGGAGGACCTGGCTATAAGTGGTTGGCAACCATTCGAAATAAAGGTTGATAAGGCGGAATCAGGCTTTACAACTTTTTTGTAAGGAGGATCGGGGATGCTCTAAAAAAAAATAAAGACATTTTGGCAAAAAAATCATGTTGAATATTATTATGCGCCCTATCAAATTTATAGACAATGATGACCAGGTCCAAAATTTATCCATCATTTGGTTGACTATAGGGGTAATATTGAGCTTCTCATATTCAGAAAGGTCAGCATGAATCTGAATACCTAGGTACTTAAATGAGGGAGTTAATTGGATATGTGATCTCTGTAAATGGTCAACTGGAAAGGGAGGGCCTATAACAAATGCCTGAGATTTCTCCCAGGCCCGATTTCTGAAGGCCCGAAACCGCACCAAACTCCCTAACAACCTGTAGTAGTTTAAGAAAAGAGCTCTCTCTACCATCCAAGTATACAAGAGCATCATCAGCGTAGAGAGACATTTTCTCCTTCAGAGGGCCAGAGCGGATACCCCCAATCCCAGACGTCTGCCGCACAGCCAGAGCCAGTGGCTCAATGGCTAATGCGAACAGAAGTGGAGAAAGAGGGAACCCCTGCCTAGTACCCCTCTTTAATCAGAATGGGTCAGAAATGTCCCTATTTGTGCGGACTCTAGCTCTTGGGTCTGCGTATAACAGTTTAGCCCATTGAATAAAGTAAGGACCAAGGTCCATCCGTGTCATAGTTTCCCATAGAAACGGCCAGCTTACGGGATCAAAGGCTTTTAATATATCCAGTGAGAGAACCAAGCCACCACGCCCCCTAATTGCGGCATTATGAATGTGATGATACAATCTACGAATATTATCAAAGGTACTCCTGCCAGACATGAAACACGATTGGTCCGGTGATATGAGGGATAGAATGACTGTCTGAAGTCTAAGGGCCAGCACTTTTGCTAAAATTTTTGCATCATTGTTCAGGAGCAAGATGGGTCAGTAAGACCCACAGTGCAACCTATCTTTACCAGGTTTGGGAATAACTACAATGAGTGCTTAGTTCATGGAATCAGGAAGCTTTCCCAGCTCAAGGGAGTCTTGAAACATCCTGAGAAGCCTAGGAACCAGCTCCTCAAGATGCCTCTGATACCATTCCAAAGGAAGGCCATCTAAGCCCGGGTTTTATTGGAGGGTAATAAATGTATGGCCGTTGATATTTCGTCCAGCGTAATGGGTTTTTCAAGGGAGGCTTGCTGGGAAGTAGTGAGTGTCGGGAGGTCGAGGGATTCAAAAAACCCCAAAGTCCATTTCTGAGGGAAGAGCTGAATCCATAGTAATCTGCAAAGGCTTGGCTAATAGTTAGTGCGTCAGAGGTAATAGACCCGTCAGGGAATTGAGGCAATCGAGACATCCTGAGAGTCCTGAATTGAAATCACCTAGGATAAGCATAGGGCAGTTAGGCAGAGAGGCAAAATGGACATTAAGGTCAGAAAACATTGCAGCCGTGACCAGGGGAGGGAAATAAACCGTGACCAAAATAAAAGGGGTACCATGGATTGACACATGTAGGATGACATACAGCCCTTTAGTATCCAGGATAACTTGATGACACACAAAAGGTAATCCCTTACGTATTAATATTGCAACCCCCCGGGCAAAATTAGAATAGGTAGATTGATAGTGATTGGCCACCCAGTATTTTTTGAGGGCCAAAATTTTGGAACCCATAAGGTGGGTTTCCTGAAGACATAAGACGTGGGGTTTAACATGTTTTAGGGACGCAAAAATAGACTCTCTGTTAAATTTAGCGTTCAGTCCGCGGATGTTCCATGAACAGACATTTACTTCAGCCATAAGAGGGGCGGAAAGGGATAAGATTTGAGAGGAGGAGGGAGGCCACAACTAGCTCCCCGGTCCCGGCCACGACTGCAAGAAAAAATGAGGGTCACAGATCCACACTTACACACATCCATATGTACATCAGAACTTTTTATACCCAGAGGGTATAAAACAAATCCCCTGCCCAGCTCCAAAATAGAAGAGTGGGCCTATACCCAAAACTTACACCGTACATGGGGCGTATGGCCTGCATCAGGAGGCAAAAAGAGTTCCAAAAAAGAGTTCCAAAATCAAAATAAAAAATTCTCAAAAGAACAAAGAAAAATGAAAGGGGTGTGTGCCCCAAAGCAGCTCAGGCTCGGTCAGGACCAAGTCCAGGTATTATCCCTTACAACAATAGCTTGATCAGCCATAGCTATGACATTGAAGCAAACATAAAAATTTCCTCCCTCCATATCAAAAAAGAAAAAACAGGGTAAGATGCAAGAAAAATCAGGGGGAGAAATAAGGATCCATTTGCAGCAGCAATACCAGTAAAAATAAAAAGGACATCATTAGGCAGGGAGTTTCTGCTTGACACGCTGGTAGCAGGCTCTGCGGTTGTGAACGGTCGTAGAGTAGTCTGGAAAGAGGGAAACCACAGCATTGTTGATCCAAAGGCTTCCTTTCTTCCTGGCAGCCCCCAAAATGGCATCCCGATCTCTGTAGTTATGAAGGCGAATCACCATCGTACGTGGAGGGTGACCTTCAGGGAGGGGGCGTCCTGGAACTCTGTGGGCCCTCTCTGACAAAGCAGGGGGACAACTGCTCGCGGCCGAATTCTTGTTCAAGCCATCTCTCTAATAAGGCTACAGGGTCAGACACCTCTACCCGCTCGGATAAGCCAACCAGGCGTAGGTTATTCCTGCAAAGGTGGTTTTCGAGGTCATCGAACTCATCTTCCAAGGTTGTAATCTTTCCCCCATATGTATTCAATTTGGGCTGGATAGGGGTAACCGTGTCCTCCAGATCACTGATTCGTTGTTCAGTCTTAGTGACCCGACCTCGCAGCTTATGCATATCTTGCCGCATAATGGCTAAGTCAATTTTGAGCCCATCCACCTTTGCCATAAGGTCTGCATGATTTACCTTGATGGTGGCTAGGACCTCAGCCAATGTAGGATCCTTGGCGCCATCTGCGACCACCGGGTCTGGTGTCGCTTTCAGGAGCGCTTCCATGAGGTCCGGAATTGCAGGGGAAGGTGGCGTTGATCCGTCCTGGTCGCCTCCGAAGAGATCCCGCGTGGAGGCCGGGGACGAGCTGGGCCCGTGGATGGTAGTGCAGTGGCCATCTTGGCAGGAGCGCGTGGTGATGCTCGTTTTTTCCCACGCCACTTTTCCATCCACCACATTACCCTCCAGAGATGCAGGAGACACACCTGGCGGTATTAGGCTGAAAAAGAGGCGAGTATGTGCGATGGCTGATCAGGATGGAGCAGGATTGTGCAGGGGAAGACCGGAGCTACTCTTGTGAATGTTGTATTTAATGGTTTGTAATAAAAGGCTGCTACGCCCATTCAACTCCAAATAAAATGTGTTGTCTGGTCATTTTGGAAGAGGGGATTGGTCAATTTTTTTAGTGATTTATAGATAATCAGAGCCTCTGCATTCTGTAGGTTCCTCAGTCATGTTTGTCAGCAATACCATGGAGGAATGATTACCTTACTAGGAGGTTATTTCATTCTTTAAGTCACGTTGGCCATTTAAAGCCATCTAAATGGTCAAGTACACATCTTTAAAGCCCACTCCTCATTTTCCTAACAGTAGGCCTAAATACCTGCTTTTTCTGCTATGGGGTAGTATGTGACCTCCCTGTGATACTGCTTAGGTCTCAAATTCAGTTCCCAGGCCTGAGCATTGTGAGAATATGTATGCTTACATTGGTCCAGCTTGGACTAATGTAACCATGCAAGGAAAAAAACATACTTTGAATTCAGCTTTAAAGCACCAGCCAACACTAGGAAATTTAGTGCCTGCTGTGATAGAGACAGTGTGATGACTGGAGTCCTTTACAAAGATGCTGCCTTTTGATGCTTAATTGGGCAAGGTGACAGTATCTTTTCAATGCTTACCTGTCCTATGCTGCCAATTGTCACTCATGAAGAGCTATGATAGGTAAAGGAGCTTCAACATCCGACACATTTCTAAATGCTTTTCCGGGTCCACTTTATGTGCCTTGGTTCCATCTGCTGGCCCCTACAATGCTACAGAACACTTATATACTTGACCTTTCCTGCTGAAAGTGCTAGTAGCCTCACCCTTTATAATTCTCATTTGCAACAAAACTTTACATTTATTTAAAAAATGACTATTTGGTCTTTTCTCTGACTTTCCTGATCTACATACTTTCTCTGAGTGACTCAGAAAGTACTAAGGACAGTGGATGAGTAAACCATCCAGTCAACTAGTGTCTTTCAGAAGAGGTCAGCAGTAGGAGTCTCTGCATTTCTCTCATGACAGCTTTACTTAAAGTGAATTTGTGGTTATGTCAAACAGCCAGGCATGTATATAAGAACATAAAATAAAAAGTGACCTCTGCACTTGGAACAGGTTTTCCCTTTGACCTCAAATAATCAGTGCAGGAACCAAGGGCATTTATCTGATCTCCTGATGTCTGGTTCATTTACTATATTACCCTGTTTCCCTGAAAATAAGACCTAGCGTGATTGTCGGTGATGGCTGCAATATAAGCCCCACCCCCCAAATAAGCCCTAGTTAAAGTCCTTGTAGGTCTTCTTTTCAGGGTAGGGCTTATTTTCGGGGAAACAGGGTAGGGCTTATTTGGGTGGTAGGGCTTATATTGCAGCCATTACTGACAATCACGCTAGGTCTTATTTTTGGGGAAACAGGGTAATAGAGTGTGTGTGTGTTTTTTGTATATATGTGTGTATGTGTGTGTGTATGTGTATATGTGTGTGTGTGTGTATATATATATATATATATATATATATATATATATATATATATATATATATATATATATATATATACAGTATCTCACTAAAGTGAGTACACCCCTCACATTTTTGTAAATATTTAATTATAACAACACTGAAGAAATTACACTTTGCTACAATGTAAAGTAGTGAGTGTAAATTTGCTGTCCCCTCAAAGGATTTTCCCGCCCCGGTGTCATGTGACTCCTTAGTGTTACAAGGTCCCAGGTGTGAATGGGGAGCAGGTGTGATAAATTTGGTGTTATCGCTCTCACTGTCTCATACTGGTCACTGGAAGTTCAACATGGCACCTCATGGCAAAGAACTCTCTAAGGATCTGAAAAAAAGAATTGTTGCTTTACATAAAGATGGCCTAGGCTATGAGAAGATTGCCAAGACCCTGAAACAGAGCTGCAGCATGGTGGCCAAGACCATACAGCGGTTTAACAGGACAAGTTCCACTCAGAACAGGCCTTGCCATGGTCGACCAAAGAAGTTGAGTGCACGTGCTCAGCGTCATATCCAGAGGTTGTCTTTGGGAAATAGACATGAGTGCTGCCAGCATTGTTGCAGAGGTTGAAGGGGTGCGGGGTCAGCCTATCAATGCTCAGACCATATGCCGTACACTACATCAAATTGGTCTGCATGGCTGTCTTCCCAGAAGGAATCCTCTTCTAAAGATGATGCACAAGAAAGCCCACAAGCAGTTTGCTGAAGATAAGCAGACTAAGGGCATGGATTACTGGAACCATGTCCTGTGGTTTGATGAGACCAAGATAAACTTATTTGGTTCAGATGGTGTCAAGTGTGTGTGGCGGCAAACCAGGTGAGAAGTACAAAGACAAGTGTGTCTTGCCTACAGTCAAGCATAGTGGTGGGAGTGTCATGGTCTGGGGCTGCATGAGTGCTGTCGGCACTGGGGAGCTACAGTTCATTGAGGAAACCATGAATGTCAACATGTACTGTGACATACTGAAGCAGAGCATGATCCCCTCCCAGTGAAGACTGGGCCGCAGGGCAGTATTCCAACATAACGACCCCAAACACACCTCCAAGATGACCACTGCCTTGCTAAAGAAGCTGAGGGTAAAGGTGATGGACTGGCCAAGCATGTCTCCAGACCTATACCCTATTGAGAATCTGTGGGGCATCCTCAAACAGAAGGTGGAGGAGCACAAGGCCTCTAACATCCACCAGCTCTGTGATGTTGTCATGGAGGAGTGGAAGAAGACTCCAGTGACAGGCTGTAAAGTTCTGGTGAACTCCATGCCCAAGAGGGTTAAGGCAGTGCTGAAAAATAATGGTGGCCACACAAAATATTGACACTTTGGGCCCAATTTGGACATTTTCACTTAGGGGTGTATTCACTTTTTTCACTTTTGTTGCCAGCGGTTTAGACATTAATGACTGTGCGTTGAGTTATTTTGAGGGGACAGCAAATTTACACTGTTATACAAGCTGTACACTCACTACTTTATACTGTAGCAAAGTGTCATTTCTTCAGTGTTGTCACATAAAAAGATATAATAAAACATTTACAAAAATGTGATGGGTGTACTCACTTTTGTGAGATTCTCTATCTATCTATCTATCTATCTATCTATCTATCTATCTATCTATCTATCTATCTATCTATCTATCTATCTATCTATCTATCGTGTGTGTGTGTGTATGAGTGTACAAATATATATTGCATTTGATTTGTGTGTGTGTATGTTTGGGAGTAGGCAATTCTCAGCATTATAAGAAAATAGTGAGGTGCTGCTTCAGCCTGATTTATTGAGTTTGGTTAGCTGAGATTTAATTATTTCTCCCACTGACAGCTACATTGCAGCTGTTGTTTTATGGCAGAAATTAAATGAAAGTTAGCTCTGGTCGTGCATGGTGACAGGTCTTTCATTTTAACCTGGATCATCTGCCAGCAGGGAACTAAACTTGGAATAATTACTGGAAGACAAACACCACTCATTGATTCCTTTAGTTTTACAGAACCTTGTTTTCGGCAAAAAATTCTCTTTTCTTTTTAAGCTGTAATTTAACATAGTGTTTACACACATTATATTTACCATTATATCTAGACAGTGACATCTGTGATACAGCTCACATCTGTAATGGGTTGGCTGATAACCAAGCAGCCTGTTTGCTTATGCTTGTGATAAATGTAGATGTTGTGGGCATATGCTGGCTCACATGTAAAGCTGCCAACCAACAGTTTGTTATAATACATTTTGGGTAGCTGCTTTATTCGAATCAATTTGAAAACAAAGTGGAGGGATTCTTGGAATTGAGATTATTATTATTATTATTATACAGGATTTATATAGCGCCGACAGTTTACGCAGCGCTTTACAACAACATTAGGGCAGACAGTACAAGTACAATACAATTCAATACAGGAGGAATCAGAGGGCCCTGCTCGTTAGAGCTTACAATCTAGGAGGGAGGGTCAAGTTATACAAAAGGGTAATAGCTGTGGGGGATGAGCTAATGGAGAAAATAATGCAGTTGTTAGATGGAGGCAGGATAGGCTTCTCTGAAGAGGAAAGTCTTCAGGGATCGCCTAAAAGTGGATAAATTTGGAGACAGTCTGATAGATTGGGGTAGGGAATTCCAGAGGATGGGCGAGGCTCGGGAGAAGTCCTGGAGGCGGATATGGGAGGAGGTGATGAGGGAGCTAGAGAGCAGGAGATCTTGGGAGGAACGGAGATGGCGTTTAGGTTGGTATTTTGAGACTAGGTTAGTGATGTAGCTGGGGGCACAGTTGTGGATGGCTTTGTAACTTATTGTTAGTATTTTGAATTTAATTCGTTGGGCGAGTGGCAGCCAATGGAGGGATTGGCAGAGAGGGGTAGCAGACACTGATCGGTTTGTAAGGTGGATGAGTCTGGCAGCAGCATTCATGATGGACTGAAGGGGGGATAGTCTATTTAAAGGTAAGCCAATGAGGAGTGAGTTGCAGTAGTCAAGGCGAGAGATAACCAGGGAGTGAATCAGGAGCTTTGTAGTTTCACTGGTTAGAAAGGGACGTAGTTTAGAGATGTTGCGGAGGTTGAGGCGGCAAGCTTTGGAAAGTGATTGGATGTGGGGCTGAAAGGAGAGTTCAGAATCTAGGATAACACCTAGCACCCTGACATGTGTGGACGGGTGGATGGTTTTGCCATTGCTCTTGACAGAGAAGTCAGGGGAAGAGGCACGTGGGGGAGGAAATATTATAAGCTCAGTTTTGGACAAGTTGAGTTTGAGGAAGTGGTGTGACATCCATACAGATATGTCGGTTAGTAAGTTAGTGATGCGTGAAGAGACTGATGGAGTGAGTTGAGGGGTGGAGAGATAGATTTGTGTGTCATCAGCATAGAAATGATATTGAAAGCCATGAGAGGCTATCAGCTGACCCAGGGAAGAGGTGTAGATTGAAAATAAAAGAGGTCCAAGAACAGAACCTTGGGGGACCCCGACAGAGAAGGGAAGAGGAGTGGAGGAAGTAGAATTGTAAGTGACACTGAAGGTGCGTTGGGATAGGTAGGATGAGAGCCACTGAAGAGCACAGTCACGGAGACCGATGGAGTGAAGTTTTTTGAGGAGGAGGGGGTGGTCAACCGTGTCAAAGGCAGCTGAAAGGTCCAGAAGTAGGAGTACAGAATAGTGTCCGTTGGTTTTTGCAGTTAGTAGGTCATTTGTGAGTTTTAAAAGAGCAGTTTCTGTGGAGTGTTGAGGGCGAAATCCAGATTGAAGGGGATCAAGAAGGTTGTTTTTAATGAGGTGGTCACTCAGTTGGTTGTAAACCAGGCGTTCAAGGAGTTTAGAGGAAAAGGGGAGCAAGGAGATAGGGCGTAGGTTGTTAAGATTGGTAGGGTCCAAGGATGGTTTTTTGAGTATGGGAGTGACCAGTGCATGTTTTAGAGCATCGGGGAAGACGCCAGAGGTGAGGGAGAGATTGAAGATGTGGGTTAGAGAGTGTAGGATGGGGTCAGAGGGTGACCGTAGCATTTGAGAGGGAACAGGGTCCAGGGGACAGGTAGTTAGGTGGGCGATAGAAAGGAGTTTAGCAACTTCGTCTGGAGTAGTAGATTTGAATAGAGGTAGTGTCAGTTGTATCTGTTGACATGGGGTCTTAGCTGGGGGAGATACCTGTAGAGTGGAGATTTCATCACGGATTGTATCAATCTTGTTTTTGAAGTGATTAGCGATTTCCTGGGCAGTGAGTAAATCAGTGGGGGGAGGCAGTGGAGGACAAAGTAGAGAGTTGAAGGTAGAGAAGAGTTTACGGGGATTGGATGAGAAGGTATTAATAAGAGTTGTAAAATAGGTTTGCTTGGCAGTGTGGAGGAAAGAGTAGTATTTTTGGAGGGCAGATTTGTATTGGTTGAAGTCTTTGAGAGACTTAGTCTTGTGCCACAGACGCTCAAGAGCGCGACTACGTTTTTTGAGAATTTTAGTGTCATCTGTTTGCCAGGGTTGTAGGGGTCGAGGCCTGATTCTGCGTGTAGTGAGGGGAGCGAGCTTGTCCAGGGTGGAGGACAGAGATTTATTGTATATGGATATGGCTTGGTTGGGGCAGGACAGGGGGGAGATTTTGTCATAGAGGTGGTCGGTAGCAGAGTAGAGGAGAGAGGAGTTGAAGTTGCAAAAGTTTCTACGGGTGACGGTTAGGCGATTGGAGGGAAAGGTGGTGGAAGACAGGGGGAGAGAGAAACTAATAAGGTGGTGGTCCGAGAGAGGAAAAGGATTGTTTGAGAAGTTGCATGGAGTGCATTGGTAGGAGAATACAAGGTCAAGGGTGTTGCCGTCAGAGTGAGTAGAAGCCTGTACCCATTGCTTCAGGTCAAATGAAGAGGTTAGAGTAAGAAGTTTAGAAGTAGCAGGAATGTTTGTATTAGCAGGGATGTTGAAATCACCGAGAAGGATTGTGGGAATTTCCGAAGAGAGAAAGTAGGGTAGCCAGGCAGAAAACTCATCAAGGAAAGTCGATAATGGTCCAGGGGGCCGGTAGATCACAGCAATTCTTAGGGAAGTGGGAGAGAATAGACGTATACAGTGGGCTTCGAATGATGAGAGTGAAAAAGAGGGAGGAGGGTGAATAACCTGGAAGGTGCTCTGGGGGGATATATATCTGCTACATTAGACTGTTCAATATTTATAGACTGAGGTGTATTTCATGACCGATCCCTGAAGAAGAAATGATTACAGAACATCTCTGCCTTAGGCAGTACATGGAAGAGGGAGAAAGACAGAATGTAATTAAAGAATATGTCGTGGATGTGTCTGCTATGAATATTAATTTTGTAGAAGTAAAAGCCTTGACTATTATATTAGTAGATCCATGGTTTTTACTGACTTTACAACACAGACCTTTCCAGTTAGTTTCATAGCAGGAAGTATTTACAGCAGAGACTGAGATTTTGGGGTATACCAAGCCCAGAACCTTAGAATGTTGTATAGCTTTGGGTTTCAACTAGTCGTCATCATTTTTATCTGCTTTACTTATGCTAATGTACAAGGTAATTAATTTTTAGGACAAAACCTGAGAAATTCCCAGCTCAACTCACCAACCAGTCTGCTTACCAACCAAATTAACCTGTCTAACAGTATGCGCTAAAAACAGGGGTTTAGTTGGCACACATTTGCAAGTGCATGAGTAAGCTGCAAGGCCACTTCACGGCACCCTGTATTACCTGCAGTCCTAACTCTTGTAAATTTATGAGAGTCTCCACAGTGGAAGCACATGCATTCTGATAGATAGATGGGGGCAGGTGGGCCCGGAGGTAGCCCAATCCTCCTTAAAGACACAGGGGCACACTGGACACTCAGCGCATAGCACAATTGCAGTAAAGGTGTCCAGAGCGTCCCCTCACCAATATTAAATCAGTAACAAAATGGCCCCTGCCCACACCTAAAACTGGCTTTCACAGCAGGGAGCACATGGAAGGGCAACACATGCAAGACAAAACCAGAGAAATTCCCTGTTCACCAACCGGTCTGCTTACTAACTGAATTAACTGCTTGCCGACCATGTGGCGTTGTTTGACAGTGGCATGATGGCTCCCCTGTGCGAATCGCCATAGCTGTACGCAAAACCTGGCCTGGTCAGGAAGGGGGTAAATCCTTCCGGAGCTGAAGTGGTTAACCTAACAGTATGCATTAAAAACTGATTTATATAGTACACTGGACTGGTTGGTGAGTTGAGCTGGGAATTTCTCTGGTTTTGTCTTGCATGCGTTGCCCTTCCATGTGCTCCTTGCTGTGAAGGCCAGTAATAGGTGGGGGCATGGGCCATTTTGTTTGTTAAAGAAGTATTAGGAACATTGCATATTAGGACATGTGGAGTATACTTAGTTAAATATTATTTATGAACTTTTAAACCTCGTTTATTTGGGGATCTGTGCAAAAGTGATTATATGGGGATAAATTAATGAACAACAGCCTAGCCTATGAACCACATCTTTTTCTTCACATTTTGTTCTGTGCCTTGTACTATTACTTGAATTCACAATGCTTTCACAGTTCTTGGCCGTTGTGCATTTATCTGAATAAATATTTTCATAAAACATTGAAAGTTGATATAAATAGAAATGTTAAGATTTTTTAAATATATCTGATCATATACATTCATAGTGCCAAGGAATTTGTACCCCCGTGGTTTGATAAATACTAATCAAAGAAGAAGGGAGGGGGCAGAGGTTAACATAACTAGCAAGGTACAGTGATTCCAGATTTAGACCTTTACTAGTGCCGATACTCCAATATATTCAGCACAGAATTTAATCAGGGGATGCATGATAAAAAATTATGAGCATTAAAAGAAAATACCTGAACAATCTTCAGTAAATATAAAGGGAAACTGGCTTACCTGCCAGCCTTGTGAACAAAAGACCCCAGGCTGAATAACCAGGTCTTGGCTTTACACTGCGTTAGCAGCACAGCTTGATATACAGTATATATCTGAGATTTTTTTTAGAAACAATAAATTCAATGAATAACTTGGATTCTTTTAAATATAAGGTGTAGGGTAAAACCAATTTTACTTGTAGGTACTGTATCTGTCAGGAGTGTGTTTCGCTCCTGCTCCATTACAGCTGCTGGTCTTATTCCAGCACCCTGGTTTTGGCTGTGATGCATTCTCCCTGTCTGCTTGCCCACCTGCAAGGTGATTGATGTATCCAGTCTCTGGGTGGAGACCAAACCTGTTTTAAGCTAGCCAAGCCTGCAATCTCAAGCTTGTGATATTGTGTTTAACACGTGCTTCAAGCTCCCTGTTTTCCTGCCCTGCTCTGCTGTTTCGATTTCCCTGTTTATGACTTCAGATTGGAACTCTGAATATTCTCTGAATTCTGCCTGCCTTTTGACTATGGATTGACCCTGACTATTCTGAACCTTGCCTGCCATGTACCTAGACTGTCATTGAACCACTTTGCCTGTCTGACAACCACAAGTACCTGTTGTGCTCAGTTCATGCCTGCCCTGGAGTGGTAGCCAGGCTCTATAGGATTGTGTATAAGTCCTGGGGGCAACCAAGTACCAAGTAGGCCTGCTTGCCCTGTGGGAAAAAGGACAAGGGGCTGCTATAGGTGAATAACACAGAAGCCAGCTATAATGTCTGACCACCTGCATTAGGGGTAAGCGTGACAGTATCCCAGGTTAAAAGTTACATATGTGGTAATCCATCATACCTTGTAATGTATATCATACAGCATCTCTTGCTCTTCACCTGGGATCCAGCCTCCGAAGTCGGTGAGCAAAGTTTAAGGCGCTGCAGACTTTCCATTCCATTTCTCCCATTTGTTACAGCATGAGAATTTTAATACAGCACAGTGTGTTTTATGGGGGCACTCAGCAGGAGGGAGAAGCTAGGAGCACTGGTGGGGGACCCAAGAAGAGGAGGATTGGGGCTGCTCTGTGTTAAACCATTGCACAGAGAAGATAAGTAGAACATGTTCGTTATTTTAATTTAAAAAAATCAAGTGTTTACAAACACTTTAAGTAGCATATTTAACCACTTGCCGACCACAATAGGTAGATAAGTATCTTCCCCCTCTTGGTGTTTTCTCAACGCCATCTCCGATCTGATGGTGCTGCCGGCTGCTCACAGAGGCAGTGACAGACTAGATGGTCTCCGATTGCCTCTATGGCCTTGGAGGACCGTAGTGACATCATCACGTCACTTCTGGTCCAAGGTGGAAGTAAACATATTTTTTTTTTAAAAGCAAACAATCAAAACTATTTTATTTTTCATCTTTTGCTTTTAAAAGTAAAGGAGAGATTTGGGGTCCCTAGGGTCTCTGCTAAAATATATATATATATGTTTGGGGGTTATACATAATTTTCTAGCAAAAAATACTGATTTAAACAATCGGCAAAGTGGCATGGGTGCGCAAAACAACGTACCCGTACGTCGCTGCGTCATCTGCGGGTCATCTGCCTGCCTGCGGGTCCCGCAGACTCGATGTCCGCAGGGGTCCACGATTGTGGCACGGAGAGGCAGAACGGGGAGATGCCTATGTAAACAAGGCATTTACCTGTTCTGTCTAGCAACATGACAGGGATCTACTGCTCCCAGTGATCGGGAGCAGTGATCTCTGTCATGTTCTAGTGAGCCCATCCCCCTTACAGTTAGAACATGCTGAGGGAACACAGGTAACCCCTTGATCTCCCCCTAGTGTTTAACCCCTTCCCTGCCAGTGACATTTACACAGTAATCAGTGCATTTTTATAGCACTGATCGATGTATAAATGCCAATGATCCCAAAATAGTGTCAAAAGTGTCCGATCTGTCCGCCGCAATGTCGCAGTCACAATAAAAATTAATAAAAATGCCATAAATCTATCCCCTATTTTGTAGAAGTGATAACTTTTACGCAAACCAATCAATATACGCTTATCGCGATTTTTTTTTTTTTACCAAAAATACGTAGAAGAATGCATATTGGCCTAAACTGTGGAAGAAATTAATTTTTTTATATATTTTTGGGGGGGTTTTTTTATAGCAAAAAGTAAAAAAATATTGCTTTTTTTTCAAAATTGTCGGTCTTTTTTTGTTTATAGCGCAAAAAATAAAAACCGCAGAGGTGATCAAATACCACCAAAAGAAAGCTCTATTTGTGGGAAAAAAGGACATCAATTTTGTTTGGGTGCAACGCCACACAACCGCGCAATTGTCAGGTAAAGCGACGCAGTGTCGTATCGCAAAAAAGGGCTTGGTCAGGAAGGGGGTAAATCCTTCCGGGGCTGAAGTGGTTAAATTCAGGAGCATTCAAACTGTAAAATTATTGAATTTATGGCTCCTGGTCAGTTTGACCTTTCTTTGGAAAGCTGTTTGTTAGCAGGGGATTTAAGAGTTGTTTATCCAGCCATCTTCAATGGACAAATCTTGTATTTTCATTAAAAAAAATTCTCTTTAAAAGCTGTCAATCTTTAGAAATAAAGTGCAGTAAAGCCATAACAGAAAAGGTATATAGGTTAATTTACCTTGCCCTTTCTGCAGTACACACGCTCCATAATTATTTACAGTTCTGGCTCTTTGTGCACAAAAGTAAAGTTTAATGAGCTCTTTTCTAGTAATGTCATTCTCACGGCAAAAGAAAAAAGCTCAGGGGGAGATTTTTCAACCTGTGCACAAAGAGAAGAAGTAGTACATGGCAGTAAATAATTTGAAAGTAATTTAATGCAAGTTTATAGTTTGATTTATATATTTCCCTCCTCTTCCTCCTTTTAATGAATATGATGTGGCTCGATTTACAGGAGATAGGAATTTGATTCTCTCTGTACCTTGCTTGATAAATCCCTTTCATAACAACTCATTCTGAATTGGGCTAGAAGGAGCAAATGCTTGGGTAATATAGTACTGATAATATGCTTGTGAAAGATATGAGACCAGCATCCTTAGATTTTGCAATGTATTGAAGCTAATAAATAGCAAATACTCAGTTGATGTAGCAAATGGCTGTATTTATTATACTGCAATAACAGGTAAGGGCAAATTGGGGTAGTACTGTTGAACATCCCGGGCAGTTTGCTTTTAAAATCGTACTATTTCACATATACTTACCGAGGGCTTTTTTATCAGAGAATAGGTACAGGTAATCTAACCTTCTGAGATTCCCTTGTGTCTGCCCTTACCCACCTCCAATTACTGTCCCTTGGTTCCACCTTTCAACCACATCCCAGTACCACCTCCTTTAGAGAATACAGAACCAAGTATTGTTTTGTGCTGCTAAGTAATTTGTATGGAATGTGTCAATGATAACAAGAAAAGCAGTAAAATAGATCCCCTGCAATCAGCAATAGTTGACCCCCCCCCCAGCAAAATTAGTTCCATCCAACAATATTCCACCCCCCCCCCCACAACAGTATGCCCCCCCAGCAACATTAGATCTTTCAGCAGCCAGCAACAAGTAGACACCTTCCTCAACAGAAGATCCCTCTCAGCAACCATTGACTACCCAGCAACAATAGATCCTCCACCAGCAACAATAGATCCCTCCAGTGACAATAGTTTCCTCAACAACCAGCATCAATAGACACCCCAGCATACCCCAGCACCCTTTGCCGTACTTACATTCAGTGCTGGAGGTGCCCTGCGCTCCCTGAGAAATGAAATGCAGCAGTTGCTGGAGTGCATTCATGCAGACAGGAAGAGGCTACATTAGATTGGCATCTGTGAGATGCAACAAAGAATGAACAAAAATTGCAAACGATGTGAATAGAATTTGTCAGTTGTTTTATGATGCACAGTGCTTCAGCAAACTAAATTATCATTGATGTAGTGTTTACATCTATTATAAAAAGGATCAAGTTTATTTTTATTGCTTTAAAAGTTTTTGACAAATGTCATAGGGAGGAAAGTGTGCCAATCATCTGTGCCCTACAGGCATTATGATTGCCTGTGGCAACTGTCTTGCTCTCTTTTGTACTAAAAATTGTATTTTATTAATTAAACAGAACAATCTGTCCTGTCTTATGCTATGAAATGTGTTAAGGTCTCCTTTTATATGTATTACTTTGTGAAGTAATAACTTTATTTCTGTAATTTTTATGTATTTTCTAAAAACTTGAAAAACCTTTTCTTGTTAGATTAAAAAGTTGAATTTAAATAAACATGTTCTTTTTTTCATGTAAATTTTAGAGGTGGAATACATAACAATACGTGTGTTCTGTCTTTCATTGCCATGGCCAGCCTTCACATCCTTTTGAGTCTATAATTAACTTTGCATGCATTTGCATTGCAATCCTCCAGAAAGCATTGCATTATAAATTATCTGTTTTATGGGAAGGTCCTTTCAAAATCTTTTCTGAGATACTTCTATTCATTCTTTTCTGTGAGATGTGAACAATTATTGATGCAACAAAGTTCTAACATAATGGAAATCTAAAACTCAAGAGCCCTTGTATCTTCAACTGAATAAAGAATTCATAAGCAATTAGAAAACTGTAAACTAATTTTAACTTTATTCTCATATTTGCCATTATAATTTCTGCTTACTTTGCGTAACTGCACATTAAATGGTTAGTAGTTGCCTTTCACCACACTAAGGTCCTGGTTTCCCTGCCATCAAGAACATTATCTACTTGGAGGTTGTATGACCTAATACATGAAAGTAGGTGCTTCTATTTCCCAGTGTTATAATGCGATTTTATCACTAATTCTCTGGCAGAGGCATCTGACTCCTCATCCACGCGATCTGCAAAGAAAATACGGCACTCCACTGTATACTCTGCAATCTTGTGTTTATTGGCCAGTACCAAATGACAGCCAAAAATGTCAATGCCTTTCAGCCAAACTGGCTTTACTTCTGAATAAGGCCAGTTTGGCTGAAACACGTTGACATTTGTGTCTGTCATTGGGTACCCTCCAATAAATACAAGATTGCAGGGCATACACTGGAGTGCTGGCTTTTCTTTGCTTATACTATTTTTATAAACTATCTTTTTGGGGGTCCTTCAAGTGCACTTGCTTCTTCCTACAATGAAAAACCCTAATACTATAATTCTCCTTTAATGGAATTTTAAAGACAACTAATAAAAAGTAACATCCAAAAAATGATATAAGCTTTATTACAATATCATAAAATCCTCCTCAATTAAAATCCATAGTAGCAAACTGTTCACAATAACGACTTCATATACAGTAATGTTTGATGAGCTTAAGTGGAACTCGGCTCCACAAGTTGACAGGGTTTTGAGCATTGCTTGTGGAGCTGGGATCAAGGAATTTGAGAGGACAATCTTGTGGACAGGACACCATTATTACATATTCAAGGGAAAACTGTTGGGGTCTTTTTGGATGGGCTTGTGTCGTCCTTGTATGCCTGAATGTTGTGTCATCTGAGATGGATGGCTTCCACAGTGTGAGATAAAAGGATGTTTGGTTCTTGTGAGGCTATTAGTGATATGATATCCCTGATGAAGATACTAATAAATTCAAAGAGTTGAAACGCATTGACTGGCCCAGTTTATTGAAAAAGCTGTCACTCAAGGAATTTGTGGTGTAAACTAATTCTGGGAGTACCACTTAAGATCAAACATTACTGTATATGAAGTTATTGTGAACAGTTTGCTACTATGGCTTTTAATTGAGGAGGATTTTATGATATTGTAGAAAAACTTTTATCATTTTTAAATATATTATTTTTATTTGTTGCCTTTAAAATCCCATTAAAGGAGAATGATAGTATTGTGTATTTAACAGGGATGGTGACAACCTCACACCCATAGCTGATGTGAATTTCTAGTTGACAATGCAAAAGCCTAAAGGTAGTTTACATAGCTTTAATGGAAAATTGCCCTCCCATATGTAGTTAAAGTGGTAGGAACTGTAAGCTGCTTTGGAAGCAGGGGTTAATGGGAATGGCACACAATTCTCTGTAAAGCACTATGGGAAAATTTCAGCACTGTATAAATGAGTTAAAAAGAAAACATTGTAGCTCTAAAAATGGATGAAGGCCAAAGTTTGTCTAGTTCAACTTACAGTGCCTTGGAAAAATGTTCACACCCCTTGAAATTTTCCACATTTTGTCATGTTACAACCAAAAACATAAATGTATTTCATTGGGATTTTATGTGATAGACCAAGACAAAGTGACACATAATTGTGAAGTGGAAGGAAAATGATAAATGGTTTTAATTTTTTTCTACAAATAAATATGTGAAAAGTGTGGCGTGCATTTGTATTCAGCCCCCCTGAGTCAATACTTTGTTGAACCACCTTTAATTGCAATTACAATTAAAAGTGTTTTTAGGTATGTCTCTGCCAGCGTTGCACATCTAGAGAGTGTAATTTTTGCTAATTTTTTGCAAAATAGCTCAAGCTCTGTCAGATTGGATGGAGAGCGTCTGTGAACAGCAATTTTCAAGTCTTGTCACAGATTGTCAATTGAATTTAGGTCTGGACTTTGACTGGGCCATTCTAACACATGAATATGCTTTGATCTAATGTAGCTCTGGCTGTATGTTTAGGGTCGTTGTCCTGCTGGAAGGTGAACCTCCGCCCCAGCCTCAAGTCTTTTGCAGACTCTAATAAGTTTTCTTCTAGGATTGGCCTGTATTTGGCTCTATCCATCTTCCCATCAATTCTGACCAGCTTCCCTGTCCCTGCTGAAGAAAAGCATCCCCACAACATGATGCTGCCACAACCATGTTTTACAGTGGGGATGGTGTGTTTAGGGTGATGTGCAGTGTTAGTTTTCTGCCACGCGCAGCGTTTTGCTTTTAGGCCAAAAATTTCAATCTTGGTCTCATCTGACCAGAGCACCTTCTTCCACATGTTTGCTGTGTCCCCCACACGGCTTCTTGCAAACTGCTACAATTGAACTGCTCTGTGAGATTTTCAAAGCCTGGGATATTTTTTTATATCCTAACCCTGCTTTAAGCTTCTCTACAACTTTATCCCTGACTTGTCTGGTGTGTTCCTTGGTCTTCATGATGCTGTTTGTTCACTAAGGTTCTCTAACAAACCTCTGGGGGCTTCACAGAACAGTAGTATTTATAATGAGATTAAATTACACACAGGTGGACTCTATTTACTAATTAGGTGACTTGTGGAGGCAATTGGCCCCATTAGATTTTAGTTTGTGGTATCAGAGTAAAGGGGGCTGAATACAAATGCACGCCACACTTTTCAGATATTTATTAGTAAAACCATTTGAAAACCATTTATCATTTTCCTTCCACTTCCCAATTATGTGCCTGTCAGGGAATTCCTGTGAAACGTCTGGCACACAGATATGTGCATGTTATATCTAGAAGAATGGCTAACAGGCGCGTGCATGCGCGTAGGAATTCGCGGGTGCGAATGTGCATGTGCACACACAATCCCTCTTGGCGCCAGATGGACTATTTAAAGGGAGCTCATTTCCTTTACTGATTGGTCTTTAGCTGTATCCTGTGTCCTGATGGATCCTGCATGTTCTTCCGTTGCTGACCTGGCGCATTCTTGACCTGACCTTGGATTCCGTTCTGGTCTTGTTGTTTACCCTTGACCCGGCTCCGTTCCTGACTTTCCCTCTGCACATGATTTGGTACCTCGCTGCCTGCCTGTTGATGACCCTGGCTATTCCTGAGATTCTGCTTCTGCCTCTGATCCTGGCTCCCGGTACCACCCAAGTGCTTGCCTGGCCGTCTGCTGCACCAGCTCTGTACACCGCTGTATGGTCCAGCCTCCAGAGTCCTGACGAGCCACCTATCCAGAACCATCAACATACGTGGAGTGCCCCTTTGGTCTGGACCATTTCTCTGAACACTACCGCTGTTCTGCAATCAACATCCACAGGCACTTGTGTCCCTCCAGTCCATCGGCACCCTCTGTCTCATCCTCAGTGGGGCCAGGGTGGGATATATAAGAGAGGCCGACCTTGTCAATTTAGTCTCCTATCAGGTACGTGACCGTGCCACTTTGTGTTGGTCTATCACATAAAATCCCAATAAAATACATTTACGTTTTTGGTTGTAACATGACACAATGTGGAAAATTTCAAGGGGTATGAATACTTTTTCAAGGCATTGTATTGCACTTTTTTTTTAGTGCCGATTGGAATTTTTTTTTAGAATTAACTCAATGGCAGGTGTTGTGTTTTGTGCCTGGATTAAAGATCATAAATAAAAGATTAAAGCAGTTGAGAGCCAAGCAAGAAACAAGTATTGATACTTTCCCTCTACATGAGGTATTTATGCGTGGTGTTTTATGATATTTATAGTTTAGTTTTTGCAACATAATTAAGGTTACTTTCCAGACTTACACAACATTAGAGCATCGTTTGAGAAATGGTTAGTTTTTGTATTGGTTCTTGAGAGAAATGTAGCTGTTTTCAGATATCATCCCATCCCATAAGTAGAAGGAAAAATCAATAATATAGATATTTTCAGCAATTAAACATCTCAGCATGAACAAGAGGATTAGCAGTCAAAAATGCCAATCATTAATCACACAGAGAAGACTGTATGAGGAGCAAAGCTTGGCATTGATGTTTCAGTCATTTCCATTGAGGTTTGTTACAAGGATTTAACACAGTATCAAAGAGTGGCTAGCCTTTCATACAATATAACTGGTTCTTACTAATATAAATTCAGCCACTTATACCAATCTGCAGTCTAAATAAATCAGCATACAGTAAAAGGTTGTTTCCCCAAAATGTTAAGCGTCACTGTATTTTGTAAGCTGTGATATGGACCACCAGTGGTACACTGATCCTCAGCAGCCTCACATCCAATTATTATTATTATTATTATTTCAGGTACTTATATAGCACCATCAATTTACGCAGCGCTTTACATATACATTGTACATTCACATCAGTCCCTACCCTCAAGGAGCTTACAATCTAAGGTCCCTAACTCTCATTCATACATACTAGGGACAATTTAGACAGGATCCAATTAACCTACCAGCATGTCTTTATAGTGTGGGAGGAAACTGGAGTACCCGGAGGAAACCCACGCAGGGACAGGGAGAACATGCAAACTCCAGGCAAGTAGTGTCATGGTTGGGATTCAAACCAGCGACTCTTCTTACTGCTAGGCGAAAGAGCTACCTACTACACCACTGTGCT
The DNA here is from genome assembly GCF_042186555.1 of Aquarana catesbeiana. NCBI lineage: Eukaryota > Metazoa > Chordata > Amphibia > Anura > Ranidae > Aquarana > Aquarana catesbeiana. Next base: position 383,022,787 of record NC_133325.1, read on the forward strand.
GCCCAGGGCTATGCAGGGCTTGAAGACTTTAGAGGACCATAGACTGCCAGAGCACAGGGAAAAAGAGGCTGCAGGGACTGGATTTAACAGCACAAAGCAGCCTGCAGGAGCGCAGAATCTGCTTTTACAAATCCCTCAGACAGAAATAAGCACCTAACCAGGTTTCCAGCATATTTGATCCCCTGGACTTTGATTGTCTTATTGTGCAAGGGTTTCCTTGAACTGCTCTGAGACCCTTCGCAAACAAACTGCATCCTGCTATAGCCAAATATTTCACATTTTGACCTATCACCTGCTGTCATTTTTTTTTGCAACCCAGTTCTTTATTCTCGTGCATAGGATGTGGAAACAAGACTAAGCGACTCAACTATGCACAAAAACATTAGTCACAGCACAAGTCGATCAGTGGGTGCCGACGGTTGATAATGGGCCAGCACCCATTGATCGGCTTGTGCTGTGACTAATCACAGCCAGTGCAAGTGCTGGCAAATGTACTAGATATGTGATTCGGCACAGGAGAGCCAATCTGCCGCCGTACTCCTACGTGGGGTGGCCACCAAGAGGTTAAACTATAAACAAAGGTCGCCAGTGTGCAGACTGCCACCCCTTATGCTGGTTCCTGAAGTTCTGGCTACTTTCAAGGAGTGGGGTCCAAAATATAGCAGAGGCTGCCAACCCATGCTCTTGAGTTTCCAGTTGTGGGGGAAGTTGGCCTTCTGTGCAGCCCCTGGTCACATCACGTGACTTCATCAGAAATCACACAATGTGACTATTTTTTGTTTTTTTATTTTTGTGGAGTGAAAACAAGCAGCACATCAGTGGAAGGACATTGGAGCACACTTTTTTTAAAATTATTTTAAGGATATATTTATGTTGAATATTTATAAGGGGATAATACTGGTTGTGTGAAATTTTACCCAATGCATTACTGCCCCTATTTATATGAATATTCACATGTTTTGGGGCATGAAACCTATAGTGTGAGCATTTTTCAAATAACAAACATGTTATACTTACCTGCTTGGTGCAATGGTTTTGCAAAAAGCAGCCCCTATCCTCCTTTTCTGTGCACCCTCATTATAGGATTTGATTGAAAGCAGTAGCAGCCAGTGGCTACCACAGCTATCAAACTGCCCCGTGAGGAGGGAGAGAGAGGAGAGAACCGCTGCTCTCGTGCACAGCGCTGAATTGAGATCTGGCTCAGGTAAGTATATTGGAGTGGGCTGGGGGAATCCTGGACACAGAAGGTTTTTTACCTTAAGGCCATGTACACACGAGCGGACTTTTCGGCAACAAAAGTCCGACGGCCATTCCGGTGGACTTTCGTCGGACTTTTGAACGAACGGACTTGCCTACACACGATCACACCAAAGTCCAACGGATTCGTACATGATGGCGTACGACCAGACTAAAATAAGGAAGTTGATATCCAGTAGCCAATAGCTGCCCTAGCGTGGGTTTTCGTCCGTCGGACTAGCATACAGACGAGCGGAATTTTCGGCCGGACTCGAGTCCGTCGGAAAGATTTGAAGCATGTTTCAAATCTAAAGTCCATCAGATTTTCGACTGGAAAAGTCCGCTGAAGGTCCGATGAAGCCCACACACGGTCGGATTGTCCGTCAGGCCAGTCTGGTCGAAAAGTCCACGCGTGTGTACGCTGCATAACACTTACCAGGCCCTGTGCTCCACATTTAAAATCAGCTAGCCAGGTCGTTTTTTGCAATTTTTCCATTGCTTTTTTGTTTTTCCCTTACAGCTTGCACAGTTTGTTAAAGACCTCCCAAACCTTACAGTTTCTGAAAACGTAGGACCAGTAGAATATAATGGAGGGGATAATGATTTTCTTAGGCCTCATGATATTTGCGCAAATGTTTATCAAAACAATATTTTTGCTAAAAATACACAAAAATAATTATTAGTGGATACATACATGGTAAAATTTCCAAAATTCCTGCTAAATTCCTACTAAATATAAAAGTTAAAACTGTATTGAGTTAATAAATAACAAATATTTTTACAATCTAAATTGCACCTTTTTGTGAAAGGGTGAAAACTGATGGTGCGCAAAAACTGTCCATAAAAAATAATGACTAAAAAAACTGGAGGTGACTATATTTTCCTTATAACTTTCAGAGTTTGTAAAAGACCCCCCCCCCCCCAACCATACATTTTCTGAAAGCATAGGACCTATAGTAAAAAAAAGTGCTACTGATTTTTTTTTTTTAGGCCCCACAGTAGTTGCGCAAATGTTTATCAAATCGCTTTGTTCACTAAACATACACTAAAATCATTATTGGTGCACAAACACAGCTTACAAAGTTCCTGCTAAGTTGCTGCTAAGGCCTCATTCGCATGGGAACATACTAAAGTGTGTTCTGTATATCCCTGTACAGGCAGTCCTATTCATGTCAAATGGGATGCAACAGCTGCACAGGTGCAGCCGCTGCCAATCTGGGAGTTCAGGGACACGCACCCGGACCCACATGGATGTCAAATTGGCTGTGTTTGTGCATTTGTTACATCCAAAATGACATAAGTGGGACTGGCTACACAGGGATGCACGGAACACCTGTGCAGGTAAACATGACTTTGCAGGGCCATATGCTGTAGCATCCCCTGTGTGAACAAGGCCTTACTATGTTTTCTTAAATTTTTTTTACGTTTACATTTTTTTCACAATTTTATGGTTATATATTTTGTTTATCATTCCGTTTTTCCCCTTCCCTTTCTCTGCAGCCTCAGCTGAACTGTACATGAATGAATAGGAGTCTGTATAGAGACTCCAATTTATTCACAAACTGAAGCATAGTAAACAACCTGACACAAGTCCAAAGTACAAACACGCATGCTCGGAAGCAAGGACGAGCCAGAAGAGGTCGGTCTTGTAAACTAGCATTTGTAATGGAGAATTAACATTCGTGACGTGGCAAATTATGAAATCTCCAAATGCAGCGCACAATTGTCTTCTTATTTAACCGATTGCCAACTGCCGGCTGCCATATGACAGCCAGACGGCGCAGCTCTCGTTCTGGGAGGGCGTCATATGACGCCCTCGCCTTCACTGCCCACCAGGGGGCGTGAGCGCGCTGCATGCAGCAATCGCGCGCGCCCGCCGTGTCACTGGGCACCTGATGCGCATGCCCGGTGGCCGCGATGTCCTCCGGGCACCCGCGATTGCCCGGTAAAATGGCAGGACACACACAGATCTACGTCCTGTCAGAGGAGAGGAGACCGATGTGTGTTCTCAGTATAGAGCAACACCGATCGGTCTCCTCCCTTTGTGAGTCCCCTCCCCCTTCAGTCAGAAACACTCCCTAGCAACATAATTAACCCCTCGATCACCCCCTAGAGTTAACCCCTTCCCTGCCAGTCACATTTATACAGTAATCAGTGCATTTTTATAGCATGGATCGCTGTATAAATGTGAATGGTCCAAAAATGTGTCAGAAGTATTCAGATATCAATATCGCAGTCACGCTAAAAATCGTAGATCGCCGCCATTACTAGTAAAAAAAAAAAAAAAATAGTAAAAATGCTATAAATCTATCCCTGCTATAACTTTTGCGCAAACCAATCAATATACGCTTATTGCGTTTTTTTTTACCAAAAATATGCAGAAGGATACATATCGGCCTAAACTGAGGAAAAAATTTGTTTAAAAAAAAAATTGGATATTTATTATAGCAAAAAGTAAAAAAATATTGTATTTTTTTCAAAATTGTCGCTCTTCTTTTGTTTATAGCGCAAAAAATAAAAACCACAGAGGTGATCAAATACCATTAAAAGAAAGCTCTATTTGTGGGGAAAAAAATAATAAAAATTTCATTTGGGTACAGTGTTGCATGACCGCACAATTGTCATTCAAAGTGTGACAGTGCTGAAAGCTGAAAAATGGCCTGGGCAGGAAGGGGGTGAAAGTACCCTGTATTGAGATGGTTAATGGGATAATAATGAAGCTGCTTTGCTGGTGATACTGATGTTGCAAACAAATTTTCAAAGGCTTTTTTTTCTAGTGATAGCAAGAATAATATTATTATGTTTTTGTCTGTTTTTTTTTTTTTTTTTTTTTTTGGGGGGGGGGGGGGGGGGCGCATGTTACCAAAGCCCCATTATCCTGTAGTTTTTAAGATAAAAAATACAACTATGTCCCTTGTCGATTTTACATTGTATTTTTTTAAATGTAACTGCCTACTCCCGAACTGAAAACAGCCAAGTATTATTCTCCACAATTTTTTTATTGTGCATTAAAAAAAGAAAACAAATAAAATTAGATATGATATCCGCCAATAGAACTTAACCAAAAAGTGCATTCTATGTATCCAAAAATATAGGAAATATACCAAATCAAATCATTATTCAACCAAAAAATAATGTCAAAGCAATAACTCCAAGGCCAATAATAAATAACACATTATCTCTTCCGATTCCGCAACATGTCTGGTTGACGTACAGCCGTTCAGAAACGAACTGAAAGGCACAAAATGAAAAGTGCGAAATGAAAGGTGCGAAATGAAAAACGCAAAAAGAAAAGCGCGAATCAACACTCACCAAACTTCTATTAACACTAAATTAGCAGAAGGAGCCCAAAGGGTGGCGCTAAAGAGCTGAAAAACCATGTAGTACGTCTAGCACGTCACTGCGTTCATAATTGTTGGCCAACATTTGTGTGTATGCAAGACAAGTTTGAGCCAATGCCCTTCTGCCAAAATTCCACGGTTTTGTTGGCAAACAATCCCATTGTGTGTACGAGGCATTACTCCAGAACAGGTCCGGATAAGACAGAGTTACTCCAGTCAAGCTGCACATGCTCAGTTTGGTGTGTATTTCTATAGTTTTTTTTCTTTGGAGAATGCATATGATCAGCAGACAAACAGCACTTCCAGACAGAGAGTGAGGGGTCCTTGATCCTGATAGGACAGCTCAGTGCAGTATGAAAACTCCTCCTACAAGCTTTAACGAGGAACTGATAAAAGTCACAGGACTGCTATATACTGTTGATGAGAAAAGGCATTTAGCAGTTTATAACTACTAAAACTATTACATTTCCATGTTCTGTGTACTGTGAATGCAGGGTCCTGGGTGTAGTAACACTTTAAGGTTTTAGAACCACTTTAAAATATAAACAATATAAACACACACACACAGTGTTGCACGCATTACTGTGCCTTGTATTTTACTGCAATGCACTGCTATTTTTTTTTCATACAAAGCTATTGTGGAGGCCCCCTATACAAAATTTACTAAGTTGACTGCTAATGCTATATAGTTTAGTTGTTGAATGAGAGTCAGAGGATGTTATAAAAGTTTACAACAGAATATATTGGGACATATACAAAATTTACAGTCAATTAGGTGGGTTGAAACTTATGGTCATTTCCTCATTATTCCTGGTTACAACTGACAGATGAATTAGCATTTCGGTTTGCAGTCTGATAACAAAGGCAATTTGTCCACACACACACAAATAAATACTAAGTGCTACACCAGGTTGATTAAATTTACTTTTGAGGGGTTTGTCATTGCAAAGCAAAAAATAAAACACTGACATGTTTGAGTTGGCTTTTTTCATATTTCTTTTCTGATTCTAATGTATATTTTTCCCTTTAGCAGTTAATATCCTAGACAAACATAACTGTTAATGTTAAGCAATCTATGCTAATTGGCAATCCTCATTTTCTTAAATGTTCAATTTGTGACAAACCCAAACCTGACATTTTAAATTTAATTGCCAATGTTAATTACAATTGATTAGAGGCTTTCGTTACTATAAGTGGATTTATATTGTAAAAAGCTTGCTTATCTTGAATAATTAGGAAAGAAAAATGTTGGAGTGTTCCAAAAGTGCTTATATGATTTTTCAATTTAAAAGTTAAATACCAGTCATTTATATAGTAAAGCATTTATTATCTCCAGGAAATTTTTTAGATGAAGAAAAATTGTTCTATAAAAATATTTCTTTATTATATTATATATTCTTTTATATATGCATCTGGATATACAGTGAAATTAAAAAACCCTAGACCAAGCCACTATTCCATCTGGGAATCAATTGTGCCCTACTGCACAATCTTATTACATATCAGATCATTTGATTTGGGTATGGACACATGTAGATTTTTCTCGATAACGCAATGTATAGAGGAGAAAAAAGTTTTATGCATCTATTTGGTTTAGGATTATCACAACTACATCATGATCATGATACCACCTGTGACAGTGATAGGCCTTGCAATTGTGTGAGTCTAGGCAGAAGACACACAAGGTTCTCAAAGATGCAGCTTTAGGGGCTGCAGAGTGTTGTGTCTGAGCAAAGAAGGCTGGGTTTTCAGTTTTCTCCTGGTTTTGTAATCCAAGATTAGGGTCTGGAGTCCAGAGACTTCAAAGTATTTTGGGTGCGAAGAAGCTTTCAATCCTGGGGTCCTCTTACTGGAGATTTGCAGGCTGAGTGAGTGTGTAAATGTGCACACTCATGCTCAAGGCTCCTGTTCGCAAACCGGTGTGCTCTGCTCAAAAGACAGAACTTCATGCTGTAAAAGAGATTTCTTGTCCATAGGACTGAGGGAGTCAACATGGCTAGGCAAGTCTGGAGGACTGGGAGAGCTGAGACAACTACGCAAGTCCAGGGGACTGAGGTTTCAGAGGAGTGAGAGAGCCTGGGGTGCCAGGAGATCCCCTATTGAGAAGGAGTGGGCCAGTGTAGCAGGGTGCTGCATCTAAAAGGCTGAGAGAGCCAAGAGACCCCAGAGAGCAAAGAGACTTGGTTGAGATCATCTGAGGGACCAGCAGATAGCCAAGCAGTAGTGCTTCTGAAGAGGGAGTCAAGTGACTTGGCATTTTTCAGTTTCCTGTTTTGATAAAAGTGTACCAGCAAGTCCTGAACCACAATTCAGACTGGTATGGACTACAAATGCCTTTACCCCAGAGCTAACAATCTTCCAAGATCATCTACCATATTAAGCCACATGTTACTTTAAAACAACCAATTAATTTGAATTGGCTTTACAAATGCTGCTTGCACCAAAAAAAAGTGCAAGCAGCATTTTTGGCAGCACAGCACATGTGCATTAAAAAGGTGTGTTGGTTCAGAACGAATGGCACCACACTGACTGTACCAACGTGCATTAGCACTGTTCAATATGTGAATGGGCCAGAAGGGTTCTGTTCAGCTATTATGACTAAGTTATAGTTGAACTGTAGCTAAATACAAACTTTTGTGATTTACACATATCTGCCAGACAGCACAGCCAGGCTGATGAAACCACTTATTCTGTTAAAGTTAAGAAATGTTGTGGGGTCACTTCTTCACCTGCAGTCGCCTGATTAGACGATGGGGTAACAACTGGCAGTGAATCAGACCAGTACAAGAAGCAGCATAACATTTCATCTACATTATTAGAAACACTATTCTTCTATCAGCCGGACTAGTTTAAAATGCAAAGTAATAAAGATCCTTATCTTCTACTGTGCTATGCACTAAAAACTGCAATATTGTGCGGTGTATAAATAATTTCTATATTTTACTTAATACAAGATAAATCTGAATTAAACCAAGTGGCATATTGTATAAGACTACTTGGAATCAGTCACTCAGTTAAAAAGATATTTAAAGTGGAGCTCCGTTTTTTTTTTTTTAAATCCCCCCCCCCCCTCGTTATATTTGCAGCTTATGCAATCTAATTCAGCATATGCTGCATATGAAAACATTTTCTTTTTTAATGTGCTTATTTATATTCACTGTACCCTCCGGATCCAGTGAGCTTTCATCCTTAGTGTGGGCAACTGAAGAGTTTCTTCTGGGAAATGGTGCAGCTAGCTACCCAGAGTGCACCTCCCGATTTCACACCTACACAGTGTAAACAAAGTGCAGCGCACTCTGTCTATTGCAGTTTGCCCATTGACTCCAGGGACTGATGACACATATCCCAGGAGCCAATGGGAGGCCGGATATGATGTACCTAGCCACGTACCTTGACTTTTTAGTGACTCGAGAAAGTAAAATGCTTTAGAAAAAAAAACAATCCAAACATTTAAGGCACTGTGATCAGCAACGCCAGGGGCCAAACTTCAAATACAGGGTGGAACTCCACTTTAAGTAAGCATAGCCTAAAAGTGAACCCATACAGGGCAAAGTAACAGGTTCTCCTAATATCTCCCTTCCTCTACTACTAATAGTTTTCTTTCTTCTGCAAACATTTAACAAAAAAAAAAAAAAAAAAGCAGGATAATCCATGGAATTCGACCTCTAAAATTAGTTCTTTTCAGCATATTCATTCTGAAACGTGGTTTACATAAGACTAATTTCTTATTTATTTATATATTACTGCTGATTTTTAAAAGAAATGCTCTACTTTCTTGGTCATGATACAAAAATGCCATTCCGTCAATTTGGAGTCAGTGTGAAAGGCTTCAGGTTGTTGTCATTACATTTCATTCTTCTAGTCAGCTACCTCCTTAACTGAACACACCACACATTTAGCAGGCCTCTTGATAGACAGGGACCTGATAGAACAGGCATTATGCCATTTAAAAGACGTTTCTAAGTTTATTTTCTCATGCAATTGTCAGTCCAGAGAAGTAACCTAGGAGATTTCTGCGCAGAGTTTTTCTAGTTCGAGTTTGTTAAACGAAAACTGTGCAGAAAGAAATGAGAGGACTGACCTTATTTCAAAAGTGTCTCTGGTTTCAATAGTCTGAGTCACTGACCTGACTTGGAAAGAATAAAAACCACTGGATAAAAAAGGAGAGTTTATAGTATTTTCAGCGGAAGTTAAGTGATAACAGCCTCCACATTTCTCATAGTATAGGTTCCCTTTATTCATCTGTCTTGTATGCTTAGGATCATTACTTAAAGTGGTTGTACACCCATTCCGATGACTTTCATGTAAATGGTCAAATTGCAGGTTTTAAAATGAGTTGCGCTATGTGAAAGTCTCCTTACCTGCTTGCCTTTCCTGTATTCTGTATATTTTTCACTTCTGACGTCACCTACTCATGCGCCTTATCTCCTATTTTTCCGGCAAGCAGAGACCCTGCTGGAAAAATGCAGGGTCTATGTCGGGGCTGCATCATTTCTGAGTGTGGACGTCAGCCCCGACATCACGCGAGACTTGATTATACTTCTGCAATGTGAAGAGGATCGTGGACACCTTGGATAGCGCTATTACTGCACATGTGTGGGATGAGGGACAATAATAGCTGTGAGCGGAAGTAAAATAGAACCCGGAAGACCACATTTCCTATGGCGGCGGCTAAAATCGAGGATGAGCGTTTATAATATAAAAGAAAAAAAAAAAGCAGAACGATTTTTGGGCATTTTAGTGCCCATTTGATTGAAAATCAATATTTACATTAGAATGTTGTTTAACCGCATGCCGACCAGCACACAATAATATACGTCGGCACAATGGCACAGCTGGGCAAATGGGCGTACAGGTACTTTATGTCCCCTTTAAATCGTGGCATTGTGGGCGCGCGCGCTCCCGCCACATACTCTGTGACTGTGCCCGCGGGTCCCGCAGACTCGATGTCCACCCGGGGCCCGCGATCATGTCACGGAGCAGCAGAACGGGGAGATGCCTTTGTAAACGATCCATTTCCCTGTTCTGCCTAGCAACAAGACAGAGATCTACTGCTTCCTGTTTCGGGAGCAGTGATCTCTGTCATGTTCTAGTGAGGCAATCCCCCCCCCCACAGTTAGAATCACTCCCTAGGACACACTTAAGCCCATGATCCCCCGCCCCCCAGTGTTTAACTCCTTCCCTGACAATGTCATTTAAACAGTAATCTGCATTTTTATAGCACTGATCACTGTATAAATGACAATGGTCCCAAAATAGTGTTTAAAAGTGTCTGATGTGTCCACCATGATGTCGCAGTAATGATAAAAATCACAGATCGCCGCCATTACTAATAAAAATAAATAATAATAAAAATGCCATAAATCTATCCCCTATTTTGTAGACGCTATAACTTTTGCGCAAACCAATCAATATTCGCTTATTGCGTTTTTTTTGTTTTTTTTTACCAAAAATATGTAGAAGGATACATATCAGCCTAAACTGAGAAGGAAATTAGTTTTTTATATATTTTTTGGGATATTTATTATAGCAAAAAGTAAAAAATAATGCTTTTTTTTTTCAAAATTGTCGCTATTGTTTTGTTTATAGCGCAAAAAATAAAAACTGCAGAGGTGATCAAACACCACCAAAAGAAAGCTCTATTTGGGAGAACAAAAGGACATGAATTTTGTTTGGGTGCAACTTTGCACGACCGCGCAATTGTCAGTTAAAGCGACGCAGTGCCTTAAGTGCTCTGGTCAGGAAGGGGGTAAATCCTTCCAGGGCTGAAGTGGTTAAATAGGGTATCTTTTAGAGAGTTTACTACCACTTTAAGCTGGCCATACATGGATCAAAATTTTGCCTGTTCAGCAGGAACTGGCTGAATTTTGATCCATGTGTGGCCACTGCAGTTGAGCAAAAGTCTATACACCACTCCACTTTTGTTCAACCTCTCTGTTGGATAAAAGCTGCCTAATGCCTGCTGCACTGATCTGTGTATTCTGACAGAGGCAGAGTCTCCCCACTGTCAGAATACAATAGTGCAGCGGGAGAATTCCCCTATCCACCTCGAATGTGTGGATAGGGGAATCCGTCCAGTTTTTTCATTCAGCCCGCTGGCTGAATGAAAAGCCGAACCATATATAGCCAGCTTTACTCTGTTACAATACAGTATTCATAAGTTTTATTACATTACTTAAAGCAAACTAAAGATACTATTTAAATACTTTTTAATATTTAAAACAAGCTCACCCATCTATGCATGTCTCCATGCTTTATTTAGTTGAGAAATTACCTAAACAAAAATGAAGCATTACTTCCTGGATCCATCTGCCCTTAGCTCAGGCATGAAAGCAGGAGAGTGTCCTTAACTGAGAAAGCCCCTCCTCCCAGACGAAAGGAAAAAAAAGTGCCCATGAAGACTCCTGGGATATATGACATCATTTTGACCTAGGCCAGAAAACAGGAAGCAATTGAAAAAGATGTAAAGAAAAAAACCAAAGTTTAAAAGTAAATATAATATACTTTTCTTTCTATTTACTAATGTTAGCAGCATACGGATAAAAAATAGTTGGTGTTGATTGAGAGTTTAGCACTGTACACCGTACCTACCAAGTGACCAATGGAAAAGCCAAGGCATTATCACGGGTGAAGTGTGTGTATGGAAACTGAGATTGTGGTTATGCAAATTGCAACTTTGGGAAAGTTTGCATAACTTTGGCTGCAAGGTTTTACATATTGGAAGCGATCATTTGGGTAATTTGCAATTGGGCGTTTTGGTGCATGGTAAACTTTTTTGTTTTCTACAAAACAAAAAAATCAGTTCATATACAGTAAACTATAATGAAAATGATTGCAATATATTTTCATTTGAGACCAGAAAAAAGTGAGAGGAAAATCCAAAGAAAACCATTCCAATACAATAAAAAAAATCAATTCCAGTGGGAAAAAAAAGAACTATAAAAAGAATACATTTGTATAATTAAGATACACTGTATATTGTGCTCTATTTTTATTTATTTATTTGTAAGTTTGTTTTTTCTTTTTCAGTTGAAACTTTTTTTTTATCTAATGCGTCAGTACTATTCTGGTCTAGTGTATGTGATTATTTTTTTCTTGTATGTAAATGCTTTTTTGCATTTTCTGTGAGTCAGAGCATACTATTGTATGAAAATATAATTTCTTCCAGAAAGGAGCAGCTACACAATTAATGAAAGGTTTTTTTTTCTTATAAATGTTTTGAAAAATCCCGCTTATAAGGATTTATAGCGCATAATTCGGGATTATTGTTGAAAGGACTAAGTTTGAGGCTACATATTTTCAAAGAGCTGAAAAGGAGAATAAGGGTGTCTCTGAGTACTTGGCTTCCTTTGTTGTTAATGCTTTTTTGGTTTTTACACAAGGCCTTTTTTCGTAATACAAAGGGTGTACCTGGTACTTTATGCAGCACAATAGAAGAGCCTCTCAGACAACACACTTATCAAGGTCAAGTGATTCCCACAGAAGAACATGTGTATTAGGTGTGGAAGAGAATGCTATGGCAACCACAATTCATACATGGTTACATAAGCTTACTGTGCGAATATCTGGTCAGTATAGTCTATTGTGCCCTGTGTCATGGGATTGGAAGCAATGTTTTTGCTGCTCAAAGTGCATTTCCAGAGGAAAAGGAGAAAGCTTTTAAAGCACACACAGCAGCACAATCATGTAATGGATGTTTCCCTTGGACACAGCGCATCTCTGATCAGTACAGGGATGCTGTGATTGGCCCTTATACCACATGATGTCTGTGTCCAATCACAGCCATCACAAAATGTAAACAAAAAGCACATGTCTATACACAGCGCATGTGAGGAGGAGTAGAACCGATTTGTACCTGCCAGTGCTGGTCTGTGAGTTTACAGTGGTTTTAGCACTTTTACTGTAGATTTACACACAGATCACACACAGTCCGGCCATCTGTCATCAGTGCACCATTCAACATCTGTCACAGTGACCCAGAGCACATCAAAGTCTGTCACAGTGTCCCATCAACATCTGTCACAGTGCACCGTCAACATTTGTCACAGTGTCCTAGTGCACATCAACATCTGTCAGTGTCACAATGCACCAACATCTGTCATAGTGTCCCAGTGCGACATCGACATCTGTCGGTGTCCCAGTGCACCATCAACATCGTTCACAGTGCACCATCAACATCTGTTGGTGTCTCATTTGACAATCAATATCTGTTGGTGTCCAAGAGCACATCAACATCTATCACAGTTCCCCTGGTGCACTAACATCATCTGTCAGTGTCTCAGTAGACCAACGACATCTGTCGGTTTCCAAGTGCACCATCAACATCTGGCGGTGTCCCAGTGCACCATCAACATCTGACGGTGTCCCAGTGCACCATCAACATCTATCACAGTGCCCCAGTGCACCAACATCATTTGTCAGTGTCTCAGTGGACCACCAACATCTGTCAGTGTCCCAAGACACCATCAACTTTTGTCACAGTGTCCAAGTGCACTAATATCTGTCATAGTGTCCCAGTGCACCATCAACATTTGTCAGTGTCTCAGTTGACTATCAGCATCTGGCGGTGTCCCAGTTCACCATCAACATCTGTTAGTGTCCCTGTGCATCATCAACATCTGACAAAATGTCCCAGTGCATCATCTACATCTATTGGTGTCCCCAGTGTGCCATCAACATCTGGTAAAACAATAAAAACAGGTAGGTATCTGCACTACTGAAAAATGTACTAATATTGGAAGAGGAAAGCAGCCAGCACTATTTGTTGATAAGCAAATATAGAATTCTAAAAAGTCCACATGCGGCGCTAATAAGAAGAAACAGTCTTTGAAGTATTAAAAGAGGAAAATATGATAATCCCTTCACCAGCTTTCGGTGTGTGTGTATAGGGAAGCACACCACACCATGTGAGTATCACATCTGCTTACCAGATATCAGTGATAGGCATTGATAAACTTCCCAAGGAATGGAATCACATCTGAACTTGTCAATCACCAGTAAGTAGATGGTTAAAATACACTGCAAAGCTTACATCCATTAACTTGTCCCAGGCAGCAACAAAGCAGTAAACTTGCAGCAGTCAGTGGGCGTCTCACCCAATCAAGGGGATAGATATCATCAGCAAATGGAAATAAAGCAGGATATAGTGAAGCCTGTCTCACTTGTGAAAGGATTTATTGTAACAACTTACATGTACAGTCAATAAGAACGATCATCATAAAACAAAACAGCCGCGGCATTCAGCATGCTGGTGTCTCATAGCCAGCCTGATGTGTTTCATCCGAGTGAATGTCATCAGAGGCGTGCTCCAAGCACATCTGTCGGTGTCCCAGAACACATCAACATATGTCAGTGTCCCAGTGCATCATTAACATCTGTTGGTGTCCCAGTACACAATCAACATGTGTTAGTGTCCTTAGTGCACATCAACATCTGTCTCAGAGTCAGCAGTGCAGCTTCAACATCTGAACACCAGCAAGGAGGAATTTTAGGTTTCTGAGCATGACAGACAAGAGTAACGGGGAGTTCTCACAGTCAGACTGACTCCGATTCTCAATATGAATCCATTAAGAGCAGTGGGTCAGTACCTGATTCAGAGAAAGAAGGTGTCCTAACAAAGAGATTCAAGTGATCTGAAGAGCAGCTGGCAACCACCAGCAGCGCTGTACATCCTGCTGAATTTTGGAGCACCAAGAGTGCAATGCAAACAGTGGGATGTCACATCAGCCTTAAAGAATTAGGGCCCATACTAGTGCCCCTGAGGTGCTTTTAAATCCCATATGGCTTCCCCCTAATTCAGTAGCACTTCCACCCCCCACCCCCCCATTACAGAGCAATCAGGCCCTTGTATAGTAACCAAAATTGTTATGCCAGTTTATTATACTGAATATGGGACTACCAAAAAACAAAACTGAAGCCCACTCCTACTGGTCCACACAACTCATTGATCACATGCCTCTTTATCCTTCTTTTATGCCCAGAACATGCTATGCAATGATCATGAGGTTTTTCACATCAATGATAATTCCATGTGCCCTCCTCAAAATCCTCCTGCTTATGACATGCTGTACAAAATATGACTACTCATCAATTTTTTTCCAATACATTCTCCAAAATGTATACTGTCTACAAAAGTATTTGTGTTGATGAATCTCTCATCTATTTTACTGGCAGGCTGGATATCAAACAATATATCCCCAGTAAAATTATACAAACTTTGTGAGAGTGCCACAGGATACACGTATAACTTCTGGGTCTATGAAGGAAAGGACAACCAGCTGGAGCCCTCAGCCTATATGGGGATTAGTGGAATAATAAGTGTGGGACCTTGTAACACAATTATTTCAAAAGTGGTATCACTTCTACGTGGATCATTTTTACACTACACCCCCACTATTCCTTCATTTTTTTTATCTGCAGCAAACTGTGGCCTGCAGCCAAACTGCAAGGGCTTTCCACAAAGGTTGGTCTCCACAAAGCTGAAAATGTGGGGAATAAAGAGATTTGGACTATAAAATGGATAGATAAACAGGATGTGTATGTTCTTTCCTCCATCCAAGATGACACCTCAGTGGAATTCCAAGGAAGACAGTCCTGTCCAAAAGAGTGCATACACTACTACAACCAGTTAATGGGAGATGTGGATTATACAAAACAAATGTTAGCCACCAGAAGATCAATCCATTCATACACAAAGTATCTATATACCAGTTTCAGTTAGCCCTGTGCAATGTCATTTATCGTAAGTACACACAAAGACAAGGATCATACCTAAAGTACTAAGAGGACATTGTAACAGCCCTTATCTAGCCCTGCCTCTGAACACTTTCACTCTGATGCAGTGAACAGGCTGCATGAAAGATACTTCCCTGATATCATCCCTTCAACCCAAACGGGCTGCAAACCCCCAAAAATGTTGTGTATGCACCAGTAAAAGAATTGGATGTGACACCCGATACTATTGTCCCCAGTGTCCCTCCCAGCCTGGCCTATACATTGGAGACTGCTTCCATATCTACCATACATCACTACAATATTACAATATTACTGAAGATATAGTGAAGATACTGTATTTGTCATGTGTCCACTACTGTTCCCAGAGCAGAGAAATCCTAAGGTTTTAGTTTTCTCCAGGTTTCTCTAAGATTTCTGGATCAGGGCCTGGACTCTTGAGGCTTCGAAGAGCTTTGAGTGGGAAGAACCTCTGTGTCTAGAACTTACCTGATCGAGGCCCTAAGTTTGATGTTTCTGCCTGCTACCTGGACCAATCCTTTGGCTATTTGCTGACCACATCTCTGCCTGTACTGACCCTGACCTGTTTATGGACCATGTTCCTGACTTCTGACTGGACTATTCCTTTGCCTGTTTGCTAACCACATTTCTGCTTGGCACCAGTACTGGCCCATCTGCATGTTCCACTCGCTACACCAGACCCACCCTTCTTTTGCAGACAACTGCACTACTAGAACCACAGGTACTCATTTGTTTACCTTTCGTTAAGCCTCCTGTACTTACTGGCCAGTGAACATAGCGCTATGGGAGCAGCTTTGTACCAGTAGGTTAGGCCTGCTTGGAACAGGGACTGCTATAGGTGAAGCTACACTATGCTACTATGCTATATTCACTGACCACTCATAAAGAAGCAAGTACAGTACAGTACATTGTTTTCTATACAGTGTTGGTTGATTTTTTTTTTAAAACACAGGTTGCAATGTCTGGTACATATTTAGTCCAAACATTGAAAAGGTTTTATACATGTGGTATCACCATACTGTGGAGAAGTAGCAGAATGTGTTTTGAGATGCACTTCTAAGTATGCCCATGCTGCGTGTTCAGAAGATTTTAAGAAATTGACAGTTTTGTGTAGAAAAAATAAATTTTCATTTTCTTTCCACATTTTACAAAAACGTGTGGCAAAAAAATGACTTTTTCAAAAGACTCATTATGCTTCTTAGAAAACACCTTGGTGTTTCCACTGTCCTGGTGCTCCAGGGCTTCCAAAATGTGATAAGTAGTCAGGAAATGTGTAATTTATGCCCCTAGAACATCTGAAGGTGCTCCTTGGATGTTGGGCCCCTCTTGGTGCTCCTTGGGCTAAGCTATCACAAAGTCTAACGTGTGGTATTGCCATACTCGGGAGAAGTAGCAGAATGTGTTCTGATATGTAATTCTAAGTATGGCAATGCCGTGTGTTAGGTAAAACTTATTACAAATGACAATTGTGTGAAAAAAATGTATTTACGTTCATAATTTTCCAAAGAATTGAGGGGGGAAAAAATTACAACTTCAAAAAAACTCACCATGCTTCTTACTAAATACATAGGACTGTCTACTTTCTAAAAAAGGATTAATTTGGGGGATATTTGTAGTGTTGGCATTTTAGGACCTCAAGAAATAAGATGGGCAGTTAGTACATCAGGATTGATCATGTAAAATACCATAGTTAATAGACTATAACTTTCACACAGACTAAATATTATACACTGATTTGGGTATTTTTACCAAAGAAATGTATTTGATCACCTCTGCTGCTTTTATTTTTTTGTGCTATAAACAAAAAAAGACCGACATTTTTGAAAAAAAAAAACAAAATTTTTTACTTTTTGCTATAATACATATCCAAATTCTAATACATATTTTTGGTAAAAAAAATCCCAATAAGCGTATATTGATTGGTTTGCGCAAAAGTTATAGGGGATTGATTTAGGGACTTTTAATTTTTTTACTGGTAATGGCGGCAATCTGCGATTTTTAGTGGGACTGTGACATTGCGGCAAACAAATCTGACCCTAAGTGACACTTTTGGGGACCAGTGACACCAATACAGTGATCAGTGCTAAAACAAATGCACCGATCCCTGTATAAATGACACTGGCAGGGAAGGGGTTAACTACAGGGTCGATCAAGGGGTTAAATGTGTTCCCTGGGAGGTGCTTTCTAACTGGGGGGGAGTGGATTCACTGGAGGAAAAGAGAGATTATGATTCAACTTAGCAGAAACACGATCTCTCTTTTCCTCCCTGACTGAGCAGCGGTGTGCTTTGTTTACATCGGCACACCTCTGCTCTGTCTCTCCTGCGAACGATCGGTGGGTCGCGGCCGCTGATTGGCTCCCACTGTGTCCAATCACAGTGATAGCAGCGCGGCCCCTAAACCGCGTGCTCAAAATCACGTACAGGTACATGATTTTGTGTACCCAGGCTGCTCTGCCGCAGTAAATGACGATCCGGAAGTGGTTAAACTGTATACGGTATGCAGCTAAATGCCTATTTACATCCTTTCAGTCATCCAACGAAGACAGAACATTCCTTGCAGGTTGCAACAATAGAGAGAGCATAAGTGATAGGAGAGCAAATTCAAGGAACTCTAGAGCAGAGTTCTACATTCCATGCAAAGGGGATGTGAGTAGTCCTGCAACTTTCTTCCCCTACTTCCACTTTAAGGAGAAACTCCATAAGATAGAGCCTCACAGACTACATTTTTGCTGTGGCTTGGTCCTTTAGGCACTACCCGTGTTGATCCTGGATTGACTTCTGCCAGACTATTTATAACTGAGCCTTACCTCCAAAGATGACCCACAAAGGACTGGGCAGGCCTACCACTTTCTAAGATCACGTCCTGCTGTTACTCTGAGGGCCTCTAGTAGCTATCCTTGAAACTAAACTGCCAACTTACCATTACAAGGTCCCTGAGCCTACTCTCAAAACTAACAATGACGACACCTTGTGGCCAAATTGGGGGACTACACTGGCCATTTCTGTCCCCCTGCCCTACAGTTTCACGACTGCCTATAAATACAAATCTTTGTTTCAAATCGAATTATCTGCATGTTCTTATATTTTTTTCAGAGTTTGCCATATACAAAAAATGCAGCATGACCTAACACACCAAAAGATAGTATAAATGGCTTCAGAGTGGGAATATAATGTTATTTGTATCAATTCATGAACAGAAAAGGTTACAGAATCTATAAGTGGTTTTACCAGCCTTTTAGCAAAAAATAGGTATAAATTTGCAAACGAAATATTAAAGCTCAACCTTGTTTTATTAGATCTTTATAGAATAAAGATGACAGTGTGTATAATTTCAGAGTAATAGGATGATCTCTCAGGCAGTGCTTTTTTCGCCTGGCCTATCATACAAGAGTTGACTGTATTCCCAGTAATCTTTCATACTCTATACAACTGTCACTATTCCACAGATCACTTAGCAAAAAGGTGATATTTATTTTTCTATTTGCCTCTTCACTCAGTCTTTGTGGAAACTCTATTTACCTCTTTCAACAGCCGTTCTCTCTCTTTTCTTTTTTCTCTTTTTTCTCTTATACATTTCACATTAACTACTTAAGGACCGGAAGGATTTGCCCCCTTAATGACCAGGCATTTTTTGCGATACGGCACTGCACCGCTTTAACTGACAATTGCACAGTCGTGCGACGTTGTACCCAAACAAAATTGATGTTCTTTTTTTCTCACAAATAGAGCTCTTTTGGTGGTATTTGATCACCTTTGCAGTTTTTATTTTTTGCGCTATAAACAAAAAAAGAACGACAATTTTGAAAAAAACAAACAATATTTTTTTACTTTTTGCTATAATAAATATCCAAAAAAAGTTAAAAAAGAAACAAATTTCTTCATTAGTATAGGCCAATATGTGTCCTACATATTTTTGGTAAAAAAAAAAATTTGCAATAAGCGTATATTGATTGGTTTGTGCAAACGTTATAGTGTCTACAAAATAGGGGATAGATTTATAGCATTTTATTTATTTTATTTTTTTACTAGTAATGGCAGCGATCTGTGATTTTTTTGTGGGACTGCGACATTGCGGCGGACAGATCGGACACTTTTGACACATTTATGGGACCATTTATACAGCGATCGGTGCATAAAAATGCACTGATTACTGTGTTAATGTCACTGGCAAAAAAGGGGTTAACACTAGGGGACGATCAAGGGGTTAAATGTGTTCCCTGGGAGGTGTTTCTAACTGTGGAGGGGAAGGAACTGACTGGAGGAGGAGAGAGATCGCTGTTCCTAATCACTAGGAACAGCAGATCTGTCTCTCCTCCCCTGTCAGAACAAGGATCTGTTTGTTTACATTAACAGATCCCTGTTTTGGCTCTCTGTGGAGCGATCGTGGGTGGTCAGCGGACATCGCGGCCACCTGCCACGTGCATCGGCTCTTGGGTTGCGCTATGTGTGCCCCCTATCGCTCTTAAAGCAGCCTATGGCGATTCGCCCTGGAGAGCCAACCTATCGCAGTATAATGATGACGGCTGGTCCTTAAGCGGTTAAAGTCTCTCTAAATTCAAAACATACATCTACAAATTGCAGGTTATTGACTGCTTTAGTTTTTCTTTTTTCAGGCTGTCTTCCCTTTAATTTTACCTGCTAATGTTGGAACTAACACACTACGTGTTCCTTTGTGTCTACACTTGCTTCTCCATGGTATTTATTGAGGGATATATGGTTATCATGCAAGCTGGACTTCAAACATGCCTGCCTTTGTTCATCTCCATTACTTTGTGTCTTGTTGGGACTAGTAGTTCACAAAAGGAGAGAAAACTTTTTTGATGCTGTCTGTTTAGCTCACAGGAAGTGATAATGACACTGCATTTATTTGGCACGATCAACAGATATTTTCTGTACTTGCTCGAAATATCTGAAAAGGAAACTCATGCAACCACCACATCTAAAAGCTGGTAAGCTGCAATAAATTACATTTTCAGTTTTGGGTTTAGATACACTTAAAGTGATTGTAAAGGATCACCTTGTAAAACAACCCATTCAGTTCAAAGTTGAAATGGAAGGCAAAACATTTTTGTATAGATATGAAAAAACATTATAAATACCTTTTTTGTTTTCCATTTTTTTAATAAGTGATCATATTCCCTCTGTTCTTTACTGCATGCAAGCTGGGGGGAGGAGAAGCAACAGGATACTGAACTTTCCAGTGAATGGCTGTGCGGGGGGGGGGGGGGTTGAGGACAAATCTGATCATTGGTGGAGAGCAGCATAGCTAGAGAATTGACCATGATGCATTCTTCTGCTTAGTGTGGTCAGTTTTAAATAGGAAAGCAGAGGGACTGGCAGGAAGACCAGGGATTTCACACAAATGAAGCAATACAAACATGGTAAAGCAGGCGCATATCAGGAATGTGAAATATTGGGGTAACAAACGCTGTAAATTTTCTGAGTACTCCACTTCCTCTCATTCTTATTATTAACTAAGTAGACCGTTGTAATTTTTTTTTTTAATGCAGTGATATTGTCTCTATGGCAGATTTCAAATCCTATAATCCTTTAAAAAGAGCAGGAAATAGGCCAAGCACTGCAATGCAGCACTACTGGTGCACTTTTTGGAGATCTAGCACAGGGCCCCATAACCAAGGCATCAAAACTTGCAGTTCTTGATATTATTTTCCTCTTTACATGCATAATGCAGCGCTGAGGTTAGCCTTATATGTAGCAGTGTAGTATTAAAGGAAAAATTTGACAAAACTGCCATTGCTGACTTTCTGCGAATATTCGTTGCCTGTACTATATTTCTGACTGTCTGGCTTTATTACTTTTTGACTTTGGCTGGTGGAGACAATACATATTTGTTTGCGAGGCTCTCTAATTTCAGTCCTCCCAGTCACTGATAGGGTTGCCACCTTTTCTTCAAGTCAAACCCGAACACTTCAGCGTCGCACAGCAATATTTCTTCATAGTATGCATAGATGTTGCTATTAAATTATATGAAGTTAATCACAAGAGTCCCCCTTTACATCAGCATCCGCAGAGTTCCCCTTTACATCAGAGTCCACAGAGTTCTCTTTTACATCAGAGTCCACAGAGTTCCCTTTTACATCAGAGTCCACAGAGTTCCCCCTTTTACAACAGAGTCCACAGAGTTCCCCCTTTTACAACAGAGTCCACAGAGTTCCCCCTTTTACAACAGAGTCCGCAGAGTTTCCCCTTTTACAACAGAGTCCGCAGAGTTCCCCCTTTTACAACAGAGTCCGCAGAGTTCCCCCTTTTACAACAGAGTCCGCAGAGTTCCCCCTTTTACAACAGAGTCCGCAGAGTTCCCCCTTTTACAACAGAGTCCGCAGAGTTCCCCCTTTTACAACAGAGTCCGCAGAGTTCCCCCTTTTACAACAGAGTCCGCAGAGTTCCCCCTTTTACAACAGAGTCCGCAGAGTTCCCCCTTTTACAACAGAGTCCGCAGAGTTCCCCCTTTTACAACAGAGTCCGCAGAGTTCCCCCTTTTACAACAGAGTCCGCAGAGTTCCCCCTTTTACAACAGAGTCCGCAGAGTTCCCCCTTTTACAACAGAGTCCGCAGAGTTCCCCCTTTTACAACAGAGTCCGCAGAGTTCCCCCTTTTACAACAGAGTCCGCAGAGTTCCCCCTTTTACAACAGAGTCCGCAGAGTTCCCCCTTTTACAACAGAGTCCGCAGAGTTCCCCCTTTTACAACAGAGTCCGCAGAGTTCCCCCTTTTACAACAGAGTCCGCAGAGTTCCCCCTTTTACAACAGAGTCCGCAGAGTTCCCCCTTTTACAACAGAGTCCGCAGAGTTCCCCCTTTTACAACAGAGTCCGCAGAGTTCCCCCTTTTACAACAGAACTCGCAGAGTTCCCCCTTTTACAACTGAACTCGCAGAGTTCCCCCTTTTACAACTGAACTCGCAGAGTTCCCCCTTTTACAACTGAACTCGCAGAGTTCCCCCTTTTACAACTGAACTCGCAGAGTTCCCCCTTTTACAACTGAACTCGCAGAGTTCCCCCTTTTACAACTGAACTCGCAGAGTTCCCCCTTTTACAACTGAACTCGCAGAGTTCCCCCTTTTACAACTGAACTCGCAGAGTTCCCCCTTTTACAACTGAACTCGCAGAGTTTGCCTTTTACATCTGAACTCGCAGAGTTCCCTTTCACTGTAAGGGGGGACTCTGCATACTCAGATGTAAGGGAGAACTCTGGGGACTATAACATAAGGGATTCTCTGGTGTACAAAGATGACTCTGATGCAAGGGGGAGCTCTTATGTAATGAGTGCTCTGAAAACCCTGATTTACCTTAGCGTACTCACGTAGAGGCAGGAGAGAGAAGGGGGGAGACTTAGTCCAGTCTGAATAATGTGTCCGGGTCTCAGACAGTCTGAAACTCAGACGCATGATTCCAAACCCAAACTGTCCGGGTGAATCCCGAACAGGTGGCAACCCTAGTCACTGACCTGGAACAAGCTTGCAGCAAGTAAAGTCAGAACTTTTGATGTGCATACTTTTTTTAAGGGTCAGTAGCTCAATTCTTTAAAGGAAGATGGTCAGCCTGAAAGCCAGGCAAGTATTACTTTCAGAAGAAGGTTACAAATAGCATCCTTTATAATTCTTTCATGATGGATTGCGAAATAGTTAGAATTGTGTTTACAAATCTACAACAGTTGAAATGCTTATAGTAAACATTATAAAGTAAAAATAACACATAGCATAGTCCACTGCCACTTACACAGTAAAGCAGCACATAAAACCGTGAGAATTAGCAAACTTCACGAAACTCTAGCAATACCAATATTGCACTTTGTACATCCTTATTGCTGTTCTGAATAGACCTGCTCATTTTCTTCTGGCTTCAGATATACTTGAACAATGATAAGAAACAGCAGTCTAATGGAGCCACAGAGAGATAAATGCACTTTTGTATTAAAGACCACCCACAGAGTCCACAATACTAGTTTTACTACTGACTCTTGGCACATTATGACGTTTCAGTGAGAAAAAATTGAAGTCAGCATGTGATAAAAGAAATGGCAGGCTCAATTAAGTCGAGTGCGAAGGGATGCTGGGAGTCAGTGGATGCAGAAAATAATGAACAGCCATTTACATCGCTGGCTGTAGCTTTGAGGTCCCTACGCTAAAGTTTCTGGCAATGATGTATTATTCCCATTTGTAATGTAATTTCATTCACTGGTAGCAAATAGATAACACTCTTTTCGCAGCCAGATTTGTTAAAACAGATTAGAAATGTGATTTCTGATGCTCTCAGGTAGATGTTAAAATGGCAATGTTCAGGCTTGACAACCCAAACGAATCAGAAATGCAATAAAAGATGATGCCACTAGAAATGAGCTGGGGTGAGGGAAGAAGCTATCTGACAGCCTGAAATGTTGGTCTTTGAGATATTATGATAAAGCCTGTCACTAGAGGTTAGAGTCTTCCTTCTGATGAGGTCAAACCCAATAGTCTTCCACTAATAGGAACAGCAACAGCTGATGCTACACAAAGCATTGAGATCTGTGTGTGCAACTATCCATTACTCCTGTGACCGTAACTAAGAATCATTTTTGTAAAATAGACAGCGCGATATATTAAATATGTATATACTTGTGAGTGTTAAAATATCCAGCAGCCTAGATAATGAATGAATAAATATTCATAAATAGTGCACAATGTGCCATCATCTTGTACAATAAAGGAGTATTAAACACAAAAACAAACAGTGAAATAATTTTTTTTTTTTTTAGGCTTTTGTTCTCTCTTCCATTCCCACCTAGTGATCTGGCCAGTAAGTCTGTTTTTCAAAAGCACAAGCTCTGCAGCAGAATGCATCAGTTTGCATGGATGAGACATTTAACACTAGCAGTGTGTTGGCATAAAATGATCAACTTTCATTTATTTATGTATAATCTTTATACTAAAAGGAAAACAATTGTTTTCTGTAAGTGTTTATAAAATGTGAGCTGGAGTTTGGCTTCAATTTATCAGTGTATTTGTCAGTGACTGAAAATGTTGTGCCTCATGGACTCATTTATTCAGAGTGGTCTCTCACAAATATAGAAGGTGTGTTACTTGCTAGATCACCAGGTGAAAATAGGGGGAAAAAAGCTGTTATGGCAGGGGGACAGCCATTGGCCGAGAGTGCTGATCAGGAGCCAGTCAGCTGCTGGTTTTCCAGCATGCACATCCGACATAAGCCAACCAAACAGTCCAACATAAGCCCGACCGGCTGCCATACACAGGGGCCAAATGTTGGGAGTTTTTTATATAACTGGCCAATGTCACCCGACATTCAGCCTGTGTGCTTAAGTAAAGAAAATTGATGTAGCCACCACATCTAAGGATTGGTAAGATGCAATATATTACATTTTTGGTTTTGGGTTTAATACCGCTTTAATGTCAGTATGTGTTTTTGCCAGGGATCCATCTGTCTTAGTCTTTTTGGTACATAGCATTAACTAGGCTTATTTCTCAAGCTTCTTGCCCTTGTTTTACAAATTTCATCTCTTCAGCCGCCACATGAAACAACCTTATGATGAAGCTGTTTATAATAAATGATAAAAAAAACTTAGAGAGACGCTCCTTTTATATTGTAAGTGCAAGTTTGGTATAAAGTGTTATGACAAAGCAAAAAACTCCTCCCCCATAAAAACAGGGAGATGTGGTATAGGGTATGTCAAGGCACTAATGGCAGAAGAAGGACTCTAGGGCCCAGCATCTGTCAGCACACTAGCGGCAGGAGAAGGGCTCTAAGACCCAACATCTCTACCAGCACTTCACATGGGCCTTTATAAGAAAGTCTGTCAGTAGTTGAAGTTGCTGATTGATCTTCAGCTTGTACCGTGTTCCTGTGATCCTTGTTCCTGTAAGTTCTCTGCTACCGACCCAGCTTGTCCTTGATTATTCTCCTGCTGTCACCTGACCTGACCCCGGCTTGTCCAAGGATATTCTCTTCTGATGACCTATGCTACTTTGAGCCGGACTC
Organism: Aquarana catesbeiana; assembly: GCF_042186555.1. Taxonomy (NCBI): domain Eukaryota; kingdom Metazoa; phylum Chordata; class Amphibia; order Anura; family Ranidae; genus Aquarana; species Aquarana catesbeiana. Next base: position 383,048,107 of record NC_133325.1, read on the forward strand.
CTCCTGTCCTCACTTTTAAGGGTTCTGGAACTTAGCCACAAGGGAAGCCCTCTCTCCATTGGCCTCCAGCACCAGGTACGTAATAGGGTATACAAACACACAATTCAATTCATGTGATAGGGTATACAAACACACAATCCAATTTATGTTCAGTTTGAGTGCTCCAGGAACTTGTTGTTTGTTACGTGATAGGGTACCTATCCATGCTTGTTGTAAAGGATGAGTTTGTTACAAGGTGAAAATTCTCATTTAGGCATGAGCTTCCAGGTGGGACTGAACATGGCTTTGACCCAAACCCAGTCTGTATGCTGTTTGACAAACAGACTGGCCAGATTTGGCCTGTTCACCCTGTGGAAGGGGCTTATTGCCCAATGTGGGGACCCTGGCAAACGTGCTTGCTAATCCCCAGGAAACAGGCATGGAGCCGCAGTCATGTGAGCATTAAGGCAGCATCCTAACTTAGAAGTTAGCCATTTGCCTTGTACAGTTCCATTTTACACATTAAACTCTTTACTCTAAAGAGCTCTTCCTGTGATACTGTACACCACCTCTTTCAGAATGCAGCATTTTGAGGGGACACAGAAGAGCCTATGTCCTGCTCCACCAGCATAGCCTTGATTGCCACCTCTCTCCCAGTGACAATGTGAGGATCCCACCATTCACACAGCACAGGCCTACAGTATGTGTGTGATACAAACTTTAACACATTAGTGGATGCACATTTTTTTCTGCCCCTCTTTCTGTCTCTTCAGGCTAGTTGCATTGGTTCCCTGTGCTGTGACGTCAGTCCCGAATGTGGGGAACCAGTCGCTAGGGATGGAGTCAGCTCACTGACCCCCTCTCTACCAGGGTTACTGTCATCCAGGTCAAGTACTAACTCACACTGGCTGGCCGCAATAGCACTCTCCACCACTCTATGATTGCTCATAGCATGTTAGCCAAGTCTTCCGCCAACTCCTTTGCCCACTTAACGCTTGTATGGTGGCCATACTTCCTCCCATCTTCATTCCCCTTTTTGTTGTATAAGCCCTGGTTCTTTGGATACGCCATTTCATGCATCCCCTTTACAAGAACTTCCGACCAGGCACCTCTGAGTGAACTTTGACTGAGAAGCAGTGGCGGCCTGTGCACTGTGGGCACACGGGCACCACCCCCCCATCCATGCGCCCGGCCCCTTTCAGGACAACGGGCGCATGGATTCCTATGGAGGGGTGGTACATTTTGAAATACCTGATTAGAGCCAGAGGCTCTAATTGGCTTCAAAATAGGGTGGCCTCGGGGAGCAGAGAGTGCGCCCTGATCCCACCCAATTGTGTGACCATATCAAATTAATTTTCGCTATTTTCACACTAACCTTCCTCCCCGCCAATCAGGAGGCAGGACGTCAGCCTATTGGATGCCTGGCACTTCGGAAGAGGAGTGAGGGGACACACGCTGGAGTCACTGTTCTGAGAGGACAATGCTGCGGTAAGTCCCCTCGGCTATGTTTGATGGGCACAAGTTGCTGCGTTTGATGGGCACAAGTGGCTGCGTTTGATGGGCACAAGTGGCTGCATTTGATGGGCACAAGTGGCTGCATTTGATGGGCACAATGGCTGCGTTTGATGGGCAAAATGGCTGTGTTTAATGAGCACAAGTGGCTGCATTTGATGGGCACAATGACTGCGTTTGGGCACAATGGCTGCATTTGATGGGCAAGTGGCTGCATATGATGGGCACAAGTGGCTGCATTTGATGGGCACAGGTGGCTGCATATGATGGGCACAGGTGGTTGCATGTGATGAGCACAGGTGGCTGCATGTGATGGGCACAAGTGGCTGCGTTTGATGGGCACAAGTGGCTGTGTTTGATGGGCACAATGGCTGCATTTGATGGGCACAGTGAGGCTGCAATTGATGGGGGGGCAGTATTTTTCAGTTTGTTTGCGCCCCCCTAAAATTTTGAGCACCAGCTGCCACTGGATCTTATGCAACCAAGCTAAACCCGGTTTGGAATTCTCGTGATTAGGCATATGAAACACAAACCATAATTGTCTGAAAGAACTGTAGATTTTATAAAAACATTTTGATAGGGGTTGATTTACTAAAGGGCAAATAGGCTGTTTACTTTGCAAGGGAAGTTACACTTTGCATGGAATGTTTCCGAGATCTTTGTGAATGTGGTGAAATTTCACTTTGCAAAGAATACCCAATCGTGAGCAAGGAAAAAAAACTTGTTTTACTTGCACATGATTGGATGACGTAAGTCAACAGAACTTCACCTCAATCACTAAGCTCTGGGGAAAGTTTCCAAGCAAAGTGAACGGTTTGTTTCCCTTAGTAAATCAACCCCATTGCTTTCAGAACACCATTTTAGATTGCTGTTACATTTTGCTTAATGTGGCTATTGTCTGCTTCCATCATGCCTTGTACACAAATAAATATATCTAAACTGAAAGCTAACCTGGTGGCAGTAGCTGTGGTTGGTATACCGCTTCACTGTATTTAGTCATCAAAATCAGATATAAAAAAAAATGTATTTCAGTAGAATGCTGTCTGGAGGACAAGTAACAGGTTTCTGTCAGAATATGTGATGCTTATTTCTATATATGCACAAAAAATGGCCTCATTAGAAATACGCATGGGATGAAACTAGGATGTACTCTATTCCTCCACAGTTCAAGCAAGGACAAGTACAAGCACTTGACCGTCCAACAGTTTTCTGTGGCGTTTAGTAATGGCTGTAAGGAGTGCAGAGACAGCACTATTCTGGGTGGTTAATGAAGCCCAAAACAGATACACAAATATTGGTTATGGACTCATCTGAGATAAGAGCACAGAACTCAAGTATACGGTGAATCAAGCCAAATTATGTGATGTGACTAGTGCTGCTTATTTTATTGTTCACTGCTTCACCATGATTTGTGCCATCAGCTGAGTATGTATTCTGAATTTTGCAGCACCTTCCTAGCATCATTCTGGCTCCTTTGACTCCGGAAACTGCTTCTCTGCCTTCTGCAGCAGGTAACTGGTGAATAGGCATTTCCTCTTATAAAAGAAAGAGGGTGCAAGGCTTCTGCCATTTCATTTACTGTAGAAGGGGAAAAGGAATGGCTTGGTTGATAGCTGCAATAACATTAGCAATTACAATTCAATAACATTAGATGTGGTCAAGAACACCAGAGGACTGCAGCAGGAGTCCCACACCGGTGTCATCTATTATTTACAAACAGCAACGGGCTAGGTAGAAACATAATAGATTAACTGTTATTTAGGCTAGGAAAAAACATGTGATTTTCAGTACCAAAATGTAATCCCATGTAGGGTCAGGTCTATGTAGCCTCCCAGGCACTGAGAGAAGGCATGGGAATTGTCATTTGTTTGCCCATAACCAGATGTAGCAGATATATCTTCAGTGATCTGGTGGTATATTAGGGTGGCCAGGAACCAGAGAGAAGCGAAGTAATACCAACTTCCTGTAAAATAAACCTGTTACCTAAATCAGTGATGATAAAGTACAGGTTTTATTTTAAACTGGTAGTGCAGTAAGACACAAAAAACATCAGTGAGGGCGGTGTGAATTAAATCTGGTAGAATGGTTGCAAAGCTTTCACCAACATGGCTGAGTGGAATACAGAAAGGAAACAATAAAAACCCATTTGCTGCCTTGTTTTGTCTGCATTGACAATGTAAAATAATCTTTCAAATTTGAGATTCAGTTATGAACCATTGCACCATTATGTAGTTCCTTTCCCAGCTCCACTGAGGCAATACTTCAGACACTGTAATTAAATACAAACAAACTGCAAGCACAACTTTAATATTTCATGAAGATGTTTGTTTTGTGATTGTCTCCTAAATTGAAAGTCTTAATTGAATTATCATTGCACTGTCCCTTTCTTTGCTTGAAGCATTATCAACCATTTAATATTGTAGCTGAAAATCCCTTTAATAAACAATTGTTCCTGAAGCAGTAGGACATTTAATGAACAGTATATAGCACCTTTTTTTTTCAATATGATCACAGGAACACAAACCTTAACATTACCTCTTGGTGCACAATCACTTTCCCAAGGAGTGGCAGTTATGTATGCCTTTGATACTTAAATATAGCACACTGTGTACTCCTAGTCACATATTTTAATTATGATGCTCCATCATGCTAAACCCCAAGCTCCAGCACTTGGCAAGTTTTGCAAAGGTTCAATTATGTGATTTAGGGGGCTGGGCACTCCTCCCACCAACCCACAACAGCCCCGCATTGCTGTGGGGTCTAACACCGCTAGTTAAAGGAAGCCTACTCCTCACCTGGCCCCTAGGATCTGGAGTCAGTCTTTCTCCCATGGCCTCCCCAGCTCTCTAATCAGGATATACCATCTTGACACAGACTACCACATAGATTCTCTGCTGCTCAGTATCTCAAAACACACTCTTAGTTCCTGTCTATTCCCTAGGGTAGTAGACACTGTCAACCTCACCTAGTCATTTATAGGGGGCCACCCACTACACTTTGAAATATTTCCAGCATGAAACCACATAACTCCATGACAATTCTATTTATTATGTCTCTGTTACATCCAATTTCTCTCCCTTTAGCCCACTCTCTTTCATTCCATCTTCCATCTGGGGATGAAACCCTTGCCACTTTAAAGTTTGATGTCCATTACAATCGATCTGTTATCCTTAGACACCAATATAGCTCAAAATATCTTATTTTTAAATATCCAAGGCCTGAAATCCCTGAATAGAATTGGTAAGGCTGTCTGTCAATTTAAATCCTTGTAGGCAGATAGCATCTACTTACAGGAAACAAATTTCTTAATCTCCTGCCCCAGATACTTCCACGCTTCCTACGCAACCATTTATATGGCAAAATAGTCTACTAAACATAGGTGGTTCTTATAAGCTTCAGTAAAAAAACTTTCCTTACATATTTACCCATTTTATCTGAGATTCTGGAGGCAGGTAGGTCCTTCTTCGAATGAAACTTAAAGATGCACAGTTCACCGTTCTCCCTCCCAAAAATTGCCTTTTTTTACCCACTGTTTCAGCTTTTTTTAAACTTATGGGGAAGGGGCATTTCCTTATCAGTGGAAATTCTAACTCCACCCCAACTACCTTACCTGGCCTTCTGTACAGACTCCTCCTTCCGAGCCCTCTATGAAATTTTACTGCAGTACTCCCTAGTGCAGTGTTCCTCAAACTACGGCCCTCCAGCTGTTGCGGAACTACACATCCCATGAGGCATTGTAAAACTCTGACATTCACAGACATGGCTAGGCACAGTGGCGTAGCGAGGGGGGCCGTGGCACCGGGCGCAACATTTTGGGCGCAATTCAAAGTCAGTGTGTGTCACTGTCCTAATTCCGATATACTGTGTCCCCGTGCTCTGGCCACCATGTTTAATCTCAGGCAGAACATCCGGCGCCCTGTGATTGGGCGAATGGGGTCATGTGCAGTGGCAGGGCTGGCCTGTCCATGATGTCGGGTGGCACATGCGCACAGGTTGCTCCTGGAGTCCCGCCTCCGCCTTATGACCTGCCGCCGCTGTCTTTTCCTCCTCCTCCTCCTCCTCCTCCTCTCCTGTGGATCTCCAATTGTTTACCATTGTGGCAGTGCAGATTGATCATGGATGGAAGATAAAACACAGGTGAGACTCCCTCGTCAGAGACGAGTCATGTTGCTGGCCTGGGGGGAGTGCACATGGTCTGGGCAGAGGAAGCAACCAGCCAGAGAGGGTAGTGCAGTGTAGTGGGTAGTATAGTGGACAGTGTAGTGGGTAGTGCAGTGTAGTGGGTAGTATAGTGGACAGTGTAGTGGGTAGTGCAGTGTAGTGGGTAGTATAGTGGACAGTGTAGTGGGTAGTGCAGTGTAGTGGGAAGGGTTGCCACCTGTCCGGGATTCACCCGGACAGTACAGGTTTAAAGTAATTTTGAATCACGTGTCCGGGTCTCCTGCCGCCTGGAACCCGGACAAATGATCCATACCGCACTGTGGCTCAGGGTTCCATGTGTTCAGCTGGGGGCCGGGGCAGGAACATTACTAGGTTTTCAGGCAGAAGTTCTTATGCTAATACAGCAGTTCGGACAATTTAATCAGTCCCAACGCTGCTTCTATAGTATCCTGCCGACTTTCTCAGGCAATGCACAGGATCCTACAGGAGGAGAAGAGGTACCCGGCAGACAACGAGGGCCCTCGAACCCTGGAAAACTTTACAGAGGAGGAGACCGCTATAGAAGAAAGAGTCTGGCCAGCAGTGCCCTGTCAGTGTTCGGGTATCAGTGGAGAATTGGAGGAGCATGCTGGATCAGGGATTGGGAGCTCCATGATTGGCCGATCAGCATGTCATTTATCACACAGACAGCTGACCAGGAACAGACCGTGCAGGAGACCAGCCGCATAATCAGCTACATCCACAATACTTGGCTGGGTAAGAAAAACTGGCACTGCCTGCCCCCCCTCCTGTCATCCTGCCCCCCTCCTGTCACACTGCCTTCCCCCCTCCTGTCACACTGCCTGCCCCCCTCTTGTCATCCTGCCCCCCTCCTGTCACACTGTCTGCCCCCTCCTGTCACACTGCCTGCCCCCCTCCTGTCATCCTGCCCCCCTCCTGTCACACTGCCTTCCCCCCTCCTGTCACACTGCCTGCCCCCCTCCTGTCATCCTGCCCCCCTCCTGTCACACTGTCTGCCCCCTCCTGTCACACTGCCTGCCCCCCTCCTGTCATCCTGCCTACCTCTGGTCACACTGCCTGCCCCCCCTCCTGTCATCCTGCCCCCCTCCTGTCACACTGCCTTCCCCCCTCCTGTCATCCTGCCCCCTCCTCCTGTCATCCTGCCCCCCTCCTGTCACACTGTCTGCCCCCTCCTGTGACACTGCCTGCCCCCCTCCTGTCATCCTGCCTACCTCCTGTCACACTGCCTGCCCCCTCCTGTCATCCTGCCCCCTTCTGTCACACTGTCTGCCCCCTCCTGTCACACTGTCTGCCCCCTCCTGTCACACTGTCTGCTCCCTCCTGTCACACTGCCTGCCCCCCTCCTGTCATCCTGCCTACCTCCTGTCACACTGTCTGCCCCCTCCTGTCATCCTGCCCCCTCCTGTCATCCTACCCCCTCCTGTCACACTGCCTGCCCCCTCCTGTCATCCTGCCCCCTCCTGTCATCCTGCCCCCTCCTGTCATCCTGCCCCCTCCTGTCACACCGCCTGCCCCCTCCTGTCACTCTGCCCCCTCCCTGCCTCCTGCATTTGTCAGGCAGGGAGGAGGTGTTATATCACCTCCTTAACACCTGTTTAAACTCCACAGCATTGCCCCGCCATTTAATGCATTGCACATGGGTGTGGGGAGCCCCCATTCATTTGAATGGGCCACATTCGGCAGTCAATACTGCTCGCTGAACCCAACAGTGCAGACATGTTTTGTTGCACTGTGATGCAAAACATTTTGGCTGTCTCTCTGTTGCCTTTTCAGTTTGAGGGGAATGGTTGGGTAGCAGTAAAAACATAGCTCAACCTCTAACTTTTCACTGTCCCCCCAACCACAAGTGTAAACGGAGTTGCAGGGCACTCTGAAGAATGATCCATACTGGATCATGTTTTGAAGGTATTTTACTCACCACCTGTTTTTAACACCTAAAAACCCATGACACTGTGCTGTAGCCATGTGCATTGCACACGATTGCAGCGCAGCCCCATTCAGGTGAATGGGTTGAGTTAAGCAAGCGCAGTGCCGTGCACCACTAAAATGTTTGGGTTTGGCTTGAAGAAAAGGTGGCAACCCTAGTAGTGGATAGTATAGTGGACAGTGTAGTGGTCAGCATGGTGTAGTGGACAGTGTAGTGGGTAGTATAGTGGACAGTGCGGTGTAGTGGTCAGTGCAGTGTAGTGGGTAGTGTTCAGTGTGGTATAGTAGTCATTGTAGTGTAGTGGACAGGTAGGTAAGCGTAGTGGTCAGTGTAGGAATCAGGTATGTCAGTGTTAGTGGTCAGTATAGGAAACAGGTAGGTCAGTGTAGGAATCAGGTAGGTTAGTTTAGTGGTCAGTGTGGTGTAGTGGTCAGGGTAGTGGTCAGTGCAGGGTAGAAGTGGGTATTGGTCATGGTAGTGGTTTGTCTAGTGTAGTTGGTAGTGTGGTGTAGTGGTCAGTGCAGTGTAGTGGTCAGTGCAGCGTAGTGGTCAGTGTAGTGTAGTGAGTAGTGGTCAGTGTAGAGTAGTGGTCAGTGTGGTGTAGTGGTCAGTGTAGTGTGTAGTATAGTGGGTAGTGGTGAGTGCAGTGTAGAGTGTAGTGGTGAGTGCAGTGTAGTGGTCAGTGTGGTGTAGTGGTCAGTATAGGGATCGGGCAGGTCAATGTAGTGGTCAGGTAGGTCAGCGTAGGAATCGGGCTGGTCAGTACTATTGTAGGAAGGGAGAAAGTGCTAAAAGTTCGCAGGTTAGGGGGCGCAAATGACTTGCCTTACCCCGGGTGCTGACAACCCATGCTACGCCACTGGCTAGGCATGATGGGAATTGTAGTTCTTGAACTGGAGGGCCATAGTTTGAAGACCCTTGCCCTAGTGGGTGTCTGGAGAGAGTTTTTCACATCTAAACAAGAATTCCCACATTACTTACGCTCACTCCAAGTGCTTTCTAGGAGAGCAAGTTTTTGTCATTAAGTACACTAAACCCCTGGTTCAGTCCTGTGACATCTCTCTCTCCTGGTCGGACAATGATACCATTATGTCTTCCTTTTTATCTCTCTTTATCTAACCTGAGGATGGCAGAAGGTCTCCGATCAATTCCCTCTTGAGCAACCCAGAAGTATATCAGAATATTTCCGTCTAAATACATCCCCTGACACTGTACCAGAACCCTTTTTAGGTGCTTACAAGATGGTTCACTCTTTACAATAATGGTAGAGGCACCAGACAGGGTTGCCCATTGTCACAGCTGCTATTTGCATTGTCAAACAAGCCACCAGCCCTAGCTCTTAGGCTAAAATGAACATACCAGGCCTCGATTTTGCAGGCTATAGGTGTAAAACTTCTCGGTTTGTAAATGATGTTATCCTGTTTCTAACTAATCTTTACCAAGTTTTTTCTCATTACTGGATAGATGCATTTTGATTCAGCGTTCATTTTTCTAGCATACAAATGAAAAAAAAGGCATGTCTTGAACATAAGCCTTTTTCAGCATGTCCATTTTCCGCTCCAGAATTTCACTTCCATTGGGAATCTTTTCACCTACCATATCTAGGGGTCCAACTCACCTCGTCCTACAATATCCTATACTCGCATTGTGACAGTTAAAGGCACCCTTGTCCCCAAACTCTTGTACCCATTCTGCATATTCCATATCAAGATCCCCTCTCATATACTATGTATTCTCCAGAATCAAGTACTTGGGATACTGATGCAAGTTTTTAACTGTTTTGTGAATTATCTGATGATACACAAGAAAGTGTTTATATGAGCACAGAGAGATGTTAATGTCAACAGTTATACAATTATAATAATATTCATACTTACTGTAGACAAGTACCTACTGTTTTGTTCTCCTAACGCAGCAGACTATGGATCTGAGAAATGTGCAGAAAATATATTGCTTTTCCATTTTAACCCATAGGAACTAATACATACAATGTTACTGTTACAAAAATAATAATTGGGTGGGGGAGACATGGAGCTAGAATGTGTTCATAAATCATAGGCGTGCGCACAAGGTGTGCCGGGTGTGCCCAGGCACACCCTAATCACCTCCTGCACATTAGTGTTAATGCTCTGTGTAGCAGCAGAAATAGGGGAAAGATCTCCCTCTTTCCGGCTCTGCCATAAGAGAAGTGTTTATGCTTTTCTCTTTCACTGTGCCGGCAGGGAGATCAATGTGCCAGGGTCATATATATGTAGACACACGCATGTGTGTTTGAGCTTAAGGGTGCACACCCTAATGCAATAGGCTGCGCACACCTATGTCATAAATGTATATTTTTGTATGAATAGCATCAGAGTAAAATTTTCATAAGCTTTAAATAATATTTTAACAGTTGAATTTTGTTATGATTTATGTTGGTACATCAAAAGTAATCAATAGGGATGTTGGTACCTGTATTATAGGTATTAATAAACCCATACAATTCATTTTTAAAACGTTTGTTGGCATCTTAGTGTACTATGTACTTAGTTTACTCACTCTGGTTCTGTACACCAAAAGCAGAACTGTTAGTAAAGAAGGTTGACAGTTTAACCCTAAACTGCTTATTTTTTGGCTCCAGGTATCTTGGTCATAGTATAGACACTGTTGTTCAGTCTCTTTACCTTGAACCTCAGTAAGCTATGATTTCTGATTTTATTAGCTGTTATATTAAGACTAGCCAGATAACTCTTGCAGGAGGGAAATTGTGACAACTGACCTGGGGGAAGGAAGCATAAGTCCAAACCTGTCAGTCACCCATGATGATTCATGACAAAAGAGTCATATAGGACAGCAGTTGTCACCAGAAAGATTTTTTTTTCTCCAGAATTTCTTTGACAAAGCTTTAGTTTGTCAAAGAAAGGCTAGCCACTTAAGGACTAGCCTTGTTTTGGATTTTAGGTGTTTACATGTTTAAAACAGTTTTTTTTGCTAGAAAATTACCCCCCAAACATTATATATATTTTTTTCTAACACACTAGAGAATAAAATGGCGGTCAATGCAATACTTTTTTTCGCACCGTATTTGCGCAGCGGTCTTATAAGCGCACTTTTTTTGGAAAAATTCACTTTTTTGAATAAAAAAATAAGACAACAGTAAAGTTAGCCCAATTTTTTTTTTATATTGTGAAATATAATGTTATGCCAAGTAAATTGATACCCAACATGTCACTCTTCAAAATTGCGCCCACTTGTGGAATGGCGTCAAACTTTTACCCTTAAAAATTTCCATAGGCGACGTTTAAAAAAATTCTACAGTTTGCATGTTTTGAGTTACAGAGGAGGTCTAGGGCTAGAATTATTGCTCTCCCTCTACCGGTCTTAGCGATACCTCACATGTGTGGTTTGACCACCGTTTTCATATGTGGGCACTACTCACGTATACGTTCGCTTCTGCGCGCAAGCTTGTCGGGACGGGGCGCTTTAAAAAAATCTTTTTTTTTCTTATTTATTTTACTTTATTTTATTTATTTTTTTACTGTTTTTTTTTTTTTTTTTTTAATTTGGATCACTTTTATTCCTATTACAAGGAATGTAAACATCCCTTGTAATAGAAAAAAGCATGTCAGATCCTCTTAAATATGAGATCTGGGGTCAAAAAGTCCTCAGATCTCATATTTGGACTTAAATGCAAAAAAAATAAAAAAAAAATTGTCATTTGAAAAAATGACAACAAAAAAATATGCCTTTAAGACGTATGGGCGGAGCTGACGTTATGATGTCGCTTCCGCCCTCCAATGGTATGGAGACGGGTGGGGGCCATCTTCCCCTCACTTGTCTCCATACCACAGACGTGACAGGTCCTGATCGCCTCCGCTGCTACCGACGGCTCCGGGCATGGAAGAGCGGCGGGAGGGGGGTGGCACCTCTCCCGCCGCCGATAACGGTGATCTCGCTGCAAATCCACCGCAGAGACCACCATTATCGTAAACAGAACCACCAGCCCTAAAGATGGATACCTCGGTTGTGGCAGCAGCTGCTGCCATTACCAAGATATCCACCTTCAAACTAATGACGTATATATGCAGTGGCAGTCGGGAAGTGGCTAGACACTGATTCTCATGAAGTGTCTTTTGAGTGTAATTTTTCCTACTTACCTGAAGTGTCCCGTTTCTTCATTAATATTAATTTTATTGTAAATGAGTCTTCAAGTACAAGAAGAGTTTTGCCTACCCCATTATTAAACAAATCATCTTGTTGCATTTTGATAGAAATAATTACTAGCCTTTGAAGTCCAGGTATTTAAAGCAAAGTTAAAAACAACAACACAGAAAAGAAAAATCTAAGAATAATGGCAAAAGCAGTAAGTTAGCTGTTAGATTTATTCCTTTTAAACCCTGTAGTGCCTTGATCTCCAAAATTGTACAATAGCAACTTTTCAGGTGAATTACATTTTCTGCATATACAGAAAAATAACTGTTGATCCCGTCAGAAATCCCGCATCCTTATAATGTACTGAACTAAAATCCTAAACAATTTTGTCAGCTTTCCCAGCTATCTTCTGTGAACTTACAAAAGAAGCTGTCCTTGCCGGGAGAACACAGTGATTATTTCTAGCGACTCTAATGCCGTGTACACACGGGCGGACTTTTCGACCGGACTAGTCCGACGGAACGAATCCGCCGGACAATCCGACCATGTGTGGGCTTCATCGGACCTTCAGCGGACTTTTTCTGTCGAAAATCAGACGGACTTTAGATTTGGAAAGTGCTTCAAATCTTTCCGCCGGAACTCCGCCGGACCCAGTTCCTATCGAGAAATCCGCTCGTCTGTATGCTAGTCCGACGGACGAAAACAGATGCTAGGGCAGCTATTGGCTACTGGCTATGAACTTCCTTATTTTAGTCCGGTCGTGCGTCATTACGTACAAATCCGTCAGACTTTGGTGTGATCGTGTGTAGGCAAGTCTGTTCGTTAGAGAGTCCATCGAAAGTCAGTCGTAACTCCGTCGAAAGTCCGTCGGAAAGAACGTCGAACCTTTGATGCCGAAAAGTACGCCCGTGTGTACACGGCATAACAGTCTCTAGCAATAATTGCATGCAAAATCCAGCAGGCTGGTTGTACCCAAGTTGATCGATCAATCAACTTGGGTACATTCAGCCTGCCCATACTTGGTTCAAATCTCAGGCAGTTCCTACTGAACCTGTCAAAATTGGAACTGTCTATGGCTGGCTTTAGAATGAATTTTGTGCTATTTTGGGTATTTTAGACAACTGCCCTTCCAACTTTCTCTTCCAAATTGTTCGACTGTACTTTGTAAACAGATCCAATTACCTGGAGTTCCTTTTTTTTAGCATCTACCATAGAAGAAGGAGAGGTACACCCAAAGAACTACAAACCCAAGAGAAGTGATAGGTGACATCTAGTATGTTTTTAGTTGGTCTCACTTGTGTGTACATTTGCACTTTTTTAGGAGAAAAATTATATCTAAGAGAGTATAGAAACCCAAAGTTTTTTTTTAGGTAAATGCCATATTTATTTTAGCAGACAATAGGATGCTTGAAATATACCAGCTCATCATAAAAAGAATAGCATCAGAGTAAAATTTTCATAAGTTTTAAATAATATTTTGACAGTTGAATGCTGTTATGACTTACGGTATGTTGTATATCAAAAGTCCCACTATGTTATATTGTGTGCGGATTATGTAATAAATAGGGATGTTGGTAACTATTATTGCACACGTACAATTCCTTTTTAACATGTTTGTTGGCGTATTAGTGTTCTATGTACTTACAGTTTACCCACTCTAGTTCTGTACACCAAGAGCAAAACTGGTAGTTCTGCTCATCGTTAAAAAAAAAACCTAAAATGGGCATTGTCTAAATATAAGACCTATCTATATTCTTACGTGTATCTTTGTGAAGGTTCAGTTGAAACCTTGCCTTTTGTTCAAGTGCCTCTAGTAACAAAGACCAGTCACTGCTACTCTATTTCCTTGCACAGGGTGACTGGTCTTGTATCTGCCCCCTCCTGTAGTTTTCTAAAGGGGGTCTGTAGTGAATGTGCCTGCTGGGTCCCTCCCACAGAAGTTTCTGTGCAAATGATGGTAACACTGCTACATTTATAAGGTAATACCTTTGTAGCAAAGACATTTGGTGCACACAAAGTGGATTTAAATGATTTGTGACTATTAAGCGATATATATTTAAATTAAAGTTCTTGTTCTTTAAGTTCATCTTAAATTAATCAATTACACGAACAGTAAGAATGAGTCCTGAAAATTAACACAACAGGATTTTGCATGGTGCTTGCCGTACAAGTGACACATTTAAATGTACACTGATACCTGTTTTTTAATGCCTTTTAATAGATATTACTTTCTAGTAATGGTATAAAATGTTGTACTCCCAATTGGTCCTGCATCTGATATTGGTCCTGCATCTGATCCTCTGAACTAGACTTCACATAGTTTTTTTTTTTTTTTTTTTTATTTTACTTGATAATGTCTAAAAAAATGTTTTTATTTTTTTACGGAGAATCACTTTTACTCTTTAAAATTACTTCAGAAGATTTCACATGTACCTTAACATCGGCTCCATTTGTGATTTGTTTAATTCCCTCATACAATTTAAATTTAAAACATGAGTTTGGTGAGGCACTTTACCTGTTCCGCCAAATGCAATTAAAGAATAAAATGTAAATGAAAAAAAATACTGGCTTCAATTAAATATGTACATATTGTTAACAGGACCCCCAATACATCTGCAATGCTGTGCAAGAAGAAAAAAACAATACCAAAAGCATTCTATTCCCCCTTAACCCATGCTAGGTCATGCTAGGACACCTGTTCATTGACTAACCGCATCTAGGTTTCAAGTTAGGGAAGGAAAACATTCACTTCTAGGCCTAGCCAAAATGAATTGCTTCAATCATCAGTTAACATTGCAGTTACTATGGTGTTGATTTACTAAAACTGGAGAGTGCAAAATCTAGTGCAACTGAGCATAGTAGCCAATCACCGTCAAACTTCAGTTTGTACAAATAAGCATTGACAGAAAAACCCTGGAAGCTGATTGGTTTCTCTGGGCAGCACTGCACCAGATTTTGCACTCTCCAGTTTTAGTAAATCAAGCCCTATGCTTCTACTGAGCAGGAATGTGCAAATTTCACAGGATCCCATTCTTCTGTTACTATAATGCCCCGTACACACGATCAGATTTTCCGACGGGAGATGTTGGATGTGAGCTTGTTGGCGGTAAGTCTGACCGTGTGTATGCTTCATTGAACATTCGTTGTCAGACTTTCCGCCAACAAATGTTGGCTAGCATGCTCTCAAATTTTCTGGCAACAAATGTGTGTTGTCGGACTTTCTGATCGTGTGTACACAAGTCCGTCGCACTAAAGTCCAAAGTACAAACATGCATGCTCGGAATCAAGGATGAGCCGGAAGTGCTCGGTCTTGTAAAACTAGCAGTCGTAATGGAGATATCACGTACGTCTTGTACATCACTACGTTTGTAATTGTTGGCCAACATTTGTGTGACCGTGTGTATGCAAGTTGGAGCCAACACCCTTCGAACATCGAAAATCCACAGTTTTGTTGTCGGAAAGTCCGATCGTGTGTACGGGGCATTAGACTTTCTATAAGATTAATTTAGACCAATGCTAGATATCCCAGATAAAAGATGCCTCTCCTTTCTTTATGGCTATTTCAATTAATTGGGGGCATAGCATGAAACAGGGAAGACTAAGAAGAATGTGAGATTCCTTTTTAAAGCTCCCAGGGCCGGTGCTACCACTAGGCAAACTAGGCAGCCGCCTAGGGCGCACTGCTGCCCAGGGCGCCCAGCCACTGGTGTTCCTACTCTCTTCTCTCTGCAGCAAGCAACTAAGCCTCAGAATCAGCAGGCAGCCGTCGCTCCATTTGCACATCGTGTCAGAGGCACAGCAGCGGCGGAGGACTGTGTCTGTGTCTCAACTTCCAACTGAATGGAAGCAAGCAAGCATTTATTGATGGGCGCTGGTAGGCATTGATTGATGGGCGCTGGTAGGCTGCATTGATGGGCACTGGTGGGCTGCATTTGATGGGCGCTTCAGGGGTGGAGACAAGGGGGGGCGGCAAAATTAGGTTTTGCCTAGGGTGTCAAAAATCCTTGCACCAGCCCTGAGTGCTCCATAATACCATGTTAAATGAAAGGAGTTTGCTTTTTATGTTGAGCAAACTTCTTTGCTCAGATTTTTTTAACCTAAAATACCCAGCAAGACTCACAGAACAAAAAATAATGTTCTTTTGCAAGGAACATACATTCCTTATTAATAATTCTGCTAAAAACATATTGTGTGTTGTAAATTACCTCCAGCTTTGCTCTTGTTTCTTCTTGCTGGAGGCTGCCATTTTGCTGAAGCCCAGAGCTTCTGAACAGCAGTAAATCATAAAGCAAAACTAAACCCATCAATTTATTGGTTTCAAAAATAGTTACATTCCTGGTATGCTGGGATTTTCAACTGTCACATTTACTTGTGTTCTCAACCAAACTGTCAAACCATCAAATGGTTGGTGTCATAACTGATTACATGTGCAGCACTATAGCAGTTGCAGATCAAACAGAAGCAGCTTCCTTGGCTGTAAAGGATAGGAGGGTTTAATTCTGCTTTGATGCTGTCAGCAGAACGGCCTCTACAATCATGGCAGTGCCTAAAATGCCTAAAAATAGAGAGCAACTGAGCATGTGCAGAGCAGGGTGAGACAGTGCATTACTGAATTTTAAACAGTGTAAAGACTTTAATGTTTTACATAGCTATACAGTAATACCTTGGATTACGAGCATAATTCGTTCCAATAGAATGCTTGTAATCCAAAGCACTCGTATATCAAAGCGAGTTTCCCCATAAGAAATAAGGGAAACTCAGATAATCCATTCCACAGCCACTGCTTGTCTATGCAGTACCGCATGTGGCCAGAGGTGCGGGGGCACTGGAGACACTCATGAACCGAGTGTTTCCAAGTGTTTCCGTGTGTCTCCGAATGTCTCAGAGCGTCACCGACGGCCTGCACCTCTGGCCAAATGCAGTACTGCACACCCCAGCGGCTTGAATCCTGCTCTTCTTGCGAGACAACGCTCGCAAAGCAAGTCGGTATTTAAAAAAAAAACAAAAAAACTCATATTGCGAAACGCTCGTAAACCGCGTTACTCGCAATCCAAGGTTACACTGTACCTGCAAAAGGTGCCAGCCTGACTAAAATTCCACTTCCATTTAACTTCTTTTCAGCTGTCTTTTTTTTTTTAACTTTTTTAAAGCAACATGTCGAAAAATCTTTTGCAAATCTCTGACACACTTTTGCATAATTCAATAAAACGACAAAAAATGTTATACGCACATTTTATTACATCACATTTGCATTTTAATAAATCAGTTGCAAGTCTGCAACATATACATTAACTGGAGCACATTAATAGATGCAACTAGTGCAAATATATTGCTAGATGAAAACCCCCCATGTACTCTCTTTGTGTCTCATTTTGGTGCTACAGACACTGACAGACAACCTGGCACTACTACTTCATAGATCATAAAGGAGATGATCAGCAAACCATGTAGAAACAAAGACCTGATGCAGCATGTTTCCTTGAACTACTAATTGCAAGTGGAATAAGTGGGTGTCTGTGAATTAGGCATCATTACAGACACATATATGCTGAGCCGTGCTAAAGGTTAATGCAGTTTGCAAACTACATTAAGTAATAAATTAGGGTTGAACAGTGCATGTCTTCCACACTTAGCACCGTTCTCTGCCAGGCACAGGTCACTTGGGTCAATATTGCAACTTAAAAAGCAGCAAGCAGACACCCACAATTATCAGGAAAGGGGGCAAATCATTTTAGCAAATGTACTCTGTATGTAAAATTTTCACTTCAGCTTTGTTCATAAAAACAGTAACCTGCAGAAAAGGTCAGCTTGCTAATCAGTTACCGGAGACCTTCTCTATTCATACAGTTGCTTTTATTAGCAGCCTGAATAAAGAATCAGAATAAATGATTACATATTTTTCTGATAAGTACAGTATGTGATTGGAAGTTATATAGAAAAACAGGCTGTTCAACAATGTTGGTGCATCTAGCTAGGTGTAGCAAGCATGAATATGGTTAATATCAGGAAACATAACTAGTTAGAGTTTTATTTGCATATCATGTAATTTTGTAAAATAAACACATGGTGGATGTTATCCATTCCTCCTGGCTGGCTGTAAATGTGGGTATGGATTGGTCTGTCAAATTTAAAATTAAACATCCCATCAATGGGAGACGTCAGAAACGTATTCACAAAGTTGCCCTGTCCTGGACATGTGCTCATCTATAAGCTCATAAACCCCAAACATACGAGATGCTAATGCTCATTCTAAATCATTATGTAAGAATACTTATCCAGGGCTTTTTGTTGTTGTCAGAGAGTAGGTGCAGATATTCACCCCCTTCCCTGGGTCATCCTTGTCTCTGCCCCCTCCCCAGCTCCCAACACCCTCCCTCCCTCTTTAATTTTACTGACTACACTTACTGGTGGTCAAATATATTTGCCCTCTTAGTGGAATTGGGCATTGTTCCTTTACTAGTGGTCCACAATAGGGATGAGCCGATTCAATAAACTGAAAAGAAGTCAGGATGTCAAACACGAACCCTGTTGAAATCAATGGGAGCCAAGATGTCAAATTAAAAATGTCTATTTTCTGGGCTAAACAGGCAAGGAGGTGACAAAAAATAGCATTCAGAGGGGATGAAGGGTGCTGTATATACTAATGCAAAAAAAAATAAAATAAAATAACATTCCTGGGGGTGTCCTAATCATGTCTGTGATGTACAGAAAGTGCTGCAGCAGCACCGACATTTACAGAGGAAGTAAGTATTTAAAATGAAAAGGAATACAATTTAAAAAATAGGTGTAGCGCTATTCATCTGTCATGTGAAATATCCAGTGATATCAAATTATATTCAAATAAATACATTTATATAATAATGTGTTTAATTAAAGTTCATATGCTGAAACTTCTCTGCGTTATTATGACTTCTCATTTCATACATCATCCACCACTGTGCAAATTGTGTCTTCAGCAGATTATGTGCACACCTTCACCAGCCGTTATACCTGCTCACCGCATACATGAGTCAGAAAGACTAAAAACAATTCCTTTCTTTCTTTAAGCTTTGGTCTCATCTCTACCACATCCGACCAGCTACTCTGTATCCACTTTCCAATCAGTAGCCTCCCAGGGGGATTGCAAGAAAGATCTCTGGTATATACTGCCCCACTGCTTTTCTCCTTCCTCCACACCAGAGTTATTACTCAGTATTCCTGATAGGAAATTACTCCACATTCATGCAACAATAAATAGAGGATACATAGTGCTCTCCGTTTGCAACATTTATTAAAATACCCCAATTAAAAAACACTTACAAGATATTCAGTTAAAACCAGCTCTATATAGTCCTGCTCACCACTGTGGCTGCGTGATCTCATGGGCTCGGCTCCTCCCCTCTACACGTGTATCACCCTCTGATTGGGCTTTCTCAGTTGAGGGGTCACCTTCACTTAAAGCGGAAGTTCCATTTTTTGGTGGAACTCTGCTTTAACTCATTTCAGCTTATTGAAGAAGAAATACAGTATACACAACTGAGCGTCTATATAGTCTTTTTATTTAGAAATGCATAGATGAGTTATTGGCTAATGTGTTTTATTACCACATTATTCACATGGACATTGCCTGTTATCAAACAAACAATGTGTATTCTTTGAGCAAATAGAGCAAATAATTTGTCAGCCATTAAATCAATGCATACAGTGACTGAAGATTATTACGTTAATCGGGTACTATTTTCTTTTCAGCGGCCTTCAGTGATAGTGAAAGTGACTCTGAATTAAGCTCATCAAGTTTGGATGACAAAACTTCAACACTAGAAGAAAAAACTAGAAATATTAGGATAGATTCTGGTAAGCTCTAATTCTAAATGTGTATTAATGCTTTCTGTACAGTGGAACATGTGAATGAAAATGTGATGCAAAATAAATTTATAAATTATATATACAGTATCTCACAAAAGTGAGTACACCCCTCACATTTTTGTAAATATTTTTTTTTTAATCTTTTTATGTAACAACACTGAAGAAATGACACTTTGCTACAATGTAAAGTAGTGAGTGTACAGCTTGTATAACAGTGTAAATTTGCTGTCCCCCCAAAATAATTCAACACGCAGCCATTAATGTCTAAACCGCTAGCAACAAAAGTGAGTACACCCCTAAGTGAAAATTTCCAAATTTGGCCCAATTAGCCATTTTCCCACCTCAGTATTATGTGACTTGTTAGTGTTACAAGGTCTGAGGTGTGACTGAGGAGCAGGTGTGTTAAATTTGGTGTTATCACTCTCATACTGGTCACTGGAAGTTCATCATGACACCTCATGGCAAAGAACTCTCTGAGGATCTGAAAAAAAGAATTGATGCTCTACATAAAGATGGCCTAGGCTATAAGAAGATTGCCAAGACCCTGAAACTGAGCTGCAGCACGGTGGCCAAGACCATATAGCGGTTTAACAGGACAGGTTCCACTCAGGCCTCTCCATGGTCGACCAAAGAAGTTGAGTGCACGTGCTCAGCGTCATATCCAGAGGTTGTCTTTGGGAAATAGATGTATGAGTGCCGCCAGCATTGCTGCAGAGTTTGAAGGGGTGGGGGGATCAGCCTGTCAGTGGTCAGACCATACGCCGCACACTGCACCAAATTGGTCTGCACAGCTGTCGTCCCAGAAGGAAGCCTCTTCTAAAGATGATGCATAAGAAAGCATGCAAACAGTTTGCTGAAGACAAGGACTAAGGACATGGATTACTGGAACCATGTCTTGTGGTCTGATGACACCAAGATAAATTTGTTTGGTTCAGATGGTGTCAAGCTTGTGTGGTGGCAACCAGGTGAGGACTACAAAGACAAGTGTGTCTTGCCTACAGTCAAGCATGGTGGTGGGAGTGTCATGATCTGGGACTGCGTGAGTGCGGCCGGCACTGGGAAGCTACAGTTCATTGAGGGAACCATGAATGCCAAAATGTACTGTGACACACTGAAGCAGAGCATGATCCCCTGCCCTCGGAGACTGGCTCGCAGGGCAATATTCCAACATAACGACCCCAAACACACCTCCAAGATGACCACTGCCTTGCTAAAGAAGCTGAGGGTAAAGGTGATGGACCAGGCAAGCATGTCTCCAGACCTACCCCTATTGAGCATCTGTGGGGAATCCTCAAATCGAAGATGGAGGAGCGCAGGATCTCTAACATCCACTAGCTCTGTGATGTTATCATGGAGGAGTGGAAGCGGACTCCAGTGCCAACTTGTGAAGCTCTGGTGAACTGCATGTCCAAGAGGGTTAAGGCAGTGCTGGAAAATAATGGTGACCACACAAAATATTGACACTTTGGGCCCAATTTGGACATTTTCACTTAGGGGTGTACTCACTTTTGTTGCCAGCGGTTTAGACATTAAAGGCTGTGTATTGAGTTATTTTGAGAGAACAGCAAATTGACACTGTTATACAAGCTGTACACTCACTACTTTACATTGTAGCAAAGTGTCATTTCTTCAGCGTTATCACATGAAAAGACAGAATAAAATTTTTCCAAAAATGTGAGGGGTGTACTCACTTTTGTGAGATACTGCGTGTGTGTGTGTGTGTGTATATATATATATATATATATATATATATATATATATATATACACACAGTGCCTTAAAAAAGTATTCATACCCCTTGAAATTTTCCACATTTTGTCATGTTACAACCAAAAACATAAACACAAAGTGGCACATAATTGTGAAGTGGAAGGTAAATGATAAATTGTTTTCAACATTTTTTACAAATAAATATGTGAAAAGTGTGGTGTGCATTTGTATTCAGCCCCCCTGAGTCAATACTTTGTAAAACCACCTTTCATTGCAATTACAGCTGCAAGTCTTTTTGGTGCTTTGCACAGCTAGAGAGTAACATTTTTGCCCATTCTTGGGCAAAAATGCTGTGTCCCCCACATGGCTTCTCGCAAACGGGACTTCTTTTGGCTTTCTTTCAACAAAGGTTTTCTTCTTGCCACTCTTCCATAAAGACCAGATTTGTGGAGTGCAAGACTAATAGTTGTCCTGTTGACAGATCCTTCCACCTGAGCTGTGGATCTTTGCATCTCCTCCAGAGTTGCCATGGGCCTCTTGGCTGCTTCTCTGATGAATGCTCTCCTTGTCTAGCCTGTCAGTTTAGGTGGACAGCCATGTCTTTGTAGGTTTGCAGTTGTGCCATTCTCTTTCCATTTTCGGATGATGTATTGAACAGTGCTCCGTGTGATGTTCAAAGCTTGGGATATTTTTTTTATAACCTAACCCTGCTTTAAACTTCTCCACAACTTTATCCCTGGCCTGTCTGGTGTGTTTCTTGGCCTTCATGATGCTGTTTGTTCACTAAGGTTCTCTAACAAACCTCTGAGAGCTTCACCGAACAGCTGTATTTATATTGAGATTAATTGAGATACAGGTGGACTCTATTTATTAATTAGATGACTTCTGAAGGCAATTGGTTCCACTAGATTTTAGTTAGGGGTATCAGAGTAAAGGGGGCTGAACACAAATGCACGCCATGCTTTTCAGATATTTATTTGTAAAACATTTTGAAAACCATTTATAATTTTCCTTCCACTTCATAATTGTGTGCCACTTTGTGTTGGTTTATCACATAAAATCCCAATAAAATACATTTAGGTTTTTGATTGTAACATGACAAAATGTGGAAAATTTCAAGGGGTATGAAAAGTTTTCAAGGCACTGTGTGTGTGTGTATAGTCGTATATACAGTCATGTTCAAAAGTTTGCATACCCTGGCAGAAATTGTGACATTTTGGCATTAATATTGAAAATATGACTGATTATGCCAAAAAACTGTCTTTTATTTAAGGATAGCAATCACATGAAGCCATTTATTATCACACAGTTTTTTGGATTATTTTTGAATCATAATGATAACAGAAATCACCCAAATGGCCCTGATAAAAAGTTTACATACCCTGGAATGTTTGGCCTTGGTACAGACACAGAAGGTGGCACACACAGGTTAAAATGATAATTAAAGGTTAATTTACCACATCTGGGGCTTTTTAAATCACAATTAGTGTCTGTGTATAAATAGTCAATGAGTTTGTTAGCTCTCACATGGATGCACTAAGCAGGCAAGACACTAAGCCATGAGGAGGTAAAAAAGAACAGTCAAAAAACCTGCGTAAGAAGGTAATGAAACTTTACAAAAATGGAATAGAATATAAAAGGATATACAAAGCCTTGAATATGCCAGTCAGTACTTTTTAAACATTTATTAGGATGACGTTGCCTCGTCCCGGCCCTCCTCTGTGCCCACAATGTCCTGGGATGCATCACACTTCCAGGAAGCTGCAAGACCAGTCTCCCTACACCATGCAATCTTGCATATATGCACTGGGGAGCAGGCTGCGATTCATCAGGAGGTCAGAGCTGGCTCTCAAATTAAAGATTGCAGCACCTTGCATCCAGCAGGGGTGGGAAGAATTGGCAGCGAGAAGGTGTGCTGGACTCCATGGCCTGGTATCTGTTTTTTTTTAAGCCACCAGCTACAGTATTTGTAGCTGCTTTTAATTTTTAAAATACTGAGTGAAGAACAACTGCAAGCAAAAGTTGTGAGCTATACTGAGACTGTATGATTTGGAGCTGAGGTTTTTCTTCAGTGTTAATTTCATGACCTGCACGTAATATTTGTTCTTTCTGCTTTTTTAAAGAGTAGCTTCATCTTTATCTTTCCTTGTTTCATAAAGAAAGACTTCTTTGACCAGATGAATAGGCACATTTCATGCATGATCAGCTCTTGCCTTCTCCTGTTAGGGGCCTGCAGTCTGTTGATTTGAAGGTGAAAGGTATCAAATGAAACGTGAGCTATAGGTGAAAAGATCAGTTTCATAAACACCAATGTTTTTCCATTTCATAGTGTTCAAAGATTTTAAAAAATCATGCTTCTGCTTGGTTTCGTTGTCTCATGATGATGATCAGACTTGGTCGAAAAACTCTTTACAAAAAAGATAGAACAATAAGCTGCTGAATTTCAGGTAACATGCCCATATAGGTATAATGTACAATGGGGTGCTCAACCTTTTCAAGAGCAAAGGCCACTTAAGAGATTTGGTAACCGGCTGTGTGCCACAATGAATTGAAATGGTTCAGAATTTCAATTTATTTTAGTTTGAATAGCATAATGAACATTTTCTCCCTGTAGCTGCTGAATGCTGATGGGAGGGAGATGAAGAGAAGTTAGATTTCAGCAGTTGCAGGAGAAAAATAAAGAGGATATGTTCCTGTATACAGTGCTTTTTCACATTTTGTCATGTTACAACCAAATAAATAAATGTATTTTATTTGGATTTTATGTGATAGACCAACACAAAGTGGCACATAATTGTGAAGTGGAAGGAAAATGATAAATGGTTTTCAACATTTTTTACAAATAAATATGTGAAAAATGCGGGGTGCATTTGTGTTCAGCCCCCTTTACTCTGATACCCCTAACTAAAATCTAGTGGAACCAATTGCCTTCAGAAGTCACCTAATTCCTAAATAGAGTCCACCTGTGTCTAAATTAATCTCAGAATAAATACAGCTGTTCTGTGAAGCCCTCGGTGGTTTATTAGAGAACCTTATTGAACAAACAGCATCATGAAGGCCAAGGAACACACCAAACAGGTCAGGGATAAAGTTGTGGTGAAGTGTAAAGCAGGGTTGGGTTATAAAAAAACATCCTATGCTTTGAACATCTCAAGGAGCACTGTTCAATCCATCATCCAAAAATGGAAAGAGTATGGCAAAACTGCAAACCTACCAAGACATGGCCGTCCACCTAAACTGACAGGCTGAGCAAGGAGAGCATTAATCAGAAAAGCAGACAAGAGGCCTATGGTAACTCTGGAGGAGCTGCAGAGATCCACAGCTCAGGTGGTAGAATCTGTCCACAGGACAACTATTAGCTATGCACTCCACAAATCTGGTCTTTATGGAAAAATGGCAAGAAGAAAGCCAAAAAAGGTCAAGTTTGCAGTTTGCGAGAAGCTATGTGGGGGACACAGCAAACATGTGGAAGAAGGTGCTCTGGTCAGATGAGACCAAAATTTAACTTTTTGGCCTAAAAGCAAAAATTCAATGAGTGGCAGAAAATGAATGCCCTGTACACACGAGCGGACTTTTGCGTGTGTGGGCTTCATCGGACCTTCAGCAGACTGTCGAAAATCTGATGGACTTTAGATTTGGAACATGTTTCAAATCTTTACGTCGGAACTCCGCCGGACCCAGTTCCTATCGAGAAATCCACTCGTCTGCATGCTACTCCGACGAACGAAAACCGATGCTAGGGCAGCTATTGGCTACTGGCTATGAACTTCCTTATTTTAGTCCGGTTGTACGTCATCACGTACAAATCCGTAGGACTTTGGTGTGATCGTGTGTAGGCAAGTCCGTTCGTTCGAAAGTCCCTCGAAAAGACTGTCGGACCTTTGTTGCCGAAAAGTCCGCCCGTGTGTACAGGGCATAACACTGCTCATCACCCTGAACACACCATCCCCACCTGGAAACATGGTGGGGGCAGCATCATGTTGTTGGGATGCTTTTCTTCAGCAGGGACAGGGAAACTGGTCAGAATTGATGGGAGGATGGAAGGAGCCAAATACAGGACAGCAGGACAACGACCCTAAACATATAGCCAGAGCTACAATGGAATGGTTTAGAATGATCAAAGCATATTCATGTGTTAGAATGGCCCAGTCAAAGTCCAGACCTAAATCCAATTGAAAATCTGTGTCAAGACTTGAAAATCGCTGTTCACAGATGCTCTCCATCCAATCTGACAGAGCTTAAGCTATTTTGCAAAAAATAATGGGCAAAAATTTAACTCTCTAGATGTGCAAAGCTGGTAGAGACATACCCAAAAAGACTTGCAGCTGTAATTGCAGCGAAAGGTGGCTCTACAAAGTATGACTCAAGGGGGGCCGAATACAAATGCATGCCACACTTTTCACATATTTATTTGAAAAACATTTGGAAAACCATTTATCATTTTCCCTCCACTTCACAATTATGTTCCATTTCGTGTTGGTCTATCACATACAATTCCAATTAAATTCATTTATGTTTTTGGTTGTAACATGACAAAATGTGGAAAATTTCAAGGGGTATGAATATTTATTTAAGGCACTGTATGTCGCCCTCGCCGCCCCTCCTGTCCTATTTTAAAACAGAATGTGACAGGGAGACCACACAAGGCCCCTGGAGCATGAGGCGGGGTCACTATTGTGAACCCTTAATGCTACACCAGTGGTTGGGGGTGTGTGGTAAAAACCACCTGCCTCCAAAACAGTGTAGTGGTATCCCTTAGGGGCTGCTGAAAGTTGTGGTCCACCTGCCACACTGCCCAGCCCAGCATTCACTTCCCAATTACCTTGGAGACAATGAACAGTCCATATGCTTGTTTTTGTTGTTTTTTTATTGAGGGATTTGAGCTTGGATAGGGATGGGAATATATGGGATGCCCAGTAGAATTTCAGAACAGTCAATTTGGGACAGAACTATGTACACTCTTTGTACAAGACACTTCTCCAAACTCCTCCTGCACAACACTTGCTTGCAGACTATCACTCTCTCTTCCTCCTGCACAACACTTGACTCCATGCACAACTAGCACATGTTTAGGCTGACTCAGTCAGGCCCTAGGAATTGACATTTGTAGGCAAGGACCGCGGGCCCCTTTAGTGTAGCAAAAATAGAAATAGGAAGTCCTTGGTGCTAGCTGTCCTATGGTGGACTACTGCTCCCAGTAATCCCTCTTCAGGCCCTGCCAGCCCTCCTGGCTGCAGCTGCCCGACTCCACTGCCCGTGACATCACAGTCCTTACTGCTGCCTCTGCCTCCATCCCTGACTGCACACTCCCAGTCCTCTCAGACGTGCCTCCCCAGTTCTCCCAACTGTGCCTGACACTCACCGGCCCTCCTGGCCTTACACACACCGGTGGTTCCCTCCTGAAGACTTGCCTGGCAGTACCAGCTCCTGCTGTGCTCTCGGACTCCTCTCTGTGCCTTCTGTTCGGATCCTTCATTTGTTCTTGAATGGATCCTTTTTGCACCCTAGTCCCAGGCCCAAGGTCACCCCCCCCAGACTGGAGAGTGCCCTCAAAGGCCCCAACAGCCTAGTACCCCATCCTCAGTTCTTCCACCCAATGACTCCACAGCTGGGCTGACCCTGGGTATATCAAGGAAGCCTGCCCTCTGCCAATCCTAGATGGGGATTGGTCAGGGCTTCCTGAGACACCTCAGACAGCTCCACCTCTCTTCCCCTCCTCTCTCCTAAAATCCTCTAGAAGCCAGAGGCAGGTAACCGACAAGTGATGCTGTCTGTGAGTCACCAGCCTACAATTAGCCACTCCCAGCCCACACATTCAAAACAAACAGGCCTCCGAAGCTAGGCCTGCCTAAATTTACCTGCACTCATCAAAAATCTACCTCTAGCACCTACCTAAGTAGAGGGTGCTACATTCACCCCCACCAGAATCCAGCTGGCACCTCAGCAAGGGCATTCCATAAGATAAAATGGAAGGGGGGGAAAGGGAAATCATTTGGATGGGGAAAAATAAATTACGTACAAAAATACAGGAATACATTTTGTAGGTATTTACAGTATTCACATCACTGTACACTCCTAAATACAGATCCCTGTAGCTGACATCAACGTCACACAATTTACATTTTTGAGCCAGAACATCTCTCCCGCAAGAAAGATACTCTGCCTGCAGGAAAATCTTGACTCCAGCCGAAGGGGATGGACAGCCGTCCCATCCCAGATGATCCTAAGAGAACACAAACGGCATCCTATCCTTGTCCTATCTTTACACTAACAGTTTCTGTTGGGAGGGGGTTATCATCCGCCCAATAGAAATAGAGAAGAGAAACACATGTTTTTTTTTTTTCCTGTGTGTTCTGTCACGAGGGGGTTATGACCTGTTGACAGAAACAATAAAGGGGAAAAAACACATGAAATCAAAAGCAACAGTCTTTGTTTGGAGTTCCTGATGGGAGGGGCCCCTCGCCGAGCAGACAGGCTCCTAAAGGATTAGATCAAGAAACAGGCCTCACCCAAGTATCCTTGCAACAGAGAAAGAAAAGCATTCATCCATTGGGCACACGGGTGGCAGGCTGGCCTGTTCCTGCAATGTCAGGGAGGGAAAAAAACACAAGTCTGCAACTTCCCTGCAGTCTCTGGTTTGTCTTCTATGACGGTTGTACACTCACAGTCCTCTAATGCATAGAAGTGCGGATCAGGTAGTCTCTTCCTGCCTCCCCCATCCTCCCTGATGGAGACCGAATGGCTCTTTGTAGGCCATCTCATCTTCGCAATCAGCACCCGGTCTTTGTAGATTGCCCTCCCCAGCCTCCATTACTGAATGTTCGAATGTCCACAAAATGAACCCAGGCTTCACTCTCCAGTGTCCGCAGAGGCTTGGGAATATGCAGATAGTCTCAGAACATGTCATTCTCCCACTCTCCCTGGGAGTTCTCAATGACGTCCATGATCAGAGGAGGGACGTAGGGATAGTCCAGACCCCACTCCAGAGCAACTTTCCTCTGCACCTCCCGCTGGAATCGGGAAAACCTGGGCATCTCTTTAGGTCTCCCATTTCCGGGCAGGACACAGGCATCCTGGGATCTCACAACCCATTGCCGATAGGTGGGTGCTCTGGTCTGTGTGATGAAAGGTCTGTTTACAAAAAGGTTACTGCTGTGGACAAGGGTTCCTGTGGCTTCCTCTGTTCCCAGCACTGACTCCCTCAGACTGAGCATAGAACTTCCTGTCTCCTATCCTTCCTCATCCGAGCTCTCCTCAGGGAATGACCACTCCACCAGTCTCTCCAGGGACCCATCCCAGACTGCACACTCCCAGTCCTCTCAGGCATGCCTCCCCAGTTTTCCCTCCTGAAGACTTTCCCGGCAGTACCAGCTCCTGCTGTCCTCTCTGACTCCTCTCTGTGCCCCCTGTCCGGATCCTTCATGTGTTCTTGAATGACCACTCCACCAGTCTCTCCAGGGACCCAAATTCCTCCAATAGTCTGGGGGAACCCCATTCGATGACCCTGCCCTCACATTCCCCATACAGCTCACCTGAGGGCGCTCTCGGCCCCGACAGCCTAGTACTCCATCCTCAGTTCTTCCACCTGACGAATCCATAGCATAGGATATATCAAAGAGGCCTGCCCCCTGTCAGTCCTAGATGGGGATTGGTCAGGACTCCCTGAGAAACCTCAGACAGCTCCACCTCTTTTCCCCTCCTCTCTCCTAGAATTCTCTAGAAGCCAGAGGCAGGTAACCGAGAAGTGATACTATCTGTGAGTCACCAGCCTACATTAAGCCACTCCCAGCCCACACAGATCAAAACAAACAGGCCTAGCTTTGAGCTAGGCCTGCCTAAATTTACCTGCACTCATCAAAAATCTACCTCTAGCACCTACCTAAGTAGAGGGTGCTACAACAGCAAATGTAAATGAGCCCTTACTGTCTTGAGCCCCCTATAAGGCTACTTTCACACTGATGAGCTGACGTTTACAGTGACTTTCCTACGGGCTAGCTGCACTTTGCCATAGATGTTTGTTTTGCAGTTGTGGCGCACTTTCTGAAAGCACACCAAAACTCCTGCATTCAGTTTGAGGTCGATGGCCACATCAGAAGGCTCTGAGGGCTACATGTTGAGCACCCCTGATGTACAGCATGATTATAAAATGCCAATATACATTTTGGGGTAATATTTTTGTTCTCTGTTCTGCCAGTTTTTAATGCTGATTACATACTTTGCAATATATTCCTTTCTGAAATCCAACAAGGATGAGATTTTGATTGTTTACTTTGTTTGGCTTGAAATGAAACAGTTAAAGTATAACTGAAGGCATTTTTTTTGTTTTGGATATGGTAGAGAGGAACAAGAACACCTGCCAGATTCTTATTGCTGTATGTGTCTCCATTAGGGAGATTCACCCTCTCTATTTGTCCTGTTTACCTTTATCATCGAGAGTGAAAGCAAACGAAAACCCCCAATTTTGGGTTTTTACCAGAACAGGAAATTTTTCAACAGGGGCACTAGTTCTAGTAAGCCCAGTGACAACCAGGGATTTCTTCTCCCTTCCTGTTTTGGCAATGAGACAGGAAGTGAGGGGAAATCTTTTCAATGTGACACAAATTGCAAAAAAAAAAAAAAAAAACAAATAAAACAAATCTAGATGTTTCTATCTTAAAGTGTGCCAGGAAATGTCTCTACACTGAACATTAATGTGGATCTCCATATTTTTACCCCCAGTTTCAAGCACTGAACCCACACTGACACCTACCAGTAGGAAACATTTCGGTGGCATCCTCTCTAGTGGCCTGTCTGGCAGTCTGACTAGTCTGGGCAGTGATCGAGGAGGTACAGTGAGTGCCTCTGAAAGTTATCCAGGAGAACTTATTGAAGGCTATGATAGTGACATGAGCAGGAGGGGGCCAGGTGAGAATTTTTAAATTCATGTTGTCAAAAAGATGATGATTTGCAGCATACTAATTTCAATATCTCTCAGCTTTTCACTAATGTTACATGTGCTTGGCTATTTCTAAACTGTACACATTTAAGATGTATTTAAAGCCAAACATTTTCTGTCTACTTGTAGATAGAAACGGAATCAGAGCCCCAGTCATGTTTTTACTGTTATATGGTGATCTCTTAGACCTGTCTGGACAGCAAGTGAGGGACAATTTTCAATACAGACAAAAATAAACATTTGATAGTGGTTCTAGCCTTCACCTAAGCTAATAAAAAAAAAGCATTCTTATTTTTGTATGTGTTGCCGTTGCAAATTCCCCCTCACTTCCTGCAGGCAAAATATGGTCAGTAGGACAGGAAGTGAGGGGAAATCATCACCTTGGTCATACTACAGTCTTTGGTCACGTGTATTATTTCTGCTAGACAAGCTCCACTGGCTTGTATGGCATTTATATACATACTTAACCTCTTGCCGCTGGTGGTACACATATATGTGGCCTCTCGGCAGGTAGGCTTTAACACCAAGAGATGAAGAAAGAGCTGCGCTAAACCAAATAAAATAATAAATGCAATGAAGTGACCAAAGCAGCTGACACACAAACAAACCAAGACCACTAAGCATACAAAAAAACAAAGTGCAGTGCTAGGAGTATCCAGTATATACTAGACACATATGTGAAAAACAAATAAAATAATTATTAAACATATACATATAACACCATCAAATGTGAAAAGCCAGGCAAAAGCCCTGCTTTAATTGAGGTGTCCAAATAAAAAACCAGGACAGCAAATAATGAAAGTCTATAACATGTGAGGTAAAGAAAGGTGTCTTCTCCAAACGGAGGGTAACAGTAGACGCTGGGAGGCGTGTGTGCACTCAAATGGGAAGGCGACAGCAGATACCACAGCACATAGATCTCCAATGAGTAGGCATGTGCAATTCGTTTCGTTCCGAATTCGTTTTTTAACGAATTTCGACAAATTCATTAATTCAGGAATATCCGAATTAACGAAAACCCGTTTTAATGAATTTTTTCCGAATATTCGTAAATTCGATAAAGTTGAACATCCATAAATTCGGGCATTCGTACATTCGCAATTTGCGAATGTACATTCGTACATTCATACATTAGTAAATTAGTGAATTCGTAAATTTGTAAATTCGAAAATTCGGAAATCTGAAATAATAGTTAACTAATAATAACTTAACCATTAGTAATTATTAGTAACTTTTAAATTATAGGTATTGTAAATTACAATCAAATTTGGCTGTTATTGAACGTAACACATACAAATTTATCCAAAGTTATGAATGATCCGAAAAAACGTAATGGAACGTAATGAATGAATAATAATAAATAACAATAATAATAATAACAACGTTTTATTATTATTTATTATTAATTTGTTCCGTTCCATTTGTTTAGATGCAGCATTTGTTTTGGATAATTTGTAACTTCGGATAAATTCGTATTTGTTACGTTCACTGACAGTCAAATTTGAAAGGAAATTACAATACCTATAATTTAATAGTTAGTTACTATTTCAGATTTTTGAATTTTCGGGTTTTTGGATTTTCAAACTTAGAATTTACAAATTTCCGAATTTTCTAATTTACAAATGTACGATTTTACGAATGTATGAATTAACGAATGTACAAATGTAAAATGTACGAATGAGCGAATGTACGAATGAACGAATGTTCGAATGTACGAATGAACGCAATTACGAATTTACGTATGAACGAATTTACGAATCGCGATCATAACGAATGACCCGAAAAACGAAAAAAATAATAAACTAATGATACGAAAACGAAAATGAACGCATTATTTTGGCTGTGCACATGTCTACCAATGGGTATAAATGGATACCCTTACCGGATCAGTAGGACGCACATACCGTATAGCAGTGCGTCAAATAGGCATAAGGGGATGATCTCCCGTGATATCCAGCCGGATGGTATCCCACAGGCCACGGTCACCGAAAGGAAGCGATGATCACAGATGGAAGTCAAACAGCTCCTGCATACGTCCTCCAATTCCGGACAGGGACAGGGAAAATACAAAGACAGCAGTTCAAAATAGGGCCATGGAAAAAGAAAAAAGGAAGCTCCACATAGTGTAGGTAAAAAAAATGGGATTTATTGGATAAAAACCATATAAATAAAAGTGATCACAAAAATATTAAAAATGGCAATGTGGGAAGCTGAAAATGCTAGCCTCCCTCCACTATGTGGAGCTTCCTTTTTTCTTTTTCCATGGCCCTATTTTGAACTGCTGTCTTTGGAATTTCCCCGGTCCGGAATTGGAGGACGTATAGAGGAGCTGTTCGACTTCCACCTGTGATCATCACTTCCTTTTGGTGACCGTGGCCTGTGGGATACCATCCGGCTGGATATCACGGGAGATCATCCCCTTATGCCTATTTGACGCACTGCTATACGGTATGTGCGTCCTACGGATCCGGTAAGGGTATCCATTTATACTCATTGGAGATCTATGTGCTGTGGTATCTGCTGTCGCCTTCCCATTTGAGTGCACACACGCCTCCCAGCGTCTACTGTTACCCTCCGTTTGGAGACGACACCTTTCGTTACCTCACATGTTATGGACTTTCATTATTTGCTGTCTGGTTTTTTATTTGGACAGTCCAATTAAAGCAGGGCTTTTGCCTGGCTTTTCACATTTGATGGTGTTATATATGTGTTTAATAATTATTTTATTTGTTTTTCACATATGTGTCTAGTATATACTGGATACTCCTAGCGCTGCACTTTGGTTTTTTGTATTTTTAACACCAAGAGGCCCTATGTAAACACTTTTCTGTGCTGAGAGCGCATCCCCTGCACGCTCCCAGCATAGTTACTGATGGGGAGCAGAAAGCTCCCGATGCATACTAGCGATCAGGAGCTTTCCGATCATGTGACAGCCAATCACAGCGGTCACATGATCCAAATGCTTGCCTCTGCCTCCCTGCATTTAGAAGCTCTTAAAGGGCCGGGAGGCGGTGGCAGAGGTTACCCTAAGGTTGCCAATACCGTGACAGAAATTTCTAATGGGGGACTCGGGCAGTAGACTGCCAATTAATATATTCTATGCTCTCATCTGTTGCATTCAGGCCCAGACTGGCCATAGAGCAGCAGACCGGGCATTTGCCTGGTGGACCAGGGCCGCCCACTCTGAGGCATGTTGATGATCAGGCCGCACAGCAGGAGGTAAAAGGCGACCTCGGCCTGGACAGGGTCAAAACAGGCCGTGGCTGCCGCTCGCCTACCGCTATGCAGCCATGCCTGTGTCTTCTCTGGCGGAACTAGTGGCTGCATAGGCTGAGCTGTGTGTCTCTCTCACACACAGCTCAGCCTCAGAGCCGATGCTGACAGTTCCGCTCTCTGGTCATACGGACTGCTCTTCCTCCTCCAGCCATGGGCGTCCGCACGGTGGGGTAAGGGGGGAGCTGTGGGCCGCTGTCAGGATGTTTCTCCCACTTGCCCCCCTCCCCTTCTCATGTCAGCAGCACGGGAAAAGAGAAAGCTTCCTGCCTGTTTTTCTTCCCTCCCCATTGGCCACAGCGAAGGACCAATCAGAAGAAACTAGAGGGGCATCATGGGAAATGTAGTCTCGGAGATTGGTGGCCCAATTGTTCTCAGAAGGGAGCAGGCTACAGTTCCCAGCATGTACTCAGCTAGGGGGAAAAGAGAAAACCCGGAAACAAGCTGAGGAGTGCTACACTGTAGCAGCTACTACAGGAGACATAGAAAAAAAGAGAGGACTGTGCTGGGGGAACTAATAGCCCCAGCACCACCAGATAGAGCCACGCTGTGCCCGCACCACCAGAGAGAGAGAGCCACGCTGTGCCCGCACCACCAGAGAGAGAGAGCCACGCTGTACCCACACCACCTGAGAGAGAGCCACGCTGTACCGCGCCACCAGAGAGAGCCACACTGCACCCACACAACCAGAGAGCGAGAGCCACGCTGTACCCGCACCACCAGAGAGAGAGAGCCACACTGTACCCAAACCACAAGAGAGCGACACAAGAGCCACGCTGTACCCACACCACCAGAGAGAGCCATGAGAGCCACGATGTAACTGCACCACCAGAGAGAGCCACACTGTACCCACACCACCAGAGAGAGCCACACTGTTCCCACACCATCAGAGAGAGCCACGCTGTACCCCACCACCAGAGAGAGCCACGTTGTACCGCACCACCAGTGAGAGAGCGCCACGCTGTCCAGCACCACCAGTGAGAGAGCGCCACGCTGTCCAGCACTACCAGCGAAAGAGCGCCATGCTGTATAGCACCTCCAGTGAGAGAGCGCCACGCTGTCCAGCACCACCAGCGAGAGAGCGTCACGCTGTCCAGCACCACCAGAAAGAGAGTACCACGCTGTCCAGCACCACCACAGAGAGAGAGAGCGCTACGCTGTCCAGCACCACCAGAAAGAGAGTGCCACGCTGTCCAGCACCAACAGAGAGAAAGCAGGTCAGTGTCACTTGGCAATGTGGGCACAATAGGAGACACAGTACTAACATTGTATGGCCACAATAGGACTGGGACACTGTAATATAAAGTGGACTGCACTGCAAAGGGGCACTGTAATCATTGCAGTGCCCCTTTACAGCGCAGTCCCCTTTATATCACAGTGTCCCTGCACATTACAGGTGGGGTCCGACACCAGCCACCCCCGCAAATGTCTACACCCCTGCCCCCCCAGGTCACTGGAAAAGTTGGCTGCTCAGTCTAAAATGCCCAGGCATATTTTTTGTCCCAGTCCGGGCCTGGTTGCATTGATAGATAACTTTGGGCTGTTTATGGTGAACCTTACACACTAGCAATGCAAAAGTTCACCAACACACTCTTTCTGCTTAGCCTGAGCGGCACACACATTCCTTTTTCAGGTCACACTCTTGGGTAGTTAGCATAAAAAACTAAAAACTGAACTGTTTCAACATCTCAGGTTATAAACATAAGTTTTTGCATGCATTTGCAAATATATGTAAATTCACACTGCCCCTTCGAATCACCCTTTGGTCCTTATGTCCTATAATTTGGAACTCAGTTAGGGACCACACAGAAATGACAGCTAATGCCCTGTACACACGACCAGTTTTGCCGTCGGAATAAACTCTGAAGGTTTTTCCGACGGAATTCTGCTCAAGCTGTCTTGCATACACACGGTCACACCAAATACCGACCGTCGAGAACGCGGTGACGTACAACATGTACAACGGGACTAGACAACGGAACTTCACTAGCCAGTAGCCAATAGCTTCCGTCTCGTACTTGCTTCAGAGCATGCATCGTTTTTGGTGCGTCAGAACAGCATACAGACGAGCGTTTTTTACGATAGTAATTTATTCCATCGGAAAAGTATAGAACATGTTCTCTATCTAAGTCCGTCTGAATTTTCGACGGAAAAAGTCCGATAGGGCATACACACAGTCGGAATATACGATGAAAAGCTCCCATCGGACTCTTTCTGTCGGAAATTCTTCTCGTGTGTACGCGGAATAAGTGGCTTAATTTGTATTTGCAAATGTATGCAAAAAAGGTCTGTTTTAATCTGATATGTTGTAAAGCTAGTGTAAAGATCCATCACAATGATGTATTACACAGTGGACGCAGCACGGTTTTGGGGGGGGTCATCAACACATTTTGACAAGGAGCAGCAGCACATCAGATGTTTTGTGTATGAATTCCATGTACTGCAAAAGTAAATGCAGTACATGGCCTGAATGATCGGGTCACCATTATGGAAGATTGGGTGCTGAATGATAGCAGGGGCTCGTCCTGTGCCCCACAGACTGCACATATCCAAAGGAAAATGGACTGCATTGCAAAGTAAATTCAAAGCTAGCAACTTTACTCATCTGGAAAACATGAACAGATATGCAAATGTAACACCCCAGTGTTTAGGCAGGGTTGCTAATACATTTACCTGCCAGGTATAGTTGCCTTGGCCAATTGTTAGGAGATCAATTGATTCCACCCTAATTCTGGAATTACTGCACTTCTCTCTTCTGTCACTAGATGGCTGGGTATCTGGTGACATTAGATAAGACAAGGGCATTGCAAGGACAGATAAGGAATAAATGGTGTGTGGGCAGGGATTTTCTTGGGTCCCTTGGCCTGCTGGGACAGCCTATTTGGGTGAGGTCAGGTGATCGGTGATCTGGGTTCTGTGCCACCTGGACGGCTGTTTGGGTGAACGTGTGTTGTGCTGGCTCAGGCTGCTAGGCCAGAACCTGAGGCCTTTCCCAGGGACATCTGGCTGCTAGCTGTCTAAGGGCCTATCCAGAAGCGAGAGCAGTGTAGGGTTGGGACTGCGGCTTGCAGTCCAACCATAAGTGACGGTTCTGCCGGCAGGAGAACCTGTCGTGGTCAAAGGTAGAAGGGAAGCTGTCGCCAGTATGGGACCATCCACTTTATTACCCGGGACCACAGTGAGTAGCTGAAGCAAGTACCGCAGTATTCTCACCAACCAAGGATGGTGAAGAATTGGGAAACTTCAGCAGGTGTCAAGCTAGGGACCCAGCCAGCAGAAGTGATGCTTGCAGAGCAGCCTTGTGGGCCAAGCTAGGGACCAAACAGGCTATTGGGGTGACGCTTGAGGAAGCTACTCAGTGAAAAGGCTGAAAGAGCTCAGGAGATCCTAAGGCAGTGGATCAGCAAGTCTAGTGAGAAAGACTGGGAGCTCAGTGGAGTGAAGATCTACAAGAAGTGATTGTAGAGGAAGTACAGAAGTTCATTACAACCTACACATGGAGATGTGGTGTCTTGCTGGATGCCTTTCCCTGCATGGCTGTCTCGGGGTCTGCTAATTCACATTGCAACTACTAAAGGGTATCCTGGCCCTAAACCCTCTCTCCCACAGTTCTGTTCAAGAGAAAATTGTCAGGGCTGGGCTCAGCCCTTCCTACTCTGAGCTGGCCGCTCAGCTGTTGGCTAATTGCCAGCTCCCATCTCTCTCCACAGTTACCCAGCTGTTGATGATCCTGCTCATCAGTCCTGCCTACTTAAGCCATCCAGTCCAGAGGAGCTCTGCCTTCGCCTTGGTCACATCACAAGAAACACAAAAATCTCCTGCGTTCATGTTTAAAGACTGGCTTTGCTGACATCCCTTCTGGCTCCAGATCCTGCTTGCTGTTCCACTACATTGATCCCTGACTTTTGGCTTGGCTGGCTATCCGTTCCGGTTACTGAACTATGGCTATGTTTTGACTACGTTTGTTCTTTGTACTTTTATTATTAAACAAGTGTGATTTAACTGTACTTCTGTCTCGGTCTGATTTCATGGTTTCTGACAAAAAAAATCTCTTTGCATGCGAGAAGTGTTTGGCACCCATGAATCTACCTTGAATTACACCCATTATGCCTTGTAAACCACTCTACACAGAAGGATGTCAGCTGTCCCTAACTCTGGAGGTTCTCATTAGACCAAATGGGACCCGGGATCTTGCTACACATTTACCCACAAGGCTGGGCTTAATCCTAGGATTAGACTGTTACACACTGGATGTCCCTATCAGATTCTATACAAAACAAAATTAAGATGATTATATGGACAATGGAGACCTTCTTTTAGGATTCGCTGAGAGGTATTCTGTTACTCTTCATGATCATACTGATAATGCTTCATACATTTACCGTTGTAACGGATAATGTTCAACAAATCCCAGGTTGATAATGTAGTTGTTATTGAGCAATTGCTATAAGTCTAAATGTCAGTATTACATATTTATGTATTTCATCAGAAGAGAAGACGGCACAATACTTGAGAAGAAGAAATGCAGCGCGCCACCAATTGGGTACTGCTTTAAATATACCCTTCTCCTCTATAATAACTCTCCACTAAAAAAAAATTGCTAACATCAATCCTGCTGCATATGCCAGGGTTGAATTGTCTACTTTTTTAACATTATTAATCCCCAACTAATATATTACCATTTAGCTATTACTTTATTTGGAACTCATACCAACTAACCAACTAGAATCTAACCAAAGTCAATGCATGATGGTGTAGGGAACTCTTTCTAAAACACTGTTACTCTTACAGAATTATATGTATAGCATATTTTTCAATATTAATGATTTTTTTAATGACCTTAAATAATAAACCACAGTTACATAAATGACTGAGTTATGCTTTAGAATGTGCATAGCCATTAATATTCATTTATGATAATTAAGAGAGTACTACCAACCTTGTGTTGTCATAATCATTTTTAGTTGAATTAGGGGTGAGGGCTTCCTAGACACTAAAGACTGGGGAAGCCAGTGCTGCATCGGACTTGAGCTCTTTCTGGAGTACACTATAACAAAGTGTTCCTAAGCCAAGTAGCAGATACTCAGATCTCTCTACTCAGACCTCTTCTGATCAACCTCTACCTGAATGATGGTTGCTGGGGTGCAAGCAAAGTGACATTCTCCTTTCCATAATTTTGGGACTTTTCATATTAAAGGAGAAGTACAACCAAAGCTCGTTTGGCTGTACTTCTGCTGTGGATCACAGGAGTCCAGTTCGTTCTGCACTCCGGTGACCTGTTTTCAGCAGACAGGGGGCTGAAGCCCCCTGTCGGCTGATGTCACAGAGCAGGTCCAGACTGGGGAATAATCACGACAATATGATCGGGATCCACCCACAACCCTGGACTGGCACCTGGCTCAGCCTCTCAATAAGCCACTTCCACAGCCCAGTGCTCCAGTGAGCATGGGACACAGAGCTCTGAGAACTGAGCTATCAGCTGTGTTTGATCACTCAGTTCTCAGTCTTCGAGCCAGTGGGGAACAGATGCAGCACTGGACCGATGCTGCATCCACCTAGGTAAGTATGATTCTTAAAAAAAAAAAAAAAAAAACTGAACTTCTCTTTTAAGGCTAAAATGCAAGTCCACTAAATCACTGTTTTCTATTGCCCTATCATCACTGTTGTTGGCAAAGTAAAAAAGACAAAACAATAAATAGCTTAACCACTTCAGCCCCGGACCATTTGGCTGGCCAAAGACCAGAGCATTTTTTGAAAATCGGCACTGCGTCGTTTTAACTGACAATTGCATGGTCGTGCGACGTGGCTCCCAAACAAATTGATGTCCTTTTTCCCCCATAAATAGAGCTTTCTTTTGGTGGTATTTTGATCACCTCTGCGGTTTTTATTTTTTGCGCTATAAACAAAAATAGAGCAACAATTTTGAAAAAAAATGCAATATTTTTTACTTTTTGCTATAATAAATATCCCCAAAAAATATATAAAAAAACATTTTTTTTCCTCAGTTTAGGCAGATACGTATTCTTCTATATATTTTTGGTAAAAAAAAATCACAATAAGCGATTATTGATTGGTTTGCGCAAAAGTTATAGCTTCTACAAAATAGGGGATAATTTTATGGCATTTTTATGAATTTTTTTTTTTTTACTAGTAATGGTGGCGATCTGCGATTTTTATCGTGACTGCAACATTATGGCAGACAGATCGGACACTTTTGGTGCTATTTTGGGAACATTCGCATTTATACAGCGATCAGTGCGATTAAAAATGCACTGACTACTGTGTAAATGTGACTGGCAGTGAAGGGGTTAACCAGTAGAGGGCGCTGCAGGGGTTAAGTGTGTCCTAGGGAGAGATTCTAACTGTAGAGGGGGGGGGCTGTGTGTGACACCACACTGATCACCGCTCCCGATTTACAGGGAGCGGTGATCAGTGTCACTAGGAAGAATAGGTAAATGCTTGTTTCCATTCCCCTGTTCTTCCTCTCCATGAGACGATGGCGGGTATTCCCGCTGATATCGAGTCCGCGGGACCCGCGATCACACTCACGGAGCTTGCGGCGGGTGCGCGCGCGCCCACAATAATATTAATATGCCTGTACGTGCCCTTCTTCCGACGTATATCGCGTGAGCCGGTCGGCAAGGGGTTCAAATAAGAATCTGATTCGATTTAAAAATGCACAACTCTTACAAGTCAATTGTGGCGTGATAGTTTGTCTGTAGCCAAAACTTTCTTTATATTCTAGATTGAAAGTGAAAGAGTTAGATCTCCTGTCAGGTTTTTATTACTATCTTTGTCCCTGCTGGGGAGCCTCTCTCTCTCTCTCTTCAAAATCATAGTTTTCAGCAGACAGGAAGTGAGGGGACATCTTACAATAGGGAAACTTATTCACATGATAACTGTATAAGGCCCCTTTCACACAAGTGGTCTGATCGGGTCTGGTTGTACAATTTTCAATTGGACTTGATCGGACCCTCTTTTCTCTTCTACGGACAGTAGGATGTAAACAAACTTGTGTACGTAACCCAGCTCCGGGTTCTATCCAATCCAGCAAAAAAGCGTCAGGGGATCTGTTCACCTCCATCTAGTAGGATCACAGGGCAGTCATGTGTAAATGGACAGCAGGTCCGTTTACATCCAGCTGTGTCTGTGTCCGCTCTGCATAAATGGAAAAGACATAGGCCTATCTGGCTGCTCCGCTCAGCTCAGCAGGGGAGAAAGAACAGATCCCCTGCTGAGCAAAACTGGATTCAGCCCCTGTGAAAGGGGCCTTATGCCGCGTACACACGAGCGGTTTTCTCGTTGGAAAAAGATATGATGGCTTTTCCGACGGGATTCCGCTCAAGTTTGCCTTGCATACACACGGTCACGCAAAAGCTGAAATTATGACTGTCAAGAACGCGGTGACGTACAACACTACGACGAGCCGAGAAAATGAAGTTCAATGCTTCCGAGCATGTGTCGAATTGTTTCCGCGCATGCGTAGGGATTTTGCACATCGGAATTGCCACAGATGATCGCATTTTCGGATAGGAACTTTTCCCGACCGAAAAATTGAGAGCATGCTCTCAATCTTTTGCTGGCTGGAATTCTGCCAGCAAAAGACCGATGGAGCATACACACAGTCGCATTTTCCGACAAAAAACTCTCATCGGTCTTTTGCGGGCCGAAATTCTGATCATGTGTACGCGACATTAGAGGGGAAAGGTATTCTCTAACTTCCTGTTGTATTTTTTTGACAAGAAATTGAGGAAAATGTCTCTAGTGGAGACAGACAAAAAATAAATAACTGACAGTTTTATTCCTTTCTCACTCCACCTAAACCAAAAAATGTTTGAGTTATAGAAACTTTTCTGGTAGAGATTGAACCACACTGAACTCCGTGAGCTAATACAAACTAAGCCACGCTATTCTACAGGGTTTTACATATTTCTAGAAGTGAGCATGGACAAGGCAGATTCAGCAGGTACACATAATTTCATTTAGGAATTCGTATCAAATTCTTTCTTACACCCTTCATCAAGTCACAGATTTCAAACTGGATCTATACAAGGGAAACGTGGTAAATCTCTGTTCTCAGTGTGCCTGTCACATTTTAAGTGGTTTAAAAGTCAAGGTTATTTTGAGTTCTCTCATTTGAATAGCCAGCCTCTTAAATCAGTGCCCGCAAGTAAAAAAACATGTTGCCGAGGAGTAAATTGGCCACACTAAATGAGTTCAATGCCATATTCCCAGACGACCCTTCCATTATGCTCCTGTAAGTGCATGGGGATTGTTTTTTTACTAATATCATCATTTCTCAGGCCCTCTGTAGGATTTATCAGACAAATTGATGGCTTTCGGTCTACTGTTGAGAACAACTGTGCACATTCTCTGTTTGTCATCGAGTGATTATCTGAAGTTTGCAGCCTGATTAATGGATGTGATCACGAAAACATGAAGCTGGCTAAGTGTATTTCATGCTGGCAAAATTTATATACCAAGCAGAAAGAACGTTACACTTTATGCAAAGATAAGACTTTTCCCCTAATCTTTATTCTTCCCACGCACATTTCTAATACACTGTATTTGCACATAGCAAGTCTATTTCTGGCAATGTAAGGTACAGTGGGTAAAAATGATGTTAGGAGATCAGTCAACCAAAAATAGATTTTTGATAAGTAGTTGGGCCACCTTGCTGTAGTTCACATCTCTACTGCTTTCTTAAAAGAAAAGTGTGGGAAATGAAAAAAAAAAACAAACGTTCATACTCACCTAGGTGGATGCAGCATTAATCCCCCGCTGCCTTGGCACCGAGAACTGAGTGATCAAAGACTGCTGATCATTCAGTTCTCAGTGTTCAGTGAACTGAGAGTGGTGACTGTCAGT
Organism: Aquarana catesbeiana; assembly: GCF_042186555.1. Taxonomy (NCBI): domain Eukaryota; kingdom Metazoa; phylum Chordata; class Amphibia; order Anura; family Ranidae; genus Aquarana; species Aquarana catesbeiana. Next base: position 383,090,469 of record NC_133325.1, read on the forward strand.
CATTGGCTCTCTGCTCTGCCCCTCTGGAGCTCCAGTCCGATCCCTGGACTGTGGAAGGGGTAGGAGCAGCTAGCTCAGGCTCTCAAAGTTGGGATCTCTCCAGAGCCTGAAGTGGCTGAGTGACATCAGCTGGCAGTGGGCTTTAGCTCACTGTCAGCTGAATACGGGTCATAGGTCATAGAAGGGCACAACAAAGTGCAGTCTTGTGATCCCCAGAAGTAGGGCAAAAAAAGCTATGGCCCTACTTCTCCATTATTAATATAAAAAAAACATAAAACTCCAACAGAAAAGGTCCAAAAGCATTTAAAATGGCTGCAGCATGTGGGCAGACCTAAACACTAAGTGTAGGTACTGGTAAAAGTGCTGGTTTTCCTGAGAGCTGAAGAAAGGCAATTGGTATTTATACTCCCCAGTAGCTACCAGAAAGTGAAATTACTTTTGGGTAGAATGATCAATAATAGATCATCTCCAGGCAGATTTAATAGGCACAAATTCAAAGTAGCACTCGACTACACCAATAAATGTATCTTTTTAAGAACAATCAGTTAAAGCCAGGATCTCTCCAGAGCCAGAACCTTAACTAAAGGCAAAACTTTTTTTTAAATTTGAGATAGAGTGGAGAGGGATTAGAACATCTGTCAGTTTTTATTACTGTCTGTGCCCCCCGTTAGGGAGATTCACCCTCTCTATTTGTCCTGTTTACCATTACCATTGAAAATAAAAATAAAGAGAATCCCAAATTTTGTGTCCCTGTGGGACACAGAGCTGTAGGAAATCTTGGACATGTGGTTTATACTGCCACCTTCAGGAGGTTTGGACACTGGCAAGCCAAACGCCAGCTCTCATACAACCCCTGGCAAAAATTATGGAATCACCAGTCCCTGAGGATGTTCATTCAGTTGTTTATTGTTGTAGAAAAAAAGCAGATCACAGACATGGCCAAAAACTAAAGGCATTTCAAATGGAAACTTTCTGGCTTTAAGAAACACTAAAAGAAATCAAGAAAATAATTGTGGTGGCCAGTAACAGTTAGATTTATAGAACAAGCACAGGGAATAAATTATGGAATCACTCAACTCTGAGGAAAAAATTATGGAATCACCCTGTAAATTTTCATTACAAACACTAACACCTGCATCAGATTAAATCTGCTTGTTAGTATATAGGTAAAAAAGGAGTGATCACACACAAATGGGAGGAAACTGGAGTCAACATCTGTGACCGAACTGTAAGAAACCGCCTAAAGGAAATGGGATTTTCATAGAGAAAAGCTAAAAGAAAGCATCTCTAACACCTAAACACAAAAAAACAAGGTTACAATGGGCTAAGGAAAGGCAATCTAATGCCGCGTACACACGAGCGGACTTTACTGCATACTTTTCCCGGCGGACTTTTCGACGGACTTGACGACGGACTTTCCGAATGAACGGACTTGCCTACACACGATCAACCAAAGTCCGACGGATTCGTACGTGATGACATACAATCGGACTAAAACAAGGAAGTTCATAGCCAGTAGCCAATAGCTGCCCTAGCCTCGGTTTTTGTCCGTCGGACTAGCATACAGACGAGTGGACTATTTGACCGGACTCGAGTCCGTCAGATAGATTTGAAACATGTTTCAAATCTAAGTCCGTCAAACTTTTGATAAAACAAAGTCTGCTGGAGCCCACACACGATCGAATTGTCCGACGAAATCCGGTACGCCGGACCAAGTATGCCGTAAAGTCCGATCGTGTGTATGCGGCATAACTGTTACTGGCCACCACAATTATTATTATTATTATTTAGTGTTTCTTAAAGCCAGAAAGTTTCCATTTGAAATGCCTTTAGTTTTTGGCCATGTCTGTGATCTGCTTTTTTTCAGCAACAATAAACAACTGAAGGAACATCCTCAGGGACTGGTGATTTCATCATTTTTGCTTGGTTGGTGAAAGTAGTGGTTAGTGAAAGTAGTCAATAGGTAAAGGCTTAGGCCAAAAATTGTGCATAGCAGAGAACAACTAGGCACAAAGTGTGGCCTGCCCTCACAGATCCAAGCAACTGATGCTGACGAGGGTCATTGCAAGGTAGGATGACAAAGTAACTATAATCAGGCAGTGAATATAGATCGGAGACAGAATGATCCTCAAGGTGTAGAAGAAACAGGGACTGTAGTGCCTTTTCTACACTAAAAAGGCAGGAGAAAAAAAGAAGTGTGTGTAACACTCCCCGTAATGGATGATGTCAGTACTTCAGTTAAAAATTATGCATTTATTATTTTTTTCGGTAATGGACCTGTAAAGCATTGCACCCATGATCAGCAGATCCTGGGTGTAATGCCACAGTCCTGCAGACTGTCTGTGTATCTGTCTGGCCGAACCTCCAATACGGCCAGGCAGTTACATTGTGACAGGAAGACTTAAAAAGGAACTGCAGTCTGTTCACATAATTTTTAATAAAAACATCTTTGCTATTCTGAAGCTTCCCTCCAACCACTTTGCATATTATCTTATGTATACTGTGATTCTGTACTTGCCAAATATGCTACAGAAATCTTCCTCCACTAAGTCTGGCTGCATCCATCTTAACTGTGGGCAGCTGAAGCTGCTGCCTGTTCACTTCCTAGATTTATACAGACACACAGAGGCACACCTCCAGCTCTGCAGCTCTCATTGGACCTCTTATGACTTATCCCCCCTCCCTTCCTGGCAAACTCTCATGAGAGTGAGAGAGAGAGCTGTGCATGATGTCATAAGCCTAAGACAAGAAACAGGAAGTGGGTTGTATAAGGTATTTATTGGCAGAAAAAAAATGTTTTATTTTCCAAAGTTAAAACAACAAGGACACAAGATTTAATAGATGGAAAGATGAAAAAATGACAGAAGGTCCACTTTAATGAACTACTATGGTGCTTAAGAGTCCGTGGTAGTTAATTGAGAACTGCAAGTCGATAGCCGCAAAAGCTGTCAGACCTTGTAGTTTTCCCATTCACAGAACACCGGAGCCCCAGACAGCTGCGTTTTTTGGACATCGTGACAGCCAGCAGGAGGGAAAAGGTCCCCCGCTAGCTGTCAGACCAGGCGTTTGGGGGGAGCAGGGCGCTGGTGCATCTGTATATGTATATATGTATATACATATATATATATATATATATATGTGTATATATATATATATATATATATATATATATATAATATATATATATACAGTGGGGACGGAAAGTATTCAGACCCCCTTAAATTTTTCACTTTTTGTTACATTGCAGCCATTTGCTAAAATCATTTAAGTTAATTTTTTTTTTCCTTTATTAATCCATTAATGTACACCCAGCACCCCATATTGACAGAAAAACACAGAATTGTTGACATTTTTGCAGATTTATTAAAAAAGAAAAACTGAAATATCACATGGTCCTAAGTATTCAGACCCTTTGCTCAGTATTTAGTAGAAGCACCCTTTTGATCTAATACAGCCATGAGTCTTTTTGGGAAAGATTCAACAAGTCACACCTGGATTTGGGGATCCTCTGCCATTCCTCCTTGCAGATCCTCTCCAGGGCTCTGGCTGGGCCATTCAAGAACAGTCACAGAGTTGGGCTGAAGCCACTCCTTCATTATTTTAGCTGTGTGCTTAGGATCATTGTCTTGTTGGAAGGTAAACCTTTGGCCCAGTCTGAGGTCCTGAGCACTCTGGAGAAGGTTTTCATCCAGGATATCCCTGTACTTGGCCGCATTCATCTTTCCCTCGATTGCAACCAGTCGTCCTGTCCCTGCAGCTAAAAAACACCCCCACAGCATGATGCTGCCACCACCATGCTTCACTATTGGGACTGTATTGGACAGGTGATAAGCAGTGCCTGGTTTAAATCACACATACCGCTTAGAATTAAGGCCAAAAAGTTCTATCTTGGTCTCATCAGACCAGAGAATCTTATTTCTCACCATCTTGGAGTCCTTCAGGTGTTTTTAGCAAACGCCATGCGGGCTTTCATGTGTCTTGCACTGAGGAGAGGTTTCCGTCGGGCCACTCTGCGATAAAGCTCCAACTGGTGGAGGGCTGCAGTGATGGTTGACTTTCTACAACTTTCTCCCATCTCCCGACTGCATCTCTAGAGCTCTGCCACAGTGATCTTTGGGTTCTTCTTTACCTCTCTCACCAAGGCTCTTCTCCCCCGATAGCTCAGTTTGGTCGGACGGCCAGCTCTAGGAAGGGTTCTGGTCGTCCCAAACGTCTTCCATTTAAGGATTATGGAGGCCACTGTGCTCTTAGGAACCTTAAGTGCAGAAGAATTTTTTTTGTAACCTTGGCCAGATCTGTGCCTTGCCACAATTCTGTCTCTGAGCTCTTCAGGCAGTTCCTTTGACCTCATGATTCTCATTTGCTCTGACATGCACTGTGAGCTGTAAGGTCTTATATAGACAGGTGTGTGGCTTTCCTAATCAAGGCCAATCAGTATAATCAAACACAGCTGGACTCAAATGAAGGTGTAGAACCATCTCAAGGATGATCAGAAGAAATGGACAGCACCTGAGTTAAATATGAGTGTCACAGCAAAGGGTCTGAATACTTAGGACCATGTGATATTTCAGTTTTTCTTTTTTAATAAATCTGCAAAAATGTCAACAATTCTGTGTTTTTCTGTCATGTGGGGTGTTGTGTGTACATTAATGAGGAAAAAAATAATTAAAATGATTTTAGCAAATGGCTGCAATATAACAAAGAGTGAAACATTTAAGGGGGTCTGAATACTTTCGATCCCCACTGTATATGTACATATGTATACGTAGCATGTAAGTTATTCTTTAACCACTTGCCGACCAGCCGCCGTCATTATACGGCAGCAGGTCGGCTCTATTGCGCGAATCACCATACCGGTACGACGCTTAGAGTAATAGATACAGTGGGCGCACGCAGTGCCAAAGCCGATGCGCGTGGCCGGCGTCCGCGTTGTCCGCTGGTTACCTGCGATTGCTCCACAGAAAGCCAGAATGAGGATCTGCCAATGTAAACAAAGCAGATCCCTGTTGTCTCAGGGGAGTACAGAGTGATCGTCTGTTCCTAGTGATTAGAAACAGCGATCTCTCTGTACTTCCAGTTAGTCCTCCCCCCCCACAGTTAGAAACACCTCCCTAGGGAACACTTAACCCCTTGATCACCCCCTAGTGTTAACCCCTTTCCTGCCAGTGTCATTTATACAGTAATCCGTGCATTTTTATAGCACTGATCGCTGTATAAATGTCACTGGTCCCAAAAAAAGTGTCAAATGCATCCAATCTGTCCGCCGCAATGTCGCAGTCCCACAAAAAAAGCTGATCACCGCCAAAAAAATAAAAAGTTCATAAATCTATCCCCGTAGGCGCTGTAACTTTTGCACAAACCAATTAAAATATGCTTATTGTGATTTGTTTTTTCTTTTTTTAACCAAAAATATGTAAGAAGAATAATACATATAGGCCTAAACTGATGAAGAATTTTTTTTTTGGATATTTATTATAGCAAAAAGTAAAAAATATATTTTTTTTGTTTATAGCGCAAAAAATAAAACCGCAGAGTTGATCAAATACCACCAAAAGAAAGCTTTATTTGAGGGGGGGGGGACATCAATTTTGTTTGAGTACAACGTCGCACGACCGTGCAATTGTCAGTTAAAATAACACAGTGCCATATAGCAAAAAATGGCCTGGTCATTAAGGGGGCAAATCTTTCTGGTCCTTAAGTGGTTAATGTAGCTCCAGTACTTCAGTCCAACTTTAGTCACTCAGTATAAGAGCTCGTACAGAAGCTGTGCTGCAGCTCTGACCCTGAAACCCCTTTCTTACAGACACATTACAGATTTTGTGACATGCCACAAACAAAGCTCAGTGACCAAAAGTCACATTTCAGACAAAGCACAACATCTTATAATATAGTATGGTGTAGATTAAGCCATGAAAATGCTGACATAGTTTAAGCCAGATGGCCTTAGTCACTAAGGCCCCTTTCACACTGGGGCGGTGGGGGCGTCGGCGGTACAACAGCGCTATTTTTAGCGCTGCTGTACCGTCGTTCTTGCAGCGGTATTCGGCCGCTAGCGGTGCGGTTTTAACCCCCGCTGGCAGCCGAAAAAGGGTTAAAATCCCTCGTACAGCGCTGCTATAGCCGTGGTATAGCCGCGCTGTCCCATTGATTTCAATGGGCAGGAGCGGTGAAGGAGCGGTAAATACACCGCTCCTTCACTGCTCCAAAAAAGCGGTTTGCAGGACTTTTTTCACCGTCCTGCCAGCGCACCGCTTCAGTGTGAAAGCCCTCGGGCTTTCACACTGAACAAACAGCGGAGGCTGTTTAGGGGTGGTTTGCAGGCGGTATTTTTAGCGCAATACCGCCTGCAAACCGCCCCAGTGTGAAAGGGGTCTAAATGAGTCACAAATGTCTGGGCCATGGTAGAGGTTGTGTCACTGCTCTAGACTGGCACAGCACCCTACATTGAATTAACACATTACAGAGTTCATTGTGTGAAAGTCACAAACCTTCCTCCCAACTTTTTGAGATGGGAATGAGGGACACCTATCAGCAAAAGTATGCAGGAATAGGAAACACCCCCTGCCATGTCCCCTTAACCACTTGCTTACTGGGCACTTAAACCCCCCTCCTGTCCAGACCAATTTTCAGCTTTCAGCGCTGATGCACTTTGAATGACAATTGCGCGGGCATACAACACTGTACCCAAATGAAATTTTTATAATTTTTTTCGCACAAATAGAGCTTTCTTTTGGTGGTATTTGATCACCTCTGCGGTTTTTATTTTTTGTTAAAAAAATTTAAAAATATCAAATTTAAAAAAAAAATTATATTTTTTTTATAGTTTGTTATAAAATTTTGCAAACAGGTAATTTTTCTCCTTCATTGATGTACACTGATGAGGCTGCACTGATGGGCACTGATGGGTTGCACTGATGGGCACCATTGGGCTGCACTGATGGGCACCGATGGGCTGCATTGATGGACACCGATAAGGTGGCACTGGTGGGCACTGATAGGCAGCACTGATAGGCGGCACTGGTGGGCAATGAGAGGTGACACTGAGAGATGGCACTGATGGGTGGCACTGAAGGGCATTGATAGGTGGCACTGGTGTGCACTGAGGAGTGATAGGTGGCACTGATAGCTGGCAGTGATGGGTACTGATAGGTGGCAGTGATGGGCACTGATGAGTGGCAGTGATGGGCACTGATGGGTGGCAATAATGGGCACTGATCGGCACTGGTAGGTTACACTGATTGGCAGCACTGATGAGGCACTGATTGGCACCACTGGTGGCCATTGATAGGTGGCACTTGTGGGCATTGATAGGTGGCACTCATGGGCATTGATAGGTGGCACTGGTGGGCACTGTGGACACTGGCAGGTGGTAATTGTGGGCACAGACTAGGCAGATGTGCCTCCTTCCTCTTCGGGACCAGCGTCCCTTGCACATTGCTGTCAGCGTGAGGAGAAAAAAAACGATTACCGAGCTTTTGTTTACATCACATGATCGGCTGTCATTGGCTGACAGCTGTCACGTGGTAAGGGCGCGGGATCGGCCCCTTACTCGGATCTGTGATCACCCGAGTCTCGGTGACTCAGTGATCACAGTGCGCGGGGAGCGTGCAAGGGGAGGGCATCATATAACGGCCTCCTGGAAATTCAGGTTCGCGTTGTGGCCGTCATTTGGCTATAGCTCGGACGCCAAGTGGTTAAAGGAGAATTGTACAAAAAAACAAGATTGGTTAAACCCACAAGTGCTTTTTTACGACTACTATTGCTTTATCTTGGCTTTTGGTATTTACAAATGCAGCAATTTAGAAATCAGATGAAAGGTTTAGTGCTGGAAAACACTTTTTGGTAGATAAAAAGTGCATTTTATGTAGATCTATATAGATCAGACCAAAATGAGGGACAAATGAGGTGGAATGAGGGACAGAGGGACTTTGCTCCAGATCAGGGACAGTCTCTTGGAATCAGGGACAGTTGGAAGCTATGCACAAACCAGACTAGCTCACAGATTACCAGATAACTGAGGTATGGTTAGTGTTTTCAAAGTAAATACTCTTTTTATGCTTCAAATTAACAGTGATGATTAATAAGACTACAGAGACTGAATTGTGCCAGTGGCTGTGCTATTGCTCTAAATTTTGTAGAAAAAAAATACTCTGCTGGTAACAGACCTAGTATACTGTGAGGTCTGGAAATGTCAGGATGCCTAGCTCAATGGATGGTGATATATCAAGTCAATTTTCACCATGTTTGTGTTTTTTTTAAAAGCAAGTTGTCAGAGACTGGGTAATACCAGTAGTGGTGCCACAGCTCTGGATTTGGAGAAAATGCTCTGAAACTGTTGCAGTACCCATAGATCTGGGAAGTTTATAATGCAGAACTGCAGTCTTGGGCTTGGTATTGATTTTTACAGCTGACGCTCAGATTTAACGTAAAAGTTATCTGAGCAGCACTAGCACCACTCAATAACTTTTACACAGCCCCAAAGCTGAAACCCCCCTCCACTGGGACCCCACTGGTTCCCAGGCTCCCCCCGTGGTAAACAGCAGTAACTTTGAGAGCCCCCCTGCAACTAATGAACCCAGAAGCGATGTGTATTACAGAACAGCTGTACTGGCTACTGTAGCCAACGATACAGCTAATCAAGCATGATCTGTGCTTGATTAGCTGAAGTGGAGGGCAGGGGATACATAGGAGTTCTAATAGGAGACCAGGGCACAAGTGGCTGAGGAGCAGCAAGATGCCTAAAAGATAAGTTCACATTTGGGAACATGTTACATTTTTTTTTTAGGGTGGAACTTATAACAAGTTCCCAATGCTGCAGTTGCCGCCCGCAGTTGATGCATTCATGCATTTATAAATCAATGATTTTTTCACTTATTTATTGAGCTATTGATGTTTTTGTATTTAAAGGGACAGAGCACCTCTAATTGTTCTTTTAGTTGTGTGAACACATCTGATGTCCAGATTGTAAATGTATTAGAAATCCTAATTTAATTTACTTTTTTGTCTACATACCACAGGTTTAAATATGTTGGGTTTTACATATATAATATTTAGCCTGGGTTCACACTGATGTGATGTGAATTAGTTTTGCTGTGCGATTTTAAAGAGCAGCTCCAGTGTGAGGTGATGCAGTTCAGGTGCGATTCTAATACATTTTTAATTTGATCTGGATGCAGCTGTAATCTCTCTCTTTCTCCCCCTCTCCCTACCATTCCCTCCTTTTCTCTCTTAGCACATGGTCCAGGGATAGGAGCAGTGACGGTCCATCGATAGGGGGCACAGGGGCGCCGCCCCCCCAAAAGCTACTCATCAAAAAAATTTTAAAAAATAATGGCCCTTCAAGTGTGCGTGGGATGCCAAACACACAGGTGCTATGGGAAGCATGATGTGTTTGCAGTCATGTGATTGCAAACAAGAAATTCTATTGGCTTCCTTTTGAATGTTGTGGTTAGTGATTGGCAGGCCCCGTGCCGTCACTTCCCATTTCTGACTGGTCTGAAGGTCTTTGCTGTGAGTAGGAGGGGGGGAGGGGTGGCACCTGATGTGAAGGAGGACTCTGATGGGGGCACCTCATGCGAAGGGGACTTATGGGGACACCTGATGTAAAGGGGGACTCTGATGGGGACACCTGATGTAAAGGGGGACTCTGATGGGGACACCTGATGTAAAGGGGGATGCTGATGGGGACACCTGATGTAAAGGGGGACTCTGATGGGGACACCTGATGTATAGGAGGACTCTGATGGGGACACCTGATGTAAAGGGGGACTCTGATGGGGACACCTGATGTAAAGGGGGACTCTGATGGGGACACCTGATGTAAAGGAGGACTCTGATGGGGACACCTGATGTAAAGGGGGACTCTGATGGGGACACCTGATGTATAGGAGGACTCTGATGGGGACACCTGATGTAAAGGGGGACTTTGATGGGGACACCTGATGTAAGGGGCACTCTGATGGGGACATCTGATGTAAAGGGGACTCTGATGGGGACACCTGATCTATAGGAGGACTCTGATGTGGACACCTGATCTATAGAGGGACTCTGATGGGGACAGATGATGTAAAAGGGGACTCTGATAGGGACACCTGATGTAAAGGGGACTCTGATAGGGACACCTGATGTAAAGGGGACTCTGATTGAAACACCTGATGTATAGGGGGACTCTGATGGGGAACCCTGATGTAAAGGAGGACTCTGGGGATCCCTGATGTAAAGGGGGACTCTGATGGGGACCCCTAATGCAAAGGGGGACTCTGATGGGGACCCCTGATGTAAAAGGGGATGCTGACGGGGACACCTGATGTAAAGGGGGACTCTAATGGGGACACCTGATGTAAAGGGGGCACCAGATTCAAAGGAGGACTCTGATGGGGACCCCTAATGTATAGGGGGACTCTGATTGGGACACCTGATTTAAAGGAGGACTCTGATGGGACACATGATGTAAAGGGGGACTCTGATGGGGACATCCGATGTATAGGAGGACTCTGATGGGGACACCTGATGTATAGGGGGACCCTGATGGGGGACACCTGATGTAAAGGGGGATGCTGATGGGGACACCTGCTGTAAAGGAGGACTCTGATTGAGACACCTTATGTTAAATGGTTTTATCTTATTTTACTTGAAATGTGGATGTGATTGGCCTACTGTGACAGACACAGTGAGGCTGCATATGATGAGCACAGTGAGGCTGTATTTGATGGGCACAGTTTTATCTAGCAGTAATGATACATAATCACCTGATAAATGGCTATTTACAGCCCTGGATTACTAACAGGTTAATTTTTCAGTTTGTTTGAGCACCAGCCGCCACTGGATAGGAGGAGAAGAACAAAGCAGAGACTCTCAGAAAACTTACTTAACCTATTCGGCCCGTGTGTACGGCAGCCAGGCCTTTGGCCGGCTTCTGTTGAAATGTCATGACCGAAGAAGGTCTGCGGACCGGCTCCCGATCAGCGCTCCAAGCCAATGGCTGAGTGCGCTGACTGGAATGTTCTGCTGGGGGGGGGCGTCTCCCTATCAGAACACAATAGCACAGCAGGGGAGATTTGCTGTACTAAGAGGGGATTGTTCGTACAGTTTCTCCGACCTGAGCTGTAGGATTGAACGAAAAAAAACTAGGCTTTAGACTGTGGGTTGACATGCCATGGGAGTGGACTAAGCTGTGTGCAGTATTGATGTCTTTTTTTTTTTTTTTTCTTTTTTTTTATATGTAATGCATGTATGCACTAGTATCATGTGAGTCGTCAATTTGTTATGGTTTTTAAATGCTATTAAGCTAAACATTTTACACTGCTAGTACTTTTATCTTTTATTTTAATGGAAGTGAAATGGAGAAGATTTGTTATTTAAAAAAAAAGGAGCATATATAATTGGAAGATTTCAGCACTGAAATATATAAGAGTTGGTTACCTTTCTATCACAGGTAAAAAAAATGGTGAGTGAATTTTCAGTTTGAGGTGGAGGAATGGTGTGAGCACCACAATTAGACTAAGGAAACACACTTTTTTTTTTTTTAAGGAGGATTTTATTTCGATGGTACTGTATGTGGATTGGGACATTGTTTTATATCACTTTGTGAAATGTGCAACATTGTTTTACTGTTATCACTAAGGGGATATTCACTGCACATTTGTTTGTTAGGTAGGTGAACACTACATAGTTATTAATTTATGTCTAGAAAATATCACATCTATCTTGAAAAGTAATATTCAGGTAAACGAATGTATTTCAAATGTGAAGAACACCAGCGTTTATAACCAAGTGCTATTATAATGATCACATTTTGTATGCATTGCAATAAAATACTGTATATCCATAAAGCATGTGTGGATAATTTTTATGTTTTTATGCTTTATCCCATTAAGGAAAACACCGTGGAAATGCAAATTTACGACGCTAAATTAGTGAATAAGGATTTGAACTCATGTAGATTTTTCATTTTTACACCAACTGCATCACTGAAGACTTTGCAACATTAAGTGCCATGAATAAATCCGCTGTATGTCCTGTGTTTTCTGCAGCAGTCAGAAGGAACGTTCATTTAAGTATTTCATTAGGAAATCAGTGCTTGTTAATAAGCGCATGTTCTCATAAAAAAAAATACAGCTTATCATTTTTAACATGTTTTAGAATATATTATAAAGGTACCCTTGTTATTTCTTGTTGTAGAAGGATTTTTTTTATTTTATGTTATACCTGTATATTTGTGTTTTCTGATTAGCTCACAATATGTGTAGCAATTGTGTTAAAACTCTTGAATAAAAAAAAAGTATTTTCCTATAGAGAGGATATGGCCAGTGACTTATAATCTTTGGATGTATATCTCCTTTCTTTTTTGCTTGAACTGAGGGAAGTAAGTCACAAAATTATCAGCTATACAAATGGAAACAGTTTAAAGCCAAACTCCAGGCAAAAATCATTATCTCAAAATTTCAGCTATATGCATATTCCAAATGGGCATTCTCAAATCGTACAAGTTACGGTAATTTTAAAAATAATTTTAAAATGTGTTATTAATATATAACAAATGCGTTATTTTATAATATTTGCTCAAAGTTACAGTTTACATTTTTCTGTAGAGCGTTATTTACACATCTAATCTCAAGGGGGCCCTCTGCACCTTCAAACCTATTCCCTCTGCACCCTCACATCCTACAAGTTTAAGGTGAGCTCTGCAGCATTTAGGAGATTTCAATGTGAAAATATTGCCTAATGGGTTTTATGCCCTCTATATTCTGTGGGCTGTCTTTGTCAACTCTCCTTCCTCAGTCTAGTTTTTCGACAATTAACACATTGCAGCAGGTTGATGTAGTCATCCCTGTTATCTATCCCCTGTAAGTATATTCAAAGTGTAAGAATCACAGCACTCTGAAAAGCAATAGTCCTGATTGGCCTTCTTCCAATACAGATGAATACAGGGAAGTAATACAAATAGATTCGAGTAGTTTTTTAAAATGTATTTTATGATTTTATTGCATACATAACTTTAACTGTTTGTTTTTTTGTTTTTTTCAATATGTGCTTGAAGTTTCACTTTACTTTTTCTTGTAAAACCGTCTTTACACATATGACCTCAAGGGCCAGGGTCAAATGAACACACATGCCATAGCTGCATGCACTACTTTGTTTGTGAATTACATGAAGTTAGAAGCATTTTGGGATTAGGAATTTTCATTATGTTTGAGCATGTTTTTATGTGTAGCGCACCCCCTTAGGAGCCGCAAGTAGAAAGGGATCCCCCACCCTGCACAGCCAGGCACACCAAATGTCCACGGTCATTCCAGAGTCAAAAAACAGTCCGTGGCTTTTTTTTTTTTTTGAGGGATATAACTTGGATAAGGATGGGAGATTATGGGATGCCCATTTGACTTCACACAACTTCAGGGACAACTCTTCCTATATTCAGTCTCTATATACAGCTCCTCTTCTTGCTCCAGCTCTCACTTGCTTGCAGAACCCAGCTATGTCACCATGTAGTAATTTTGTAACAAAGGCCCATTACAGGCAGGGACTCGCAGCCCCTATACTTGAAGAACAGATAGGGTGAAAAGGCTCACACTTTCCCAGAACTTCTTCTCTGTGGTCACTGATCCTAGCACTACCTCTTCAGGCCCAGCCAACCCACCTAGCTGCAGCTGTCCCTTTCAATAGTCCTCCAGGCTAATTCTCCACAGTCCTCTAGATTGACACTTACCAGCCCACCCAGCTGGCTCTCAGGAGATCTTGTGGATGTGCTGACCTACTCCCTCTGTCCTCTCTCCTTGCTCCCGTGCCTCCAGGAAGAGTTTCCTCTGTGTGTTGTTAGGGGAATCGTGCAGCACCCGAGCCCCAGGTCCAAGATCAGTTCCTCCAGAGTAGGAGGCACCCTCAAGGGCCACCGATAGCCTCCTCAGCACTCCATCTTCCACCCAACTGCCTCTGTGGGGCATGACTCCTGCCTATTTATGAGAAGGCCTGCCCCCTGCCAGCCCTTTACTGGGAATTGGCTGAGGACCTCATAAATATTCCTAATAGCCCCTCCTAGCTTCCACCCACTATGTCTAGAACATTCCGCAGTGCTCCAGAGAACAGGGGGAGGCACCATAAGAGCTGTTTGAATGAGTCATCCAGCCCCTGAGCCCCTAAAACCTGACCCAGATTCATAACCCAGGCTTTGCTCTCAGCCAAGTCAAATTTTCCTACACTAACAGCTGAACCTATTTACACCTAGCACACTAGCTAGAGCAGGGGTAGGCAACCTCGGCCCTCGACTGTGGTGAGACATTGCAAGACCCTGACAATCACAGGTATGACTCCTAGAGGCAGAGGCATGATGGGATTTGTAGTTTCAAAACAGCTGGTGTGCCGAGGTTACTTACCCCTGAGCTAGAGGGTGCTACATATGTTTGATGCATTCCTTTTTGAACCACTAAAAACGGTACCGCATTTTACATTGTCTAGTGCACTGAATGCGCCATAACCTGCACAGCTATTTCTGAAAAGAAAAAAAAATCAGATTAGTTGTTAGAAAAAAATTATCACCTGTTCAGTCACAAAATCAATTACACCCAATCAATTACACTTTTCCATTTGCTGAAGCAAATTGCCATCGGCTAGTTTTATATTCTACAAAGCTAGTTGGTGGCAGATTGAATTGTAAGATTATTTTGTTGATTCCACAAGTCATTGTGTGCTAAGCATTTCAGTTCATATAGTTCGCTTGAACTGTCTTGTAATTTAGTAGATTTAGTTGTGTTTATTATAGTCCAAAAGAACGTTACTAGTTGTTGTCATTGTTTTAAGGTATTTTATTATCAAATTAATATTTATTGTATATACAGGTATTGTTTCTTGTTACCATTCAGGATATAACACAATGGAGTTGATTTACTAAAGGCAATTAGACTGTGCAGTTGCATTCTGCAAAGGCATTTGCTATAGGGTTTAGTAAATGAAATTAAGCTTCACTTTGCAAAGAATACCCAATCACATGCAAGAAAAAAAAAAAAAAAACGCAAAAAGCGGCATTTTTGCTGGTACATGATTGGATGATGGAAGATAACAGAGCTTCCTCTCATCTACTAAGCTCTAGAGCAAACACCCTTACTATTTGTCTTCAGTAAATCAACTCCATTGATGCTATAGAAAATGTGCCATAATTCAAAAATATGCAGCTGTTTAAAACTGTGAATTTTTCAAAAATAATCTGATGTGTGTTGTAGAATAAATGCTAATACAATAAACATATTTTTAAAAACTGTTTTTTTGGTTCTCATTTGTCAAAAAATGTGTAAAATAATCATGGAGTCAAAGAGGGGGGGGGGGGGGTAGATTTACAAAACTGGAACACTCAGAATCTGGTCCAGCCGTGCATGGTAACCAATCAGCTCCTAACTTTTTAGGAGCTGCACAGTGGTCTAGTGGGTAGCACTCTCGAAGGGTCGCTGGTTCGAATCCCAACCAGGGCACTACCTGCCTGGAGTTTGCATGTTCTCCCTGTACCTGCGTGGGTTTCCTCCGGGTACTCCGGTTTCCTCCCACACTACAAAGACATGCTGGTAGGTTAATTGGATCCTGTCTAAATTGTCCCTAGTATGTATGAATGTGAGTTAGGGACCTTAGATTGTAAGCTCCTTGAGGGTAGGGACTGATGTGAATGTACAATGAATATGTAAAGCGCTGAGTTAGGGACCTTAGATTGTAAGCTCCTTGAGGGTAGGGACTGATGTGAATGTACAATGAATATGTAAAGCGCTGAGTTAGGGACCTTAGATTGTAAGCTCCTTGAGGGTAGGGACTGATGTGAATGTACAATGAATATGTAAAGCGCTGCATAAATTGACAGCGCTATATAAGTACCTGAAATAAAATAAATAAAAATAAATAACTTCAGCTTGTTCAATTAAGCGTTAGCAATAAAACCTGAAAGCTCATTGGTTTCTATGCAGAGCTGCAGCAGATTTTTCACTCTTCAGTTTTAGTAAATCAACCCTAAAGGTATTGATAAGGGATGTGTGAATGTGTCTGGGTTTGGTTGTCAAGAGATTAGTCAAACTCAGCTGAAAGTCTGGACATTTTCACTTCTTCTGCCTAATTAGTATAATATCTAATTTGTTACATGTTCCTATTCATATAGCAGAATTTAAAAATATTTAAAAAATTGATGCTCACCATTTTAGATGTTTTTTTTTTTTTCTGAAAGCCAGCACTGAAAAATCCTACCTAGTTCTTTTTGTTTAGAAGGGGGCTAGGGAGCTGATTGACATAATTAACCCTGTCTGTACTTTGCTGGCATATCTGATTATCAGTTGCATACTAGAGATGAACATGATCTGTCTTAGCAAAAGGTTAATGATTTAGCAGCTGGGCTTCTTCATTCTATATTAACATGCTGTGTAAATGGGAGCACATAACAAACATATTCTGTAGTTGGGTTTTCTCAAATTGGACTGCAAAAGTGGAAATACCATACCTCATCGAAGTCCTTGTAGGTGAACCTTGATGAGTAATTCTGGCCATTTTCAAGGCTAAGGCATTGTCAAAAAGGGGCTTTGGGAACAGAGCACTACCATGGGTTTCAAGTACCAAGGGTTTTAATAATAGGCCAGAATTGAACGGTAACCATAACAGATCCAAAAGCTATAGAAAGTTTTTTCAAGGAAAAAAAAATAAAGCTTAATCCCTTAACTTCATACAAATTACAACAATTTAATAGTATAGTATAGTTTTTGAGCTTCTTTTTTGTAGTACCACACTGCACTTTCTCGCTGCCCTTGCACATAGCAGAATTTTTTTATATTTGGTTGAGTTCTTTGTACTGCAACACCACTCAAATAAGCCAAAGGAATGTTTCTAGCCCTTTCCCTTCTTTTCCTCGAGTGTACATATTAGTCTTCTCTTTTTTATTGTGCTGTTTATGTGCATTTTTTTCCTCCCTTCTTCACAAGAGCACAAAGCTTTTTGTTTGGGCCTTCTATTGCACCTTTTTTTTTTCTTCTCAAAGTTTCTTCTCCATTTCTTTGGGACTGCTAATGCACCCTATTTTTTGGTTGTGCTACACCACAGTGGCAGGTACCCAGTCACCGTTATTTTGACCAAAAGGTCAAGCCAGAACCCTAATGCCATGAGACAGCAGGAGGCAACTGAGGAAAACAAGGAGGTGGAGTGCTGGTGGCTAGGATGAGGAGAAATTTGGGGTGCTGGCAGTGAGGAGATTTTTGGGGGGGAAAGGTTTCATCCATTCCTGATAAGAATGGAAAAATCTGGGGGATCTACTGCCACCACATCTTCGAGGGAGCCCAAAAATGACCCACTCTGAAGAAAGGTTGCAAAGGACCTCTTTCCCACTGTATTTTCTGATTGTTGCAGAATCACCTGCACTGAAGGCATAGTTGAAGGGATAAAACCAACAACCATAAACAGACAGCCATCTCTCAACATGGCATTGGCAGTGGACACTTGCTGCCGACGCAAGCAAAGCTGCCCTTTGTTTTTATTATATCATAGTGTACTTATGCTGTAAAGCTGTGTGCACCAAAACACCACATACAGTATCTATCCCCACTAGTCCATTACATTTAGGAAGCCCCTTTATTAACCATTTCAAAACCAGGCTCTTTCACCCCCCTTCCTGCCCAAGCGATTTTTCAGATTTCAGTGCTGTCACACTTTGAATGACAATTACTCAGTCATTCATGCAACACTGTACCCAAATGAAATTCTTATCTTTTTTTGAGACAGATATATCTTTTGGTGGCATTTAATCACCACTGTTTTTTTCTATTCTTTGCTAAATAAATGAAAAAACCCCAAAACTTTGAAAAAACTATTTTTTTTCTTAGTTTCTGTTATAATTTTTTGCAAATAATTATTCTTCATGAATTGAAAAATACCAAAATTGCTGTATATTAGTTTGTGTGAAAGTTATAGTTATTCTATGGCATATATAGTTGAAAATTGATCAAACCAGATGTATTGACTGTCTATCTCATTTCTGGAGACCCTTAAATACCAGGTCGCTTGCTCATCCCTCCCTTTCCTGGCCTGCCAGGCTGCACGCTTGGATAAGGGTCTGGTATGGATTTTGAGGGGGACCCCATTGCATTTTTTTAATAATTTTTACATGTGGTTCCCCTAAAAAGTCCTCCATTACACATTAAATTACGGGAGAAATTATGTTCTTAATAGTTGGAAACAATGGAAACTCTACACTGTTTACTAGGAGCAGCCTGCACTAATGAGGGCATGGGAAGTGCTCATACACAAGTCCCCTGTGACAGCCTCCATGTTGCACAGTATTGCCAATGTATGCTAATATAGGAGGTGAGAGTGCAGCTGATATGACCCTGAGCCATAGGTGGTGGATTTCTTTGCATGCAGGAAAGGTGCATGTGGTGAGGTGCTGTATAAAATACAAGAACCTCACCACCTCATAATCAACACGACTTGTGGCATTGGCGAACTGACAGGCATCGGGTGGATAGCGTGGTCAGGTGATTTAAACCAGTCTTGGCTGGCGTGCACACCAGCTTATTGCAGGGGGGGATGGAAGCATGGGGTGTGCCCCATGACATCAGCATGTTTCACCCTGCCCACTCCAAAACTTCATCAGGACAGCCATCCATACAGATGTCTGTCCATATGTCCTGATGAAGTTCCGGAGTGGGAGTATTTCAAAGTATTTAGAGTATTTTTCTGAAATCCTGAAGGAAATAATAAAAACCTCTGCTCTTCATAGAGATTTGTTATGGTTCTCCTATTACATGGTCAATTTTACTATGTCACCAATAAAGCAAAGTTCACAAGATTCCAGTTCTTGCATTTCATTTGACCCTGTCCCCCTCCCTGCACAGAAATGAGTAAACAGACAATGTTCTGGGAATGTTTATTAAATGTATACTAAAACAAAACATTTAGTATAACGTGAGCAAATGCAGCTAATTTTTGTAGTGTTTTATTTTTAAATAGATTTTAATACTGAAATGTTCTTTTTTTAATTCTCATAAAATCTAAATATCACAAATAAATATTTTAACAGAAGTCTGTTCAAGTCACAATGAAAGCCCAAGAAAGTAGAGCTGGAACCCTTTTCAAAACCACTGCGACTTGAGTTGCAACTATTTGAACGGTTTCATTGCTGGAAATGGGGTGCGACTTGTCATGCGATTTTGAAATGTCAAATCGCAAGACAAATTACGCCAGTGTGAACCAAGGCTTAAAGAGAGAACACAGCAGTATCTATTTGCTTGCAGTCTGTCTCTCTCTCTAATGAAGCTATACAATTCAGGGAGGGGGTGAAAGGAGGAAAATTCACTCTTCTGACTGTGTACATTTTGAGCTTGAGTTGTTTAAATAACAGGTTGTTTTCAGCAAAACAGCCAAGGTTATCCTGGTAAACATGTGAACTGGAGCCAAGAGCTCCATTTAATATTTCATATATACCTAACTGAACATTTAAAAAGTTTACTTTTGTATTTTTGGGTGTAATACAATTTAAGAAAATATATAGATCCTTGTTAAGTGTATATAAACACTAATGAATGTCTCTTATTTGGTCCATTTTGGTGTGTTGAACATACCATTGAAATAATTGTTATACAGTGCACCCCCTTGGCATTTTTCACGTTTTGTTGCCTCACAACCTGGAATTAACATGGATTGTTTGAGGATTTGCACCATTTGCACCAATTTATGCCCACAACTTTGAAGATGTTTTTTTTTTTTTTTTTTTATTGTGAAGCTAACAACAAATGGGACAAAATAACAGAAAAAGTCAATGTGCATAACTATTCACCCCCCTAAAGTCAATACTTTGTAGAGCCACCTTTTGCGGCTATCACAGCTCCAAGTCGCTTTGGATAAGTCTCTATGAGCTTGCCACTGGGATTTTTGCCCATTCCTCCTTGCAAAACTGCTCCAGCTCCTTCAAGTGGGATGGTTTGCGCTTGTGAACAGCAATCTTTAAGTCTGACCACAGATTTTCTATTGGATTGAGGTCTGGGCTTTGACTAGGCCATTCCAACACATTTACATGTTTCCCCTTGAGAATATCCCTGTATTTAGCACCATCCATCTTTCCCTCAACTCTGACCAGTTTCCCAGTCCTGACTGTTGATGGTGTTCTTTGGGTGATCTGTGAGTTTTGGTGTGCGGCCGTCTCTTGGCAGGTTTGCTGTTGTGCCATGTTCTTTCCATTTGGTTATGATAGATTTAATGGTGCTCCTAGGGATCATCAAAGATTTGAATATTTTTTTATAACCTAACCTTGACTTGTATTTCTCAACAACATTGTCCTTTACTGATTTGGAGAGTTCCTTGGTCTTAATGGCAGTGTTTGGTTAGTGGTGCCTCTTACTTAGGTGTTGCAGCCTCTGGGGCGTTTCAAAAAGGTGTGTATATGTAATGACAGATCATGTGACACTTAGATTGCACACAGGTGGACATCATTTCACTAATTATGTGACTTCTGATGGTAATTGGTGGCACCAGAGCTTTTTATGGGCTTCATAACAAAGGGGGTGAAAATATACGCACATGCCAATTATCAGTTTTTTTTTTTATTTCTGAAAATAATATTTTTATATTTTTTTTATTTCTGAAAAATAGTCTTATGTATATATTTTTCTAATTTTACTTCACCAACTTAGACTATTGTGTTCTGATCCATTAAATATAATTCAGATTAAAAAAACATTGAACTAAAGTCTGTAATGTAACAAAATAGGTAAAAAGCCAAGGGGGTGAATATTTTTGCAAGTCACTGTATATGTTTATTAATGTAGCATTACCCCCGTAGGAGTTGCCAATGTCAGGGTCCCCAACTGCTACACAGCCAGTCACACAGCATTTTCTTCTTTCATCCAGATACAGAAATCAGTCATTTTGGCTTGTTTTTGTTTTATGATTGGGGATGAAAACTTAGCTGGGGTAATGGATTATGGGATGCATAACTTGAAAATGTCCGGCAAACAGAACCAGGGACAACTTCCTCCCGATTCCTCTTCTTCCTTCCTCCTGCACAAACTTGGTTCCTTTTTGCAAAGCTTCTACAGGATCACTCCTGGAGGAACTAACAGTCTCTTGTTAGCTCCACAACAGCCCATTACAGGCTAGGAACTCCGTCCCTTGGTAAAGTAGCACATTTAGAGTGAACGCCACCTTCTCCTTATACTTAGAAATGCTAGCCCTGCAGAAATGCTAGCCCACCTGGCTGTCACCAGGCCACTTGGCTGCTTTCTCTTCCCAGTCCTCCTGACTGACATACACACGGAGACTCCCTAGGGCAAGGTTGGATGAAGACTTGGCACACTGCTGTCTTCAAGAGAGACCTGCTACAGCTGGCAGTCTCTCCCTTTGTCTGTCCCTGCACTGTGCTGATCTACTCACTGTCTCTCCCTGCTCCTGCTGCCTCTCTGGTTAGGGTCCCTTCAACTGCCTCCTGTGGTAGGGTCTTTCCAGGCTAGCCTCCCAAGCTCCATCCTGAGGTAAAACCCCTCCCTGGCAAAGGTCCCCCAATAGCCACCAACAGACTCCCCTCAGCACTGGTTCTCCATCTTCCACCGACCCAGGCCCAGCATGCCTCATTCAAATTCATGGGCTCCTTAGTCTCCTGCCAGGCCCACTACTGGGAATTGGGTAAGGGCCCATAAAAATGCAGAGCAGCTCCTCCACACCTCTGCCCACTAGTCTCTAGAATGTTCTCCAACTTTCTAGATCCATTTTCTGTTGTCTGGGTGAGTGGCACTGCACCAAAGCCGCCAGCCAAAAGTAATTCCCACAATGCAAAATCCTGTTCGGGAGGAATAGGCATTAAGAGTCAACAGTATTACCTCTCGAATGCATGTAAACCTCCTCCTATTGGCTTTTGAAAAGTGGTCTATTGGAGATCACTTATGAGGGGGGTGACAAACACTGCCGTCTGTGCAAAACTGTTGTCATTCTAGGACCAGGTAAAAAAAAAAAAAAGAAATGCAGGCACTGCATCTAAGAAATGGTAAACTGCAAAATAATACATTTTTGTTTTTGAGTTTAGATACACTTTAACTTAAATATATGCTATTTTGAATTTACAAGAGGTCATCATTGTGGCGTTCCCGTTTAAGAACAAAGTACTAATGAACTGAAATGAGGCACAGTATAGTTTTCCTATGTAGAAAAATATCTACATTTTTCTGTGAGCAGTAATTTATCAATCCCTGTTTATAAATCAAGAGAACATCTAAATGTACAGTAATATCATTCTTACAACCAATCACTTCCTATGCCATTATTTTCATCCCTCTGCACCCCTGCTATATATGAATGCTCAGTATGTGTTTGCAGCTGGTTTAATTATGCGTCACTCCAAAGAAATTTAGAGAGAAATCCAATATAGGCTCATGAAGCTGTTGCTGATTACTATTTGCAATAATTTCAATAGTCATTTTTCATTTTCATCCAAGCTCATCCATTATTCAGCAGATCTAAAGCATAGCTATAGGCATATATTGGAAGAGTCAAAAGCAGAAAATAAATTACGAATGGGTAATTGACATCCATTTTGGTGAGAGAGATTGTGTTGCTTATTTTTTGGTGCAAATAGTGAATTTGGAGCAAATTCACAATCTGAAATTCACATCCCACAATGCTCTCTCTCCAGCCTCTGCAACTAGAACCGCACACATCCCTCTATGTGCTGAATGCAACAAAATTTACTGGAAGAGAATTGATGCTGGGAAAGGGCCATATATACTACTGACCTGAATGTCTACCCTGGGCCTGGACTGTTGTGTTTTGGACACTACGAGGTGCAGGATGAAGTGATTCTGATGGCGTGTCAGATGGCGTCTGCGTAGTACCTGCCTGCCGGGGCTGGTGACAGTGAACTTGCTCAGACGTAAGAAGCCATAGAAGGCAAGGTAGATGACTGCTTAAAAGATCAGGCTGGGCAGTAACCCGAAAGGAGAATGTGACAGGATGGTAGACATGTCTCTGAAGATGGCGCTAGTGACAGGTAGGCGCTTGCTACTGGTTTGGGGTTGTTGGCTGTGGATACTGCATAGGATGATTTTAACTGCATGGGCAGTGAACAAGGATGGTTTGGTAGGGTCTTGAAAAGGACATGAAATGCTCGATGCCAGTAGAGTCTGATGGTATTGTGTGACAATGCCAGCTGTGTGTGGCAATATGATATGAAAGCCAAGATGTGCTTGAGATCTCCTGACACTGCCCCGGGGTTTGAGGCTAGGAACCTGTCGTAGGAATTCCAGGCAGTACAGTAGGCCTTCAGGGTGTTGCGAGATAATGATTGATTAATAAGGCAGGTCGCATCGTGTAAGTATTGCTTTAATCCAACGTTAGCTGTGACCAAGGTGGGATAAGAGATGTGGCCGGGTCGGCTCCAGATTCCTGCAAAAAGAATGACGCAAAGTTAAAGCGGGATAGTGCTTCAGCCGAGATATTGTACTTGCCCGGGATATAGATGCAGTACACACTGAATTGGTGCTGCAGGGATAGTTGCTCCAGCCTGCGCAGAAAGGACATGATGGCTAGCGATTTGGACCTGTCTTTATTTATGATATTGGCTGTGGCCTGATTGTCTGTGGCAAGCGTCACTGTTTGCCCTGCCCAGGTGCTGTCCTAGACTTGAGCTGCTGCCACAATGGGATAGTTCGAATAATGAAGAGGACTGACTGAACCTGGGAAACGGGAGGATTTCTGGTGGCCATGGCCCTGCAAGCCAATGATGTCCAAAAATTGCCGCAAAGCCTGTAGAGGCTGCAGCGTCCATGACTTCCCAAGGTGAAGAAGAGGATGCTGAAGGAATGAACACTGATATGCCATTCCAGTTCATGAGAAATTCGTCCCACATTGACAAATCCGCTATTGCTGCTGTGTCGAGTTTAAGAACTTGGTCGGGATCTTGCGCCTGCGAAAGGAAAACTAAGGGGCGCGAGATGAAGGACCGCCCCTAAAGGGATGATCCTCATGGCGATGTTAAGCATGCCAAGCAAAGATTGTAGCTGTCGCTTGGTGCACCCTCGAGTAAGGGCAAAGGTTTGAACGACCGACCTAATTCGGGTCAACTTGTCGGGAGGCAGGCTGGCCTGCATGGAGCATGTGTCGAGCGCGACACCCAAGAAGGTAATGGACTGTGATGGGCTTTCCACTTTATTTTCTGCTATGAGCACATTAAGGTTATTAAATACCTCTCTCAAGCTGTCTAAATCTACTGGGGGTTCACCGGGTCTTTCAATAAGCAGGAAGTCATTGAGATAGTGAATCACTTTCTGACAACGTGCGTGATGCAACAGGATCCAGGAAAGGGACTGGGCAAACGTATCGTACAGCCACGGGCTGCTTTTAGAGCCAAATGTCAACTTGGTGGCGAAATAGTACAAGCCTAGGTCGACTGACGAGTATTTAAGTTTATTGGAAAACTTGCCCTTGACAAGTCCAATAGGGCTGACTCTCCAGACAGTGAAAGGTGACTTGCAAAAGGGGCCGATCATGCACCCCCGATCTAGTTCGGTTTGCAACAAAGTGCTGGTGGCTGACTCGTCGGTGGCGGCTGAGAGTACGTTCTTGCATTCGTGGGCCGTGTGGGGAAGCGTGATGAGGCCGGTGTGGAATCCTGAGGTAAATCCCTGCAAAAGGAAGGCGGCCAGGGAGGGAGTCGAGTGTGAGGATAGGTAGAACCTGAGCCACCTGATGTGCACGCAGCCTAGTCATGAGGAATTTAGCTGCTTGATGCCGCACAAGACTTTGGGATGTGTTTTATGGCATGCAAGGCAAATATGAAGTAGCTTACAGAAAACGTAGCTGCAAGTCCCGAAATTGAAATGATTGAGATAGATGTGCCCCCCACTGACCGGATTGGTCATCTTAACTTGTCCACCTGGGATGGCTGTGTGAAAGCTGGCAAGTTTTGAGTGGCACTAGAGGAGGAGGGATAGTTGGGGAGGCGTCTGCCATCTACCTCGGAGAACCAGTTTGCTGTATGGGTGGAAGACTGGCAGTTAGCACTGAGTGGGGATCCTAGGCCGGCGAAGTGGTGGCAGAATAACTCTGTGTCAATGGTGCTCCAGTTGGTAGTAATCTGGAACTGAGAGAGTCTAGCTGCTGCCTTAGCTGAGAATGACTGGTGGTAGTCATAGAATGAAAACCCTCTGTACTTGTGACCCCAATCCACTATTGCATGCAGATACAG
This sequence comes from Aquarana catesbeiana, assembly GCF_042186555.1. Taxonomy (NCBI): domain Eukaryota; kingdom Metazoa; phylum Chordata; class Amphibia; order Anura; family Ranidae; genus Aquarana; species Aquarana catesbeiana. The sequence continues at coordinate 383,115,646 of NC_133325.1, forward strand.
GTCCAGTTCTTCCCTCCTGTTGGGGTTGGCCATGCAAAGAACGTCTCTGATCATCCCAAAGGCTAGCACAAACTCTGTGACAGTGAACTTGCAGTTAAGCCTAGGGTCCTTAGCTTTCAGGATGAATGAGCACAGGGAAGACAGTCGTGCAGTTGTCGGGCGTACCTGTAGGTGAAGGCATTGAAACAGTGATGGTGACTGGGTCTTGTTGGGGCGCAACTGGGTGTGCCTCCAGGGTTCCCACTCTGGCCTGGACGTCAGTGACTGCTGTTGACAGTGTGGTCACCAAGGAGTGGAGCTGAGTAATGCCTGAGGATATAGCCTGCAGTGATGCCTGGGTGCGCTGGCGATGGGAATAGCAGCCTAAAAAGCTTGGCTTTCCTTGCTGTGGCAGGGTAGGAAATACCCCTGCGCCGTAGCTCTGCTGTGAGCTTGGGAATGGTCCAAGCTCTGGGGGATTGAGTGCCGCTGCTTCCTGAACCTGCAGAGGGCGACGGCGGGGCAGAAGCGAAGTCTTTGCTGTCGGCCTGCGACATGGCTTCAGCTAAAAGACAAGGAGAAGAAATGCATATGTTAAGATAAGTTGCGTTGGGTAGGTAAGATGGAAAAGAAGGAGAAAAACGAGGACAGGAAAAGGAACAACAGGCATACTGAAGAAGGTGACTGGCCAGGTAACCGATAACTCGGGTGCCCATCTGTGCGGCACAAACCTGTGGACCAGAGCCCCCCAGGGCTTACTGGGGCAGGGAGCTGCAGTCTGGTATTCTAATGCCCCGTACACATGGTCGGACATTGATCGGACATTCCAACAACAAAATCCATGGATTTTTTCCGACGGATGTTGGCTCCAACTTGTCTTGCATACACACGGTCACACAAAGTTGTCGGAAAATACGATCGTTCTGAACGCGGTGACGTAAAGCACGTACGCCGGGACTATACACGAGGCAGTAGCCAATAGCTTTCGTCTCTTAATTTATTCTGAACATGCGTGGCACTTTGTGCGTCGGATTTGTGTACACACGATCGGAATTTCCGACAATTTTATAGCAAGCTCTCAAACTTTGTGTGTCGGAAATTCCAATGGAAAATGTGTGATGGAGCCTACACACGGTCGGAATTTCCGACAACAAGGTCCCATCACACATTTTCCGTCGGAAAATCCCATCGTGTGTACAGGGCATTAGTAGGAATGTGGCAATCTGTAGTTTATTGATGTATGTTTGGCCTGCTAATGTTTGCACTGCCAGCAAACTTGACGTTGAGCGACCTTGTTTGCGTGGTGAAGGATCTCACTTCGAAAACAGAGTGAAGTGCACAGAAATATATGACAATTACTAACGCCTCAGGAGCAACTCGAATCATGTATATGAATTAAAATATGTCATGAAAGAGTGCTTAAGGAAAATGCAAAGAAGGATCCCTTGTACAACACGCCTGACTCTATGCCCTAGCTTGTGAAGTCCTGGTTGAGGTCGAGAACTGGGTGGACCGGGAACCTGTAGTAAGGTGACATAGGAAAGTGATTAAAAAAGGGGGGTTGCAAAGAGCTGTTTGGGGCATGGTTGGCCCCCTGGTGAAGGTGTGAGCCCTGTCGTTAGTGTGTTTTTTTTGTTTTTTTTTACCTGAGGGAATACCGTCCAAACCTGGTGCAGGATGGATCAACTCGAACTTTACTGACCTAAAGGGGGAAGCGACAGAGAATAGGTGAATGGCTGATTTGCCACTGGAGATGAAGAGTGGCCGATTTAAGCCACTTGCAGAGAGGCTTGCAACGATTGCAAGTAAGCAGCCTTATCAGGAAGGCGAAAACAAAGATAGCAGGATTTGAGCATGTAGGAATGACCAACCGCAACAACGTACGAATAGATGGAGTGAAATGTGTATGTTTATGCTTTGATAAGAGTAATGTAAAGCTGAGGATCCAAATCGTTGTGCCGCCGCGATGTCACGCCGATGCGACTAGATTCAGGTTGGGCTGAAGAGTGAGTAAATGATGTTGAGTGTAGAGCCAAGGATCCAAATCCTTGTGCCTCCGCAATATCATGCCGATGTGACTAGATTCGGATCGGGCTGAAGAGAGGGGTGTGATGTGTAAAGCCGAGGATCCGAATCGCTGTGCCGATGCATTGTACCGCCGATGCAACTAGATTCGATTGGGCTGGAGTGTGAGTAATGGTGGGGTTTGTAGTGCTGAGGATCCGAATCGATGTGCTGCTGATATGACTAGATTCGGATCAGGCTGGTGTGTGAGTAATGGTGGGGTTTGTAGCGCAGAGGATCCGAGACTTAGACTCGGATCGGGCTGAAGGGTCAGTGAATGGTGTGGTATGTAGGGCAGAGGATTTGGGACATATGCTTCTGATGCGACATGATTCAGAAGTGGCTGTAGTGTGAGTGAGTTACGTGGATTCGTATTGTTCATGCCGCTGAGGCGACTTGACACGAATAGTCCTGAGCCGTGGGCTGACACGAGTCATGCGACTGGACTCGAATGAGGTACAGATCTTTACGGATGGGTGGTAGTGGCTCTTGAAAAACTACTAGGTACGATGCGGTGGGAATAAGGCATGGGACTTACGACGGGGAGCATGATAACCAACGGTTCGTTTGTAGGAAAGGTAATAACGAATCCTACCTGCGACAGCAAGCGTGGAACGATCGACAAAAACCTATGAACGGGGAACTGCAACACCCTGGAATTCAAAAACACAGACTCACGAACACGCAGTAAGCTGGCAGAGTCGGCCTGGTGATGTAATACCGCGCACTGGAACCGACAAAGACCAGTGTGGGTGGTCTGCCTAAATACCCCCCCGGGCTCCTCCCATAATTTCAGGACACCATACTGACCTTCCTATATATATATATATATATATATATATATATATATATACACACACATTTATATGTGCTCTGGGCAAAGTATGACTATACTGCATAACTGAATTCTTGGATGGATGAAAATATTGGCAATGCCAGGGCTTTTTTCTGCCGGAACGCGGCCGAACAGTGTTCCGCCACCTCTGGCAGCCCTGTCTTTTCCATCCAGTCACTAAGCATTGAAGGCAGTAGAGGAGGTTTTTGCACTACTCGCTTCCTCCACTGGCTTCTGTGTCCTATTGTCAGGACATGTGTATATGTCAGTCAGTGCCCAAGTCCCCACTCCGCGACCACTGCATTTTTTTACTTTTTCTGGAGCTTTGGGAGTTTTGGCTCCCGTCCCGCCCAGCCCCGCGGCTCCCGTCTCGCCCAGCCCCGCCCTGCCTCCCTGTCAGACGTGTGTAGCTCAGAGCCGAGTGAAGTGTTCTGTCAGAACTGCACTTTGTTGGAAAAAAGCCTGCATGCTCTAAACGGACCAATGATAGCTGCACTGCAAGCTATGGAGAGGAGGGGAGTGCACTGAAAACTATGGAGGGAAAGGGGGGGCGAGTGGCATCTGCAGGGGAGGTAATAGATGTGGACCGCAGTGGGGGTGAATTTGTGAAGAGGGGGTGAAGTTGTTAGAGCTGGAAAGGGGGGGGGATTGTGCAATGTGAGAGCTGAGTAGCGGGGGGGCAGGTGGTACGGTGGCAAGAGCTGGTAAGGGGGGTTGGGAGGTTGTTTGAAGGTGACAGGGGGTGAACAGTTTAAAGTTGGAAAGCTGAAGAGATAAAAGCTATGGATTGGGGTAATCTGTAGATGGGGGTGCAGTAGTGAAATGTGGAAGGGGTAGAGACAAGCTGTGGACTGAGAGTGTAAGCTGTAGATGTGGGGCTGCAGAGTTGAGTTGTTGACAGGGGGTACAAAGGTGAGTTTTGGGGGGTGCTAAGATGACATGTGGACAGGGGTGCAGAATTGAGGAGGGACAGGGAAAAGAAGAGGTGTGTTGCGGATGGAGGGAAGAAGTGGTGAGTAGCGAATGGGGGAAAGAAGTGGTGAGCTGCAGACAGGGGGGAGAGAAGTGGTGAGCTGCAGACAGGGGGGAGAGAAGTGGTGAGGGAAGAAAAGATGAGCTACGGGGGGAAGAAGAGGTGAGTTGTGGACAGGAGGGAAGAAGAGGGGAGCTGTGAACTGAGGGAAGAAGAGGTGAGCTGTGGACTGAGGGAAGAAGAGGTGAGCTACGGGGAAAGAAGAGGTGAGCTACGGGGGAAAGAAGAGGTGAGCTGTGGACTGAGGGAAGAAGAGGTGAGCTACGGGAGGAAGAAGAGGTGAGCTGTGGACAGGAGGGAAGAAGAGGTGAGCTGTGGACAGGAGGGAAGAAGAGGTGAGCTGTGGGCAGGAGGGAAGATGAGGTGAGCTGTGGACAGGGTAAAAAAGTGGTGAGCTGTGGACAGGGGAAAGAAGAGGTGAGCTGCGGATGGGGGGGGGGGAGAAGAAGTGAGCTGCAGACAGGGTAAAGAAGAGGTGAGCTGTGGAAGGGGGGCATAGATCAGCTGTGGACAAGGTTTGCAGAGATGAGGTTTGAATGGGGGGGGCGCTGATTTTTTTTTTTTTCTGTGCCCTGTGTGATACACACACATCATCACTGCAGAGTACACTTTCCTGAGCCTTGTGTGTTATGCGCTCCTAAGTGCTGCACTCTGTGCCTTTTGGGCCTACAACATGATTGGGGGTGGAGAGTTGGCTGGGAAGGGTGAGTTCCTGCACCTATTTTCTGAGGAAAAAAAGCCCTGGGCAATGCTGTCACAGTGCCAGAGCCTACCAGAGAACTAACCTGACATGTTTTGAGTGCGTGAGGATTCAATTAAAGGATGCTGCACATTTTCCAGCAATAGATGTATGTGTCATGAGCCCAAGCTCATGATTTAGTCCCTTTGATTGTAATGTGTTTAACCTCCAAATTAAGAAGGCTTATTCATTTTAGGACCCTAACTTTCTCTATTTTTTGTGTACTTCATAAAGAACAATGACCAGTCTGCCCAGTGCCCAACTTAACATTACGTCAGGACCATTACTTTTTATGACCAAAGCCTATCTTTAGCTTGGTAATTATTGAATTGCTAACAAGATAGCAATTAATTTATCATCTGTATGTATTGGAGACATCTGGTGGCAGCATATGGACATTGCACTTAATGCATTTTATTTCAAGCACTTGATATTTGCAATATTTGGATTATGTTTATTCTATTTCATTTGTTAATTTTTGTTTTGTAAACACATTTTCTGCACAAAGGAGCATGGTTAAATACTACCGATGGCACACATATGCCACATTTCTCATATCCACAAAATATTTTTAAAGTATATGCATAGCCAATCCTTTTTTGGATAGAGTAGCCAAGGGATTTGTTGCAATCTGTGTTGTGTAGATTTATTCCTTTATGTGTGCTGGTGGACATTATCAGAAAGAAGCCGATCGGCAATCCAAAATGTTAGTTTTCACCAGAACGGGGTGAGGGTAAATCTCCCATTAGGGATCAGTGCGTGCTGGGTCGTTGGCGTCATCAGACGACCCCGCCCCTTACCTATACAAGAACTGTCAAACGGCGGAGCAGGCAGATGGTGGTTAGCCTTCATCGAGGGCGGAACATTTTTTTTTTCAGGTCCGGCAGTGGCAGTAGCGGCGGTGGCGTGATTGACAATGGATCTATTTTGGTGGAAATTGTTTTTTTTTATTTTTAATAAAGGAATTGCCGAAAACTGTGTGTGTTTTTATTTCTTTTTGACACTTTTTTGGTGAATGGGTAGGGCTACTTTGTAGTCCATACTTATTTACATGGGGGGGGGGCGGTGGGATGTCAGGGCCCCCTAGTTAAAGGGGGCTTCCAGATGCTAATAAGCCTCCTGCCCGCAGACCCCCACAACTACAGACCAGGTTTGTGGTGAAGAGGCCCTTGCATGCTCGGATAAGGGTCTGGTATGGGTTTTGGGGGGACTCCCACACCATTTTTTTTTTTTTTACATTTTTCTATTGCTGGCAATGTTATTTAATTCAGCTGTCAGCGGGGAAACCCATTGACAGCTGATAACTCATCCATTGTTAAGGACGCAGCGGCTGGCTTCCCAGCCCGCTCCTTAACAACCAGCTATTCACAATGCCCTGATGGGGCAAAGCTTTGCCCCATCAGGGCTTAGAATGCACTGTGCAGCATGAACATCCTGCCGAGGGCCCCGCAAATTCAGGTCTTCGCCGAATGGGCAAACAGTCGATGTTTGGGCCGAACTCTAATATATAATATGGACTATAGCTGATAACTGTTGTGGAACCTCCTTTGTTGCTGCTGTATTATCCTTCTGTAGTGCGGACAGGGTTAAACTGAATATTCGTTAATGCAGAAGTGCAACAGCCATCTTTAAGGAAACCACTTATCAATTCTTGTCTATGGAGTGTCTCCAGTGCAGGGAGCAGCCATCTTTGCTTGATTCACACCTATGCATTTTTAGTGCTTTTTGCATTTTGCAGATTTGCTCTACAGAACGTGTTCCATAGGAAACCATGTTAAATGGACTGTAGTGCAAATCTGCAAAATGCAAAAAGCACTAAAAATGCATAGGTGTGAATCAAAGCTTAAGGCTAAATGGGTGAGAAAAAGACTTGGCTGCTGGCTGAACTGAACCCTGCAATCCAGTGAGATGGCCGCGGGTCAATCAAAGACCTCTGACGCCGCTTAAGCTGCTTCCGCACTGAGGCCGGGAGGCGCGCGCATGCGCGGTTGCCTCTTCTCGGTCCGCAGCGTGGCGGCGAGTCAGACGCCGTCACGCTGAAGAGGTTTAAAAAGCGGGCTCTCCCGCTACTCTCTGTCATTCCCTCTAGACACGCTGGGCAGGCAGACGTCCTTGGATACCTTTGGCTGGTGTTACAATCGGCTTCTACACTCACAAGTAAGCTCCTCGGATTGGTTCTCTGATTTCCTTATATCTAGCCTTATCTATTCTGCTCCTAATCACGTACTTTAACTTAGTCCATTTTTTGTTATTTTACCCATAGGTTCTTTGCGCTAGGCTGCAGATGACCTTCTAGGTCTGATCACCCACTATATATATTTTTTGTGGGTGCTCGAACCCTGCATCCTGCCCCTTGTTCAGCTGCTATCCTGCTGCATAAAAAGAACCACCTATCTGCATATTCAGCAATCAGGCTTTTCATCATCTTTTGGATGTTGATCCTTTATTTATGAATTGATTCTACTTACCATATTGAAGGTACCTTATTGCAACACTGCTATCCCTTTTACCTTGCCTAATGTTAGCTTATTTATGCTTTTGACTTATGCATCAGATCCTATGACACCCCTTTTTTCTCGTTTCCAGAGAATTTCATCCACTGTTGCAATCTTTTTTATCCCTCTCTGCATGCTAATCAGTGAGGTGCGGACTGGAGGGAGAATTTTCTGCTTGCACAGATTTCCTTTTTAAAACTTAGATTCCTTTTTTCCCCCGATTTACGGGTAAGATCAATGTACAAGTTATGACATGATGTATGCTGAATCAAATGTGTACACATATGTATTGTGTGGTTGTGTTTTTTTTTTTCTTTTTCATATACATTATTATTTATCTATATTATTTCTTCGTTTACGATGCATTCCACCTTTGGGTCTATATATTGTAAAAACTCTCTCTAGTGATTTTTTTCAACAATTGTCCTTTTTTGACCTAATGGATATACATTATGATATTTTAGCAGACATAAAATTCTTATTGCTGTTTTTTCTACCTTATAGTTGATCTAATGCCACATTATGTCTCCTGAAGAAGCTTAAGAAAGCGAAACATGTTGAGAAAGTGGTATCAACTCTTGTATCAATCAATTATCCTATTTGCTCTGTAAAAGTGTTTTTTTTTTTCCTTGTCTGTTTTTTAAAAGATTGTTAAATAAAAGATCTTTTTATCCTACTTTTTCTACCTCATTTACCCCAGCACCGTTAAAAGTCCCGGGGCCTGTACCTGGCCCCAATGTCCCCTCTCTTTACAAATGTACTTTCTGGGATGTGGTGCTTCTGATTTTTCCTCTCTTCCATTTTTCAATTCGAATTGAGGTGTTACCCACCTATCACTCTGAAGAACTGAGGAATTTCAAATCCATTCTCTCTAACCGTAATAATTTATTTTCTGATTATTTTCCATATATTTAATGATTGGTCTTTTTCTGTAAGACATATAATTAATTATTGATTGATTTTGTCCTTTTTTTTTTTTTTTTTTTTTTTCCATGGCCTATTACTGTGGCAATGCATTCGAGGGATTCATGGATCAGATCCATAAATCCCAGAATGCTACTGGGGGGGTCTCTCCATGGACCGTTTCTTCTTCCGCCTCCAACGAATGTTGGAGAAGAAAGCCAGAGTTTATTGGAACAAATGGTACTTTTCTAAATACTTGGACGATCGAATTGCCCCTTGGGGTTTGAGAATTCAAATCTTCCCTACAGTGAGCAATTTGGAGCAAGATTTTAGAACCAGTTGGGAAACCAATCTCCAATCTTGCTCTATGAAAATGATGGAACTATTATGTGGTCATTACAATGATGAATTGATTTCCTTGGATAAGGAAATAGAAAAACTGTATTCTGAAAATAGTTCAATTGTTTCAAATGAACTTTTTTCCAGTCGCGAGGGAACCCTCAAAGCACACAGAGACCTATGTAGCTGAAATCTTAAAAACAAAGGAAAAGAAATTCGTAAGAGATAAATTATCGTATGATAATAATCAAGCTTACGCCTGGACACAAACTAAAACGAGCAAGAGACGCAATACAAAAATGCGAACTCCTAGAGATGTCTATCCCGAACCAAGCTACTCTGACACTTCCTCTGCTTCCTCTTTCTCATCACAGGCACCAGAAGGTCCTAAGGATTTTGTTTTCCCGAAGCGCACCAACGGTAACTTGAATGCACCCACTGGGTCAGGTAAGCGGCACCAAAACACCAATCGCACACCGGTTCATACTAGAGCCACAACGGCCAAAATTAACAACTCTTCGCACGCATCGGGTCACCGGGACATCCCGTCCAGTACTCATTCAACTAACCCATCATCCCTAACACCGGCACCATCAACAACTAATACCAATGATCTTACTTATCAGTCGGATTTTCATCCGGCTCCCATCTTCACACAACCGGTGCACGATTCAAAGAAAGTGACCACCACGGAGGGCTTTCAGAAACAGGCAAAAAGTTCGAGGTAATCAATTTATCTTCCATTCCCCTAAGTGCTGATCAAGTTTCTGTCTTGGAATTAGGTCTTACCTTCTGTCCGACACAGAAAATTGATCAGTTTGAACTTATTAAGGATCTGAATTTATTTGCTCGCAAATTAATGCTGCGCATTATCTACGACAAACCCAAACAACCCACCTCAACCTCAACATCTAATGTACCCACATTGGAAAACATTACATTAAATGAAATTAAAGCCATGGAGGAACTCATGGAGCTCTGGGATGAGGGACACATCGATGAGACTGAGCTCTCTGAAGCTCAAGCTCTTGATCGGGATGGCTATCCCGACCGTGAGTTGTGTGCCCCTCACCTAAGAGTCTCCGTTGCCCCTACGGAATACAAACCCAAATCAAAAATCTTTCCTACACCACAGGGTAACCCCAACGTCTGGGCCTTCATCCATCAGGTCACAGATGACATCTGCAAGACCAAATGGAAGGGCCTATCAAAATCTAATCTCACAGTTCAGCAGAAAGCAGCCTTAAAGTCTTTACAACAGGACTCCCGCCTGGTAGTAAAACCCTCAGACAAGGGAGGCAATTTGGTAGTGATGACTACCCAACAGTATGAATCTATGGTCTCACGCCTCCTCCAGAACAGAGACTGGTACAAGAAAGTATCTGAGGCGCATGTCACCAATATGACCATACGCTATAGAAAACTGATTGGGACTGCTTACCATCAGGGTTTAATCACAAAACCAACATGGAATTTTCTTAATGTGCCTTGTCCTCGGATTCCTACACTGTACGCCCTTCCCAAAGTTCACAAGGATTTATGTAATCCCCCTGGCCGGCCGATAGTGTCCGGTAACGGATCTTTAACTGAAAATGCTAGCCAACTTGTGGACGATTTTCTTAGGCCCCATGTAGAAGGCCTTACATCATATCTACAAGATACCAGTGAACTTCTTCGTACTCTGGATGGTTTGGCCATCCCTGAAGGGGCGTGGCTTGTGACTTTGGATGTGGAGGCCCTCTATAACTCCATCCCCCATGATTTGGGGGTGGCAGTTGTAGAGGGCTTCATTTCTCATAATGGTGATGTCCCCCGGGCCTACAATGGGTTCATTCTGGACCTATTGAGGTTCATCCTTACTAATAACATCTTTTTGTTTGCACGCTCCCACTACCTCCAGGTGCAGGGGGTCGCAATGGGGACCAGGTGTGCCCCCTCTTATGCGAACCTGTACCTGGGGGAGTGGGAGCAAAGACTTTTTTTCAGGGAGGATATGCAATCCTTGGTGGAATACATACCGTTATGGAAACGGTATATTGATGATGTGTTCCTTATTTGTACGGGCAGCAGAGAGGATCTCTCCCGTTTCTATGACGGATTAAAAACTAATCCTTATAATTTAACCTTCACTATGGAAGCTAATCAAACCACTCTAACTTTCCTGGACATTACCATTTTGATCAATCCCGACAGAACCATAGGGACTACCCTATTCCGTAAACCATCAGCAGGAAATTCGCTCCTGCACGCCACCAGCTCACATCCATTGTCACTCATTAATAATGTCCCGTATGGACAGTACTTAAGACTAAGAAGAAATTGCAGTGAAAACGTCCACTTCGAATCCGAGGCTAGAGCACTAAGAGCACGTCTCAAGGCACGAGGCTATAGTAATAAATGCCTTAAAAGAGCTTACCTCAGAGCCAAAAAGAGTGATCGCAGCCAACTCATTCATGGCCGCACCAATGCTAAACCAGATCCAGTCTTAAGATTAATCACAACCTTTTCCGGTCAACATCAGCAAATGCGTGATCTGCTACAGAAGCATTGGTATTTGCTGATGGGTGACCCCAGGGTGTCCAAACATCTCAAGGATCACCCTGAGATCACCTACAGACGATCTCGGTCAATTAGGGATCACATTGTTCACAGCCACTATGCTCCCCTGTCTGCAACTGCTACTAAAAACAAGGGAACAATACCCTGTCACAAGTGTGACTTCTGTAGGTACATTTATTCATCTCGCAATATCATTCTTCCAAATGGACGGCTTTATAATCCAAACTTTTTAGCCACATGCCAATCCATCGGTATAGTCTATATTATGATATGCGAGTGTAATGCATTTTATGTGGGGAAGACGAAACGTCCCTTTTTCCACAGAATCAGAGACCATGTTTCCTTAGTAAATAAAAAAAAGATGGAAACTCCCATCAGTCGACATATGGGGTTATGTCACCAGTGTGATGACAGCAAAATGCACTTTTTCGCCCTGGAGTACGCCCCCCCAACTGAAAGGGGTGGAGATTACGATAGGACTTTATTACAACGTGAGACTAAATGGATTTTTAGTCTAAACGCTTTGAAACATCCTGGGCTGAATGACGTTCTGAGTTACAAACCCTTTCTTTAAATTTTGTCTGTCAGTATGTAATACATTCATTTTTCTTTTTTTTTTTTTTTTTTTTTTTCACACAATTTATATCGTGTTTCCAATTCCATCTGTTAGAATTAATGGTTTATGGATTTTGTATTTTGATGTTATACTCTACACTCTATATGCGATTTTCCATTGAGACTTTTATTATTAACACAGCATTTTTATTATTTAATTTGTGCATTATTGGGGTTCTTTTTCTCTCCCCCCAGCCCGTCACCTCCCCCTCCTTTTTTAGCATGTATGGACACCCGGGGCACTCATCGGTTCAGCTCCTAATCAATGTTTTGACTGTATGTTTGCCCCTTCATTGACAACCAATGCAGTGCCACCTCTCCCGGCTATTCGTGCATGATAATAGTCTATTTTTTTTTTTTTTAATCTATCTTTTAATCCTTAGCCTTAGGGCTTCCGTAGTGCTTATCCTGGGCATCGGATTTTCAAAGATGGCCGCGGGTCAATCAAAGACCTCTGACGCCGCTTAAGCTGCTTCCGCACTGAGGCCGGGAGGCGCGCGCATGCGCGGTTGCCTCTTCTCGGTCCGCAGCGTGGCGGCGAGTCAGACGAGACGCCGTCACGCTGGAGAGGTTTAAAAAGCGGGCTCTCCCGCTACTCTCTGTCATTCCCTCTAGACACGCTGGGCAGGCAGACGTCCTTGGATACCTTTGGCTGGTGTTACAATCGGCTTCTACACTCACAAGTAAGCTCCTCGGATTGGTTCTCTGATTTCCTTATACTGTATATAGCCTTATCTATTCTGCTCCTAATCACGTACTTTAACTTAGTCCATTTTTTGTTATTTTACCCATAGGTTCTTTGCGCTAGGCTGCAGATGACCTTCTAGGTCTGATCACCCACTATATATATTTTTTGTGGGTGCTTGAACCCTGCATCCTGCCCCTTGTTCAGCTGCTATCCTGCTGCATAAAAAGAACCACCTATCTGCATATTCAGCAATCAGGCTTTTCATCATCTTTTGGATGTTGATCCTTTATGAATTGATTCTACTTACCATATTGAAGGTACCTTATTGCAACACTGCTATCCCTTTTACCTTGCCTAATGTTAGCTTATTTATGCTTTTGACTTATGCATCAGATCCTATGACACCCCTTTTTTCTCGTTTCCAGAGAATTTCATCCACTGTTGCAATCTTTTTTATCCCTCTCTGCATGCTAATCAGTGAGGTGCGGACTGGAGGGAGAATTTTCCGCTTGCACAGATTTCCTTTTTAAAACTTAGATTCCTTTTTTCCCCCGATTTATGGGTAAGATCAATGTACAAGTTATGACGTGATGTATGCTGAATCAAATGTGTACACATATGTATTGTGTGGTTGTGCTTTTTTTTTTTTCATATACATTATTATTTATCTATATTATTTCTTCGTTTACAATACATTCCACCTTTGGGTCTATATATTGTAAAAACTCTCTCTAATGATTCTTTTCAACAATTGTCCTTTTTTGACCTAATGGATATACATTATGGTATTTTAGCAGACATAAAATTCTTATTGCTGTTTTTTCTACCTTATAGTTGATCTAATGCCACATTATGTCTCCTGAAGAAGCTTAAGAAAGCGAAACATGTTGAGAAAGTGGTATCAACTCTTGTATCAATCAATTATCCTATTTGCTTTGTAAAAGTGTTTTTTTTTTTTCCTTGTCTGTTTTTTAACCTCCTGACATCCGGCCGTAGCCGAATGACGGCTTCAGCGCGGATGCCTCCTTGGACACAAGCAATCACAGATCGCTGTAAACGGCCAATCACAGCGGCCGTTTACAGCGCGATCGCTGCCTCCAATGAGAGATGATCTAAAATGTAAACAATTGAGATCATCTCTCATTGCCGGCTCTCTCTCCTCACACAGAGACAGCGTGTGAGGAGAGAGAGATCTGTCAGCCTTCAGTGAGTGTTTGTTTGCATTTTACTGTGCCCACAGTGCCCATCAACACAGTGCCCCATCAACACAGTGCCCCATCAATACAATGCCCCATCAATAGTGCAGCATCAGTACAGTGCCAAATCGGTGCCCACCTGTGCCAATCGGTGCCCACCTGTGCCAATCGGTGCCCACCTGTCTGCCCAGTGGTGATCAGTGCATCAGTGATCCAACTGCAAATCTGCACAATCAGTGCCCACCTGTGCCACCTCATCAGTGCCCACCTGTGCCAATCAGTGCACATCTGTGCTGCCTCAGTGCACATCTGTGCTGCCTCAGTGCACATCTGTGCCGCCTCATCAGTGCCCATCTGTGCTGCTCCATCTGTGCCACCCCATCTGTGCCGCCCCATCTGTGCCGCCCCATCTGTGCCATCCCATCAGTGCCCAGCTGTGCCACCTCATAAGTGCACATCTGTGCAATCTCAGTGCACATCTGTGCAATCTCAGTGCACATCTGTTCCACCTCATCAGTGCCCACCTGTGCCGCCTCATCAGTGCCCACCTGTGCCGCCTCATCAGTGCCCACCTGTGCCGCCTCATCAGTGCCCACCTGTGCCACCTCATCAGTGCACATCTGCACATCTGTTCCACCTCATTAGTGCACATCTGTTCCACCTCATCAGTGCACATCTGTTCCACCTCATCAGTGCACATCTGTTCCACCTCATCAGTGCCCCTCTGTGCCACCTCAGTGCCCATCTGTGCTCATCAGTGCCGCCTCATCAGTGCCCATCAGTGGAGGCTTAGCAACCATGGCCAAAAGAAGCTTTTCCGCCGAGGAGGCGTACCAAATACTGTCCCAGGCCGACAAGAGCAACGGGGAGCTCTCTTTTTCAGATTCCCTTTCCGATTCCGAGTCGGACATAAATTATGAGCCAGTCCTCAGTAGTGAAACACTGAGTGACTCAGAGGAGGAAGAGATTCGGCCCGCCAAACGAAGACGTTCTGGTGGGGAGGCAGTGGCATCTACCAGCACCGCAGTCCCGTCCACCAGCACGGCAGTCCCGTCCACCAGCACGGCAGTCCCGTCCACCAGCACCACAGTGCCATCCACCAGCACCGCAGTGCCTCGGCAAGAAAGGCCAAGGACCCATGCCAGCCTTCCCTATGCCCTGCAGAACCCCTTGTGGCTTCCTCCTAATTCAGGAGAAGCCAACATTCCCCCTTTCACTGCCCAGCCAGGAGTCCAGGTGAACACGGAGAATTTTTCCCCAATAGATTTTTTTAATTTAATTTTTACCGAGGACATGCTGTCAAGTATTGTGGCCCAGTGCAACCTTTATGCACAGCAATTCATTGCGAATAATCCAACGTCCTACTATGCCCGTCCCTACGAATGGAGAGACCTAACGGTGGAGGAATTGCAGGTTTTTTTAGGGCTCACATTTAACATGGGACTCACGAAAAAAAACACTTTGCTGTCCTATTGGTCAACCCACCCCCTCCAACACATGCCAATATACTCCAAGGTAATGCCCAGAAACAGATACCTCATAATAATGAGGTTTCTTCATTTCAACGACAATACCCAGTGCCCTCCCCGAAATGACCCAAACTATGATAGACTTTTCAAAATTCGGCCACTTTTAAATTATTTTTCTGCACTTTTCCCCCTGCTGTTTACCCCAGACAAAAACATATGTGTGGATGAGTCCCTTCTTAAGTTTAGTGGCAGGCTTAAAATAAAGCAATATATTCCCAGTAAAAGGGCACGCTATGGGGTGAAGGTATACAAATTATGTGACCGAGTCACAGGTTACTTGTATGCCTTCAAAGTGTACGAAGGGAAGGACACCCAGCTGCAACCCCCTAATTGCCCAGACTACTTGGGATCAAGCGGGAAAATTGTTTGGGATCTCACATACCCCCTACTGGAGAAAGGCTACCACCTGTACGTAGATAACTTCTACACATCTCTGCCCCTGTTCCACAACCTGCATCGGATGAAGACGCCTGCATGTGGTACCATCAAAAAGAACCGGAAGGGCTTTCCTCAAAGTCTGGTCAATAAAAAATTGAGAAAAGGAGAAACGGCGAGTCTACGAAACAACGAGATTTTGGCAGTGAAGTGGAGAGACAAAAGAGATGTGTACATGTTGTCTTCAATCCACGATGATACCTTCATGGAAATCCCCAGAAGAAATGGCCCCATACAGAAACCTAAATGCATCTTTGACTATAATTTGTTTATGGGGGGAGTCGACTTGAATGACCAGATGCTAGAACCGTACCTTTCCACAAGACGGACATACCATTGGTATAAGAAAGTCGCAATTTATTTTTTTCATTTGGCCATCTACAATTCTTATGTTATATATCGTAACTCCACCCAAAACCCCAAACGCTTCCTTGGCTACCAGGAGGAAGTTTTCACTGCCCTTACATTCCCGAACGGCCCCCCAGAAAATATCCGATCTGATGTTCTAAGTCGACTCTCCGAACGCCACTTTCCAGATAAGATCCCTCCCAAACCAACAGGCCAACGACGGCAAAAAAAATGTAAGGTGTGTACCAGAGCTGGATTCAGAAGAGACACATCTTATTATTGTGCACAATGTCCTTCTGAACCAGGCCTCTGCGTAGGTGAATGTTTTCGTCGATACCATACTTCAGTAAATTATTAGTGAAGTATGGTAAACGTAAGCCTCCGTTCCTGCAATTTACCCTCACACCCCTTATGCCACTGCCTCCTCTGTAACTGACCCTGGCTTGTTATTTGACCACGCTTCTGCCTAACGATTCTGCACATACCTCTGCCTGATCTGGAACTGACCCTGGACTGTTATTCGACCATGCTTCTGCCCAACGATTCTGTACATACCTCTGCCTGATCTGGAACTGACCTTGGACTGTTTGACCATGATATTTGCCTGCCTCTTGGACTGATCTTGTACCCTGCAACTGGACTAGTGGGATTCAACACAGGGGTCTCACATATGTGAGGGGCTCCAGAATTGTTTTTCTGGATGAAGAAAACAATTTATTTTGTTTTCTCAATCCTAGATTAGGGTCTGGAGACTCGGAGGCTTCAAAGAGATTTGGGTGGGAGAAGCCTCTACCCCTGTCCCCATTCTGTCCTGAACGAGGCCCTACTTCTGCCTGTAGGACTTACTGCCGTCATGCCTCTGCCTGTTGCACTGACCACACCACATGGACCTGCCTACTACCAGGACCAATATTTTTTGGCACTGCGGACAATATCTCTGCCTGCACTGACCCTGGACTTTATATGGACAGTAACCCTGCCTGCTGCCTGGACAATTGTGTTCGCCGCTGCTGACCAAGTCCCTGCCTGCTGCCTGGACCAGTGCTATCCTCCTGTGTATGACTGCGCTACTACAACCACAGGTAATCTTTTTTGTTTACGCTTTGCTCAGCATAATGTATTTTGGGGTGTAATTCTTGGTATGTGCATGCTATGTGTCCCTGGAACACCTGACGGTGTTCCTTGCATGTTGGATCTCTGTATGTGGCCAGGCTGTGTAGAAGTCTCACACATGTGGTATCGCCATACTCAGGAGGAGTAGCAGAATGTATTTTGGGGTGTCATTTTTGCTATCCAAATGCTATGTGTTGGAAATATCTTATAAACGGACAACTTTGTGTAAAAAAAAATGCGTTTTCATTTTTTTCCACATTTTCCAAAAACTTCTGGAAAAAAATAAACCATTCAAAAGACTCATTATGCCTCATAGATTATACGTTGGGGTGTTAGCTTTCCAAAATGGGGTCATTTTGTGGGTGTTTCCATTGTCCTGGTGCTCCAGGGCCTTCAAAAGTGCAATAGGTGGTTGAGAAATGTGATGTGTAATTTATGCTCCTAGAACACCTGATGGTGCTTCATGCATGTTGGGCCTCTGTATGTGGCCAGGCAGTGAAAAAGTCCCACAAATGTGGTATCGTAATACTCAGGAGGAGTAGCAGAATGTATTTTGGGGTGTCATTTTTGCTATCTAAATGCTATGTGTTGGAAATATCTTATAAACGGACAACTTTGTGTAAAAAAAAAATGCGTTTTCATTTTTTTCCACATTTTCCAAAAACTTCTGGAAAAAAATAAACCATTCAAAAGACTCATTATGCCTCATAGATTATACGTTGGGGTGTTAGCTTTCCAAAATGGGGTCATTTTGTGGGTGTTTCCATTGTCCTGGTGCTCCAGGGCCTTCAAAAGTGTAATAGGTGGTTGAGAAATGTGATGTGTAATTTATGCTCCTAGAACACCTGATGGCACTCCATGCATGTTGGGCCTCTGTATGTGGCCAGGCAGTGAAAAAGTCCCACACATGTGGTATCGTAATACTCAGGAGGAGTAGCAGAATGTATTTTTGGGTGTCATTTGTGGTATACACATGCCATGTGAGAGTAATAAGCTATTACATTGACAATTTTGTGGGAAAAAAAAAATCTCAATTTTGCAAAGAATTGTGGGAAAAAAATACAACTTCAAATAACTCACCATGCCTCTAACTAAATACATTGAAATGTCTACTTTCCAAAAAGGGGTTATTTGGGGGGCATTTATACTTTCCTGGCTTGTTAGGGTCTCAGGAAATGAGATAGGCCTCAGTACATCAGATGTGATAATTTTTTAATGATTTGCACCATAGCTTGTAGACTCTAAAACTTTCACACAGACCAAATAATTTCCACAAATTTTTGGTTATTTTTACCAAAGATATGTAGCAGTATAAATTGTGGCCAAAATTGATGAAGAAAAATTACGAATTTGCAAAATTTTATCACAGAAATTAGAAAAAATGTGTTTTTTTTCAAAATTTTCGGTCTTTTTTCATTTATAGCGCAAAAAATAAAAAACCCAGAGGTGATCAAATACCACCAAAATAAAGCTCTATTTGTATGAAAAAAAGGACAAAAAAATCATTTGGGTACAGTGTTGCATGACTGAGTAATTGTCATTCAAAGTGTGAGAGCACTGAAAGCTGAAAATTGGTCTGGATAGGAGGGGGGTTTAAGTGCCTAGTAAGCAAGTGGTTAAAAGATTGTTAAATAAAAGATCTTTTTATTCTACTTTTTCTACCTCATTTACCCCAGCACCGTTAAAAGTCCCGGGGCCTGTACCTGGCCCCAATGTCCCCTCTCTTTACACCTGCAATCCGGTGAGATGTCAAACCAGCAAAGAAAGACAAGATAGCAACTTCTGTTACTGTCTAAGAATTGAATCAGAGAACATGTTTGGAGACCCAAAAGAGGGTGCCCGTTGTCTATTAAGAGACTAACATTGCAAAAGTTTATCTGTTGTCAGCTGGGAACTGTTGTGCTTTTTTCAGGGGCCCCAAATTTGCGGGTCAACTGTTTTTTTCTTCATTCACTGATTGGTGTGACAAAAGAAGACTGTAGTAGCCATTTGGGACTGTCTTTATATACTGCTGCTAGGTAAATGCAGTTCAGTTCTGTTAATTACTATTACAATACTGCAGGTGTTTAATCATGTCTCTCATAGTAATAGTATTGTCTTAATGCATCTTTGTATAAGTACATGTAGCAGCGGCTGTGTGTAATCCCCCCGCAGGATCTGTGTAGAGTGGCCTTTGTGTAATTTTCCACTTGCTCTCCCCACCCGCTTACCCCCCAACAGTACAAAGTGGATCCTATGACAGGGCAGGAGAGAAAGAGCCAATGGGGACATCAGAAAGGACTTGCAGTGAAGATATCATGGACTATAGAAATTGTAGTTCTTAAAGGGGCGCTGCACAATAAGTGTTAATAGAGACTAATGGTTACTGGACGTCAGTTCCCACAAATCCCTACTCATGGAGGAGAGCTTCACTCTTTTCCCCTCACATCCGAGGGACCAGAGCATCAGGAGAGGAGCTAAGAGGATCCATTGCTGTGTCTGTTCACTTCTATCAGGAAAAGAGGACAGAACTGCCTCTGAGTCTGCCAGAGCTGCCTTCAGGCACTGTGTGAGGATTCAGGATCTGACTTCTGGAACCTGCTGATAGCCAATCCATTAGGACCAGACTAGCCACCTGCCAGGAAGTGGTGAGCTGAACTACACATCTTAAATGGCCATCACACACTGTTGGCCCAAGTAGACAGCTTCCACTTAGAAGCCTATCTTCTATCATCTACACACACTTTTAAAGGAGCAGTGCACCACCTAAAGAAGGGCCTCAATTAAAGCTGGCCAAAGTGCATTAATAGGCACCAAGTATGTGTACCACTTCCAGGGGTACCCCACACTAAAAACACCCACCTGCTGTTGGGGTTGTATGCACAAGGTGTACACCAGGATCCTTCTATTCTTCTGAATTATTTCATTAGAGGTGTACAGTGAGGGGAAAAAGTATTTGATACCCTGCTGATTTTGTAAGTTTGCCCACTGACAAAATAAACAATCAGTCTATCATTTTAAAGGTAGGTTTATTTTAGTGGTGAGAGACAGAATAACAACAAAAAAATCCAGAAAAATGCATTTCAAAAAAGTTCTAAAGTAATTTGCATTTTAATGAGTGAAATAAGTATTTGACCCCTTCACAAAACATGACTTAGTACTTGGTGGCAAAACCTTTGTTGGCAATCACAGAGGTCAGATGTTTCTTGTAATTGGCCACTAGGTTTGCACACATCACAGGAGGCATTTTGTCCCACTCCTCTTTGCAGACCCTCTCCAAGTCATTAAGGTTTCGAGGCTGACGTTTGGTAACTCGAACCTTCAGCTCTCTTTACATATTTTCTATGGGATTAAGGTCTAGAGATTGGCTAGGCCACTCCAGGGCCTTAATGTGCTTCTTCTTGAGCCACTCCTTTGTTGCCTTGGCCATGTGTTTTGGTACCATCCATGACCCATTTTCAATGCCCTGGCTGAGGGAAGGAGGTTCTCACACAAGATTTGACGGTACATGGCTCCGTCCATCGTCCCTTTGATGCAGTGAAGTTGTCCTGTCCCCTTAGTAGAAGAACACCCCCAAAGCATAATGTTTCCACCTCCATGTTTGACAGTGGGGATGATGTTCTTGGGGTCATAGGCAGCATTCCTCCTCCTCCAAATACGGTGAGTTGAGTTGATGCCAAAGAGCTTGATTTTGATCTCATCTGACCACAACACTTTCACCCAGTTCTCCTCTGAATCATTCAGATGTTCATTAGCAAACTTCAGGCAGGCCATGTGCTTTCTTGAGCAGGGGGACCTTGCGGGCTATGCAGGATTTCAGTCCTTCCAGTTGTTTTCTTGGTGACTATGGTTCCAGCTGCCTTGAGCTCATTGATGAGATTCTCCCGTGTAGTTCTGGGCTGATTCCTCATTGTTCTCATGATCGTTGAAACTCCATGAGGTGAGATCTTGCATGGAGCCCCAGACCGAGGGAGATTGACAGTTATTTTGTGTTTCTTCCATTTGCGAATAATTGCACCAACTGTTGTCAACCTCTCATTAAGCTGCTTGGCGATGGTCTTGTAGCCCATTCCAGCCTTAACTAGCTCTACAATCTTGTCCCTGACATCCTTGGACAGCTCTTTAGTCTTGGCCATGGTGGAGAGATTGGAATCTGATTGCTTCTGTGGACAGGTGTCTTTTTTATATAGGTAACAATCTGAGATTAGGAACAAGAGAGGGCTCCTAACCTCAGCTTGTTACATGTATAGAAGACACCTGGGAGCCAGAAATCTTGTTGATTGATAGGGGATCCAATACTTATTTCATTTATTAAAAAGCAAATCAATTTTATAACTTTTTTGAAATGCGTTTTTCCAGATATTTTTGTTGTTATTCTGTCTCTCACTGTTAAAATAAACCTACCATTAAAATTATAGACTGATCATTTCTTTGTCAGTGGACAAACTTACAAAATCAGCAGGGGGTCAAATACTTTTTCCCTCACTGTATGTAGTTACAATATTACAAAGAGAGTGCGTGAATCAGGAGTTTATAATGCACAGTGCATAGAGTGCAGGGTTGAGAGTACATAGCATACAGCCAAGTGTACAGTGGTCAGAATTATTTAATGTGCAGTCTGGTATCAAGATGCAGCAAACAGTATGTAGCATACAGTCTCCTGTACAGAGGTTAGTGCTATGCTGTATGTTGCACACTTCCCACAAGAGCCCTTTCAGGATACAAAGCGTACTTAAAGAAGAAGTGTCATTCCATAGCAGTTTCCATAATCTTCGCCACCTAAACCCCCCCCCCCCAATCAACCCCCACAGCAGAATCCCCTCTTTCTCCACAAAAAAAAACCCTCCCAGCAAAAAATCTCCCTCCCCCAAAGCAAACTGCTCACTTCCCTTAAGCAGCTTCCCACAGCAAAGAGCTTTTCCTCAAAAGGAAATATCTCCCCTCAAA
The DNA here is from genome assembly GCF_042186555.1 of Aquarana catesbeiana. NCBI lineage: Eukaryota > Metazoa > Chordata > Amphibia > Anura > Ranidae > Aquarana > Aquarana catesbeiana. Next base: position 383,137,442 of record NC_133325.1, read on the forward strand.
GCAAAGAGCCCCCACCCAACAAGAAATAAAAGAAACCACAAGAAATAAAAATAACCCCCACAGCAGAACCCCCCCCTCCCCAGCAAGGCAATTCTCTCCAAATAATTTCCCACAGAAGATATCAACCTCCCAGCAAAGAGCTCTTCCCAGCTCTTGAGTATTAGTGCCAGGAAGCCAGCTGTTAGGTAATTTGGACAGGGTAAAATCCCCAATCCTCACTAAATTTAATAGGTACGATGCCCGGCGGGTGTGGAGAGGCGACTCTTTGTACATCTTGCTGCATGTATGCGTTCCTTGATCATCCAATCGAGGGCGAATACTGCTGTGCAAAATGTAAGCACATTGTTTCCCTGGAAGCCCAGATTCTGAATCTGAGGAAGCAACTGTCAGCACTGAGAAGTCCCTCCATACTAAAGGAGAGCCAGGAACATACACGGCAGGTGCCGGCAGGGGCCAGCACAGAGGCGGGTGGAGACAAAGAGGTGCAGGCACTAGCAAAGAGTAGATGGGTGACAGTCAGGAGGGGTAGAGGGGGAAGTGCCAGGGAGGCCGATTTAGGACTGGAGCATCCCAATAAGTACGCTCCATTGAGTGACATTGGTGTAAGCAGTCAGGGACCAGCACTGCTGGAGCTGAGGGACTTTCCTAGATGCCGGGGGAAAAACTCCTCCAGTGAGAGTGGGGGGGGGGGCAGCAAAGGGAAAGGAAAGACAGATTCTGGTGGTAGGGGACTCAATTCTTAGAAGGACAGAGAGGGCAATCTGTAACCAAGACCTGAAGCGCCGAACAGTATGTTGTCTACCGGGCGCTCGAGTTCGGCACATCACGGATCTTGTGGACAGATTACTGGGAGGGGCTGAGGGAAGACTCGGCTGTCATGGTGCACGTTGGCATCAATGACAAAGTCAGAGGCAGATGGAGTGTCCTAAAGAATGATTTTAGGGACTTAGTAGCTAAATTGAGGAAAAGGACCTCCAAGCTAGTATTCTCAGGAATACTACCGGTACATCGAGCCGCACCAGAAAGGCAGAGGGAGATTAGGGAAGTAAACAAGTGGCTGAAGAGCTGGTGTAGTAAGGAGGGGTTTGGGTTCCTGGAGGACTGGGCCGACTTCTCAGTCGGTAACCGGTACTATAGAAGGGACGGACTGCACCTAAATAAGGTGGGTGCAGATCTGCTGGGAATGAAGATGGCCAAAAAGTTAGAGGGGTTTTTAAACTAGGCGATGGGGGGGAGGGTCCAGAGGCAGAGATAGCCAGCGCTGAAGATATTCCAGAGGGTAGTATTGGGGGCATTAGTGGTAGGTTAACCAAAGCACAAAAACACAAGGTGAGTATAGTAGCAAGTCCTAGTTGCAAACTCGAAATACCCAATACGAGGACAATATGTGACCGGTCTAAACTATTTGGCATGTTCACCAATGCCAGGAGCATGGCGGACAAGATGGGTGAACTAGAGATACTGTTGTACCAGGAGGATTTGGATTTTGTGGAAATTTCATAGACCTGGTTCAACAGCTCTCATGAATGGCTGGCAAACATTCAAGGGTAAACCCTATACCGCAAGGATAGAGAGGGTAAAAAAGGGGGAGGGGTATGCCTATATATCAAGAATAATGTACAAGTGAATGTGAGAGATGACATCACTGAGGGAGCTAGAGAGAAGGTGGAATCCTTATGGGTAGAGCTCCAAAGGGATGAAGCTAATGGGAAAATAATACTGGGAGTATGCTATAGGCCCCCTAACCTCAGGGAGGAAGTGGAGACAGATCTCCTATCACAAATTGGATTAGCAGCAAGTATGGGAAGTGTTATCATAATGGGGGATTTTAATTATCCAGACATAGACTGGGCAGGGGGAACCGCGCATTCATTTAAGGCTCGCCAGTTCCTTAATGTCTTGCAGGACAATTTTATGGGTCAGATGGTAGACGCACCAACTAGAAATAAAACATTACTGGATCTACTGATTACCAACAATACAGACCTGATCACGGATGTGGAAATACGGGGCAATTTAGGTAACAGCGATCACAGGTCAATTAGTTTCAGTATAAATCACACAAATAGGAAACATAAAGGGAATACAAAGACACTGAATTTGAAAAGAGCCAACTTCCCTAAACTACAAACCTTGCTAAAAGGCATAAATTGGGATAAAATATTAGGAACAAAGAATACGGAGGAGAGATGGGCTTGCTTTAAGAGCATATTAAATAAGGGCATTAGCCAATGTATCCCATTGGGTAATAAATTTAAAAGAGCGAACAAAAGTCCTGGATGGCTTAACTCCAATGTAAAAATGCATATAAAAGCAAAGGAGAAGGCCTTCAAAAAATACAAGGTTGAGGGATCATCCTCAGCATTCAGACTTTATAAAGAATGCAACAAGAAATGTAAGGGTGCAATTAGGGCAGCTAAGATAGAACATGAAAGACACATAGCGGAGGAGAGCAAAAAAAATCCCAAGAAATTCTTTAAGTATGTAAACAGTAAAAAAGGGAGGACAGACCATATTGGCCCCATAAAGAATGAGGAAGGACATCTGGTTACAAAGGATGGGGAGATGGCGAAGGTATTGAATTTATTCTTCTCCTCAGTCTTCACGAGTGAATCGGGGGCTTCAGTAACCAAAACTGCAGTGTTTATCCTCATGACACAACACAGGAAGCACCTCCATAGTTAACAGAGGACAGAAATAAAATTAGACTTGAGAAACTTAACATTAATAAATCGGGACCAGATGGCTTGCATCCGAGGGTACTTAGGGAACTCAGTCAAGTGATTGCCAGACCGTTGTTCCTAATTTTTACATATAGTCTACTGACTGGAATGGTACCAGCTGATTGGAGAAAAGCCAATGTAGCACCAATATTTAAAAAGGGCCCAAAATACATCCCTGGGAATTACAGACCAGTTAGCCTAACATCAATAGTATGTAAACTCTTGGAGGGGATGATAAGGGACTATATACAAGATTTTAGTAATAAGAACGGTGTCATTAGCAGTAATCAGCATGGATTCATGAAGAATCGTTCTTGCCAAACCAATCTATTAACCTTCTATGAGGAGGTGAGTTGCCGTCTAGATAAAGGAAGGCCCGTAGACGTGGTGTATCTGGATTTTGCAAAAGCATTTGACGCAGTTCCCCATAAACGTTTACTGTACAAAATAAGGTCTGTTGGCATGGACCATAGGGTGAGTACATGGATTGAAAACTGGCTACAAGGGCGATTTCAGAGGGTGGTGATAAATGGGGAGTACTCAGAATGGTCAGGGGTGGGTAGTGGGGTTCCCCAGGGTTCTGTGCTGGGACCAATCCTATTTAATTTGTTCATAAACGATCTGGAGGATGGGATAAACAGTTCAATCTCTGTATTTGCAGACGATACCAAGCTAAGCAGGGCAATAACTTCTCTGCAGGATGTGGAAACCTTGCAAAAAGACCTGAACAAATTAATGGGGTGGGCGACTACATGGTAAATGAGGTTCAATGTAGAAAAATGTAAAATAATGCATTTGGGTGGCAAAAATATGAATGCAATCTATACACTGGGGAAAGAACCTCTGGGGGAATCTAGGATGGAAAAGGACCTGGGGGTCCTAGTAGATGATAGGCTCAGCAATGGCATGCAATGCCAAGCTGCTGCTAACAAAACAAACAGAATATTGGCATGCATTAAAAGGAGGATCAACTCCAGAGATAAAACGATAATTCTCCCACTCTACAAGGCTCTGGTCCGGCCGCACCTGGAGTATGCTGTCCAGTTCTGGGCACCAGTCCTCAGGAAGGATGTACTGGAAATGGAGCGAGTACAAAGAAGGGCAACAAAGCTAATAAAGGGTCTGGAGGATCTTAGTTATGAGGAAAGGTTGCGAGCACTGAACTTATTCTCTCTGGAGAAGAGACGCTTGAGAGGGGATATGATTTCAATTTACAAATACCGTACTGGTGACCCCACAATAGGGATAAAACTTTTTCGCAGAAGAGAGTTTAACAAGACTCGTGGACACTCATTAAAATTAGAAGAAAAGAGGTTTAACCTTAAACTACGTAGAGGATTCTTTACTGTAAGAGCGGCAAGGATGTGGAATTCCCTTCCACAGGCGGTGGTCTCAGCGGGGAGCATTGATAGCTTCAAGAAACTATTAGATAAGCACCTGAATGACCGCAACATACAGGGATATATAATGTAATACTGACACATAATCACACACATAGGTTGGATTTGATGGACTTGTGTCTTTTTTCAACCTCACCTACTATGTAACTATGTAACTTTGTAACAAGTATCTCCTATAGCAGAAATCAAACTCCCACCAGCAGAGACTTAATGCAGAAACAGAGGTCCACAGCTCACTGGATAAATCGAATGTATGAGACAACTACGAGCATGGCAACAACAGTCCACGCCCTAGGACCACCCTTACTAATGCGTTTCACCCAATAGGGCCTGGCTATAGAGATGTCATTGCCTGCCCAAAATAACCCCCCACAGCAAAAATTACTCTCCTTCTCTGGAAAGAGGTCCACTCAATAACAACATTCTACTCCTTCCCCGAGCACACACACAGAAAAAATTACCCCCAGAAAAGTGCTCCCACTCACAGCAGAAATTAACCCCCCCCCAGGAAAGAGCCCTCTCCAACATCCCCACAAGAACACTCCCACTGCAGAATCACCAATCACCCAATGCACAAATCCTATTAATGGCTATGTGATTTTTGATATATGGAAAGTGTAGTAGGCTTACTAATCTGACATGTTCACTGATGGTGAGTAATACAATGAATGTCAGTATGAACTGATGTTACAACATCAGCTTATTATAAAACTGTAGAACATGAAGCTGAGCATCCATCTGCTGTGAGCTCTTTGGCTCTAGTCATTCTTAATGATATAAGACTTGGTGGATCCCTACCAGGACCTGGACAAGGGGTGGGCAGGAGGGACAGCTGCCCTGGGCCCTGTGGTATCATGTGAAGTGGGGAGAGGGGGAGGATTTGTGTTGGAAGAGGGAATTTGGGGGGTGGCAGAGGGTAAGTATTGTTCTAGTTGGGGAAATTTGGGGGTGGGTGGGATGAGTGCTAAGAGTGGTGATTTAGGGGGGTTTGTTCTTGGGAGGAAAAGAAGATTTGTGCTAGGAAGAGGGATTTTGTGCTGGGGGGGAGAAGATGTGTACTAGGAGGAGAAATTTTCCGGGTAGAGGATTTGTGTTAGGAGGAGTGAATTTGTATTTATTTGGGGGGGGGCAAGATTTGTGGTTAGAGGGGGGATTTCAGCAGGGGGGCAGATTTGTACTGGATGGACTTTGTGCTAAAGGGGCAAACTTGCAGCTTAGTGCTCAGTGTTTTTGTTGGGAGTATTTTAGCTTACACATAATGTGAATACATCTTGGGGTGGAGAGGCGCAGTTTGGCATGTTCGCTCTAGATGACCTTGTCCCGACACTGATCCCTACATACAGCAATATGATGTTTAATATGTTCCGTACAAGACTGTCAGCTTCTTGGGCATTTCACTAGCTATGTATGATGTTGAAAAGTGTCACAAAAATGACCCTATAGAAATGTATATCTATAATATATATGTTTCATTTCAGTTAATGGAATCCTTCGGTCATATCACTACATAAGGTTAGAGCTTCTTTCCACCTCAGTAGTTCTCTCTGGAGACTTGGCCTCTCAGGAAGATTGGCAGGCCCATCTTGAGCCCTTTGATTTTGCATGGAGTAAAGCAGGTTGACTTGATTGTTATTCTGTCTGCAGAAATGTGTCAATCCAAGAAAAAAACAAAAAAACAAAATCTGCATTACTATTTGAATTCTCAATCTTGATGTCTATTCTATTCACCTTCCTCTATTTTGTTCATTTAAATTGTATTTCTGACTGCTTAGAATTTGGCACTATGGAGTTCAACTATGCATTCTGCTTTGAAACATCTAACTTATCATATTAATTGCATTTTCCACCCAGTGCTTTATAGGTTATCACTTGTATAAAGCAGAAAGCCTTCTTTTCTAGAGATTTTCTAAAGCTGCACACATTTAAATCCTCTTATTTTTTTTCTCTCGTGAAATAAAAAGCTCATTGAGGAATATAACAATTAATAGTGCTAGTAACAACTCTGACATTTGGGATTTTCATTGCAAATGCTGACTTGAACGTTTAGTATAATGGTGGTCAGGACACTCTGAAGTATTGTCAAGATGACCCATGTCACCAACAATCAAATTATTCATGAACTTTTTGTAATAAAGAAATGCCACACATTAGCTATTTGATACAGTATTTACAGACATTGGGGCTTACATAAAAAGCCAAATTGCAAGGTGCAGCAATAGTCCATAGCAATCGTCAACTGTTTTTGGACTCTTTGATTGTGCTGAAGTAAGCTCAGGTTGAAGTCAAAGCGTTTGTTACCCCAGCATTCCTGATATGTGCCTGCTGTACCATGTACTTGTGTGAAAAAGTATCCTGTTTTCTTTGCATTGCTTCCTATGTGTGAAATCTCTGGTGTTTCTGCCAGTCCCTCTGCTTTTCTATTAAAAACTGACCTCACTAAGCAGAACACATCGTGATCAGTTCTCTGGCTATGCTGGGAACAACACACTGCGCTCTCCTGAAATGATCAGACTTGTCAAGACACCTCCTCTGCACAGCCTGTCACTGGGAAGTTCAGTGTGCTGCTATTTCTCCTCCCCCAGCTCTTATGCAGCTGAGAATAGAGGGAATGCAATCACTTATAAGGGAAAAAATATATTTATAATGTTTTTTGTATATTTATAAAAAATGTTTTGCCTTTAGTTTGTATTTTAAACTAGTGGATTGTTTTACAATGTGATTGTTTACAATCACTTTAATGTTCCACACATGTTGTTTAAGCTCAAATGAAGTTTCACAACTTTTTATCTCATTACAGCCATGTACTCCAAACGGTATGATTTATTACTGAGTTTTGCTTGAAAATGCTTTAAAATACCTTTTTCTGTCAGTGGGAATGTTGGTTTTTGCATTCCGACTCCAGAGCTTTATGTTAGGATAGCTGTTTAACAGCCACACCCCTCAATAAACGCTCCCTACCCCTCTTTATATTGCTGAGGCGGTTAGGGGGTGTGTCATACCAGATCTGTTTGTAACGGGGCTTGTGAATGGCTGTGAGTTTGTGCCAAAAGCACAAGTCAGTGCCTCACTTCTTCTTTCTAGAACAACCCTCCTACCTAAAGCCTTAACCCTCCGCCATCTTGTGCCCATCTCCATGCCAGAGGCCTTCCCTGACATTCACTGGCCATTAACCTTTATATCCCAGTGAAGGAATGTCCACACAAATAAGACGAAGTTGCACTTTACTTTACTGATGTTACTTTAAGATGTCATGTACTGGATTTGGTCCTATCGCTATTGCTTTCATCGCAAGTGGGACTTATACATTAAGAGAGTGCCACCGGACCTGGAGAGCCAAATTCTAAGTGATATCCCAATCACTGTGCCTCCCCCAAACTTACCTCACCTCCAAACAACAAAACAACCTGGTTTTGGTATTATACAAGGAAGGTTGCTGTCCTGAATACTCAGTACTTCCCCTATGTACTCCAACATACTCAATATAAACATCCACTCTATGCCACGGCTGTACCAGCCACACAATCACTACCTCTCCCTGTGATCACCTCATGGTCTTGAACAGGGATGCTGTCAAATCTAGTTTGCTAAATGGTAACTAACCTGGTCAATTGTTAGGGGATCTTCTGATTCTTTGCCTAACTCTGAGTTTGATGCACCTCTCCCCTGTACCACTGGGGGGCATTGTCACCTATGGCTTTGGAATGATAAGGTGCATGTGAACTTGGAGTATGAGTGGATAGGTTGCTCTAGCCAATTGGCAGGGGTTTACTCGAGCCCCATAGCCTGCTGAGAGAGCCTATTGATTTGGAGGGGTCAGGTAATCGGGGTTTGGTGCCACCTGGGCGGCTGTCTGGGTGGACATGTGTTGAAAGCTCCTGGTTGGTAGGCCAGAAGCCTGAGGCCTATCCAGGAGTTCCCTTGTTGCTAGGCAGTCTAAGGCCTACCCAGGATAAGAAAAAGCAGCATAGGGTTGGGCTTTTATGTCGGAAACATAACCAAATTGCCACAGGTTCTACCAGCCGGAGAACCCCTCTTTTTCAGAAGTGAAGGGACAGAGTTGCTAACAGAGGACAACTATTCAAGTCGCCAGCGGCAAAGCTTGAACCAAGGTCAGATGTAAAGGGGAAACTGTCGCCATCAAGGGACAATGCTCCTGTTATCAGAGGCGAGAGTTCAGAGTCTGAAAGAGTACCAGAGCAGCCATAGTCACTAACCAGGGACGGTGAAAAAGTTGGGAAGTCTCAGTGGAAGTCAAGCCAAGGATCCAGCGGGATAGTAGGGGTGACGCTTGCAAAAGAGAGTTCAGTCATTTGGTTGAAGAGCCGAGTAAGGAACCCAGCAGGTCAGTGTGGGTGGCCCTCGGTAGCTACAGCGGGAGGCTGTGAGATGGGGGCCAGGTCCTACACAATGGGAATACCAAGTTTGGTATGTGTAGAGATCTGTGTTAACCTACAAGTTCAGTTGCTAAGGGAAACAGCTAGTTCGGGTGCAGTTCAGCTTTAAGGCATCTGGAACTGTACAATTAATATACTGTTCTATTTTTGAGAATCTCGGAGTCTGCTAAGTGCTTTTGCACCTGCTCAAAGAGTGTCCTGGCCACCCTAACCCTCTCTCCCCAGTTCTTTAAGAGAAAATAAATCGCTTTTGTTCGGCATCATCAAAGTGTCTGGCGCCCAACTTAATCTACGCTACTCTACACCCACTATGCCTAGTGACCCACACTGTGAGAATGGATGTCAACTTTCCCTGACCCTGAAGTTCACCACCAGCTCTTTAGAAGTCGGGGCCATGGCTACATAATGATATCAGCTTTTAAGCCTAAAAAAAAGATGTAAACAGATGATAAAATAATTGCATTTATTGCAAAGTGACAGGTTATGTTAAAAAAAATTATTACTAAGTGCTGCGCTGCTCTAACAATACCTAAAACTCTATTTCACAATCAATATAAACCACCTCACTCAATAAAAAAAAATCTTATATATAAAAAACACTCCACCACACTATGATGAATAATGTAAAAAATGATTACACTATCCAACTAATATTAATACATCAGTGCTATATTTAAATTCAATGTGCAAATTATTATCAGCAATAGTGCTCAGGGTAATCTTAATCCAATTATACCAGTGCTGTAAATTCCCCCCAAAAAACTTGTAAATAAATTATAATATGAAATTTAATATAAAGTATATATAAAATTCAAAATGGAATAACACAGCACCAGTGCTGTCAAATCAGCTTATTGTGCAGCAAGACCCAATCTTTAGATATTCCAACCTGTGCTTGATTAACAATCATGCGTGCCCTGTCCATGATCCACTACGCTCCAATGGAATAGTGCTCCACCTCCATATAGGAATGCACGCTCCCCTCAGGATATTACCTATATAAATATAAAGGTCTTTATGTGCTTTATCTTTATCTACTATATATGGTATCTCCTCCAGTGAAATGGAATTCTTGTACCCAGGAGGTAAACCTGCAGGCCCCTTTAAACCATTAACATTTTGCTGACAATGACTAGAAGAAATACTTATACAAGTGAAAAATCATCCAATAGTATAATGCATTTTATTAATAGCTATTTAAACATTTTAACTTGAATTATCTTAAAAAATTCCTTTACTTCATTCCTCTCCTGTAGCAGGAACTCCATGCCTTGTGTAAGCTCTGTGACAGAGCTTACAAAGGAACATTAAAGTGAGCCTAAACTCAGAAAGTGAAGATTTGCATTTTTTTGCAAGGGTATTTAGAAACGTTGTTGTGGTCATGCAGCACCCTGAAAAATTGACCTTAATTCTGGAATTCTTCTGGAATTCTGGATGCCTCTGGTTGCTAGTTTCCAGATATTATCTGATGTCACTAGTATGCTGCTCATTGTGCGCTAAAGGTATGCCCAAGCTCTTTTGTTTTTCTACCTCAGTGCCAAAATTCTTTATCCAGTACCAGTTGTTTCAAAAAAGCATTAGGATTACATTTGTTTGTCAAAGCACCATTTTACAAATTGTCCCTGACCTTGAATGATTCTAGACCCACCAGTTATATCAATGAGACTTGTGGTCCCGTCACTAAGCTCAGGAGCTCAGTCAAACCATTCCTGGTCATCTGATCATGCAACAAAGTATTTAGTAAGTATGCCCCTACCAGCAAAGTGTTGATCCTGTTGGATTTTTTCCACTTGAAATGTACTGTAAATATGTGTGTGTGTGTGTGAGTGTGTATGTACTGTATGTAATTGAGCATATGTATATATCTAAGTGTGTATGTACTGTATATGTACTGTATATATCTCTGTATCTGTATGCATTTGACTGGGTGTGTATGCATGTGGTTAACTGAACATATTTATATATCTGATTATGTAATTATTATCCTCCATTGATGTGAACATCTGATAATTCATACAATTACTAATTATTCCTCTACTCCTACTGTAGATACTGTACATATACCTAAACAAATTAACATAATACTATATACTGTATATATACCCTACAATAGGTTAAAAAAACAATATTTCATAAGTGTACATTCAATTCATTTATGTAAAAATCGACTGTGCAATAACTTAAGTCCATTCATGTGAAAGAATATTAAAGTTGATAAATTCTTCTTCCATGCCTCACACCTAAAGACAGCAGCTCCCCCATAATTTTGGCCCCCCCAAATCAGAAGGTAAAACAGCGCTTCAGCATCTATCCATGGGCCAACTGCTCCACTCTAATGCCCCGTACACACGATCGGATTTTCCGACGGAAAATGTGCGATCAGAGCGTGTTGTCGGAAATTCCGACCATGTGTGGGCTCCATCGGACTTTTTCCATTGGATTTTCCAACACACAAAGTTTGAGAGCAGGCTATAAAATTTTCCGACAACAAAATCCGATCGCGTGTGGACAATTCCGACGCACAAAGTGCCACGCATGCTCAGAAGAAATTCCGAGACGGAACAGCTCGGTCTGGTAAAATTAGCATTCGGAATGGATAGAGCACTTTCGTCACGCTGCAATGTTTACAATTGTTTAATACAGCGCACTCTCTTCTTCTTTATAATGTGAGAAGAATAAGGTAGTTTTGCTGCTCATATTCACACAGACTTCTCACAAAGTTCTTTCTTTATTATTTATCGGGACTCCCTCAATAAATTTTGATTTATCACATCTGACTAAATTTGTTTTTTTTTGTTTTATTTATGTTTTTTTTTAATTTTTTTCAAGACTGTTTTTTTTTTTTTTTTTTTTTGGGGTTTGTATTTGTTTCAAGGCGGATGTTTTTTTATATTTTATTGGTTTTACTCCATAATATTTGTGTGTGTGTTTTGTGTGTCAAGTTACCACAACACCATTATTATCTTGTATTATTTAATCTCAAGGAGATTGCTTGGTGTTGGTGTCCCTTGTTAATTTCACATTGTATTTTTGAAATGTCCCTGCCTCCTCACAAACAAACTGTCCTTTTTGAAGGAAAACACACATAGGCGAGTATAATTTAACCAAAAATTCCTTTATTAAGGGCTCAGAACCAAACAAAGAGGGAGGCAACGCTAGATAAACATCATAAATTGGCGAAGCCTTTGGCCCCCAGGGCAGACATCAATTCTTTTCCAGCAAAATTGGTGGCCTGAGGAGTCCATATCTAAGGGAGTGCAGTCTGGTCCAGAAGTCCCAGAGATCCGGAAAGCAGCAGATGACATCTGTGTCCCCAGGCTGTGGTAATACAAGAGCCTGCCAGACCAGACCACGCTTTCTTCCCGGCTGTGGCTCTGGTGTTGGAGATGTGACAGGAGGAGGAGTAGGACCTGGAGGAGGAGGAGGAGGACTATGTGTGAGGTCACAAATGTGGGTAGCACATGTTATTTGGCCCCTCAACCCCTTATTGAGAGCTTCCAAAATTAAGAACTCACACAGGAGTCGTTGGCCCTCCTCCATCTGCATCATTTTGCAGGCAGTTATGCCAGCAAAGTCCTCCTCCACACTGTGGGGGGTTCTCAGGGCCTCTGTAGCCTTCCAAAAGAGGCCTATGGCAGCCTCCTCCAGGTTACTCCTCTTCCTGCCATTTTGTTTTTGAAGGCGGAGGGTAGGGACCTGGGTATCAGGCAGCCTGCTTGGCCCGGCCACCTCCTGGCTGAGACTTCCCTGTGTATGAAAAAGGGACATGGTTTTAGTTTTTGCATCATCAATCACAATCATAAATTAGCAATCCAAACTAACATCTAGTTAACATCATTGATTGGACAACCAGCAATATTTAGAAGAATGCTACACCTGGCTCAAGCTGGGCTCCTCCACATGTTGCTGCCTGGAAGGCCCAGGTTGGGCGTCAGAAGCCTCAGCTGGGGGGGGAAGGAAGCGTGGAAGAAAGACTGGAGAGTGCTGGCCTGGGTTCAGTCTGACCTGCCAGAAAATGCAGCCTGTCATAATACCACAGCCTGGGGACATAAATGTCATCTGCAGCTCCGGATCTCTGGGAATCCTGGACCTTCTTGCGCTCCCTTAGATAAGTGCTCCTCAGGCCACCAATTAGGATCTTCAAATAGGTGATGTCTGCCGTGGGGATCACCGACATCACAAATTCCAACAAATTATCCAACGCTGCCTTCCTCTTTGTTTGGTTCTTATATTCAGGGTGGTTTATCTGCCACAGACATGGCAGCTCCCTGAAGATATCAATGAAGATTGGCATAAAGTCCTTATCTTTCAAGATATCCATTTTCACTGCAAGACACAACACAAGACAAACCCTAATGTCAGCCTAAAGTCTTCTAAACTTGTGCAAATACAGGCCTCAATCTAGAAGCAGTATAGGCCCAATGTTAAATCTTACCTTCGCAATCACGATCAGCGCCTCCGTTACTCCTTCCTCCGTTCACAGATCGTACGTACTACGCACGCGTGTTACACTTTATAGACACTGCGCATGCGTGAAACTCCGCCCGCCCCTGACGTTCTTTCTAGTCTATTCCCCTTCTCATTCATCGCAGTGGGGGAAGAGCACATGGCGGAGACACAGCAGGTGTCTGATAATTACACCAACGAGGAGGAGGAGGAGGAAAGGCCGGAGGCAGAAACGTTCCGATCCAGAAGGAGACGATTTAAGGAATCAAATATGTCCTTTGGGGAGATGGTGGAGATGGTCGACATCCTGAAGAAGGCCGACTATGACGGGAAGTATGGACCTTACCCCAACCCCAATGTCAGAAAGGCCAAGATCATGGCGAAAGTGGTCAAGAGTCTGCACCAGAATTTCGGGGTATGACGATCGAAAGATCAGCTCAGGAAACGGTGGTCGGACCTCAAATTAAGAGAGCACGAGCAGTACAGAAAGATCCGGAGAGTGCTGCAAAAGAGTAAGTAGTTGTCCTGTGTTCCTATTCTTTAGGTTTATTACGTTCGTGCTGCTCCATGTCTTTTCTTAACTGTTCTCCAGTTTAAAATGGCAACTTTCATGTTCATGGGCACATTATTCGTTCGTATAAAACATTGTTCGTTCGGCCTAGAAAACACCATTGTTTTGGCCATATGCATTTGCCCATATTTTTTATAGCCTACTTGTCTGCAAATAATTTGGTTGTGTAGATGGGTTTGTAACTAGAATGAAATGCAAACTAGATTCTGTGTAAGGAGAGGACACTCAGCAGCTGTTTACACATCTGGACGCTGGAGCACTAGTGTGGGACACCAGAACACCCTTTTTATTGGGGGTCCCACACAGGTGCTCCAGAGGATACTATAGGGGTGTTTCCATCTGTGAAGCTTGTACAAAACAGGTAAAGTATTGAAGCTTGACAAAGGACACTAAAAATTCTACATCTTGGAACTCTGCCAAAATAGACAATTGTACCCCACTTCCAAGCAATGTTTCATATTCCTATTTCTGCCATCAAATATCTGTGTGTTAAGTATACCTATTTTTTTTACATAGGGGATAAAAGACTCAGAGGACACCCCTCATCCGAGGAGACCACAGACCCCCACCTCTGGAAGAAGGGGAAATCCACCCAAGCCAAGCAGAGCAGGTGGAGGAAGACGTGGTGGAAATTGGCCCCACAACAGGTGAGTGTCTGCGACCACAGGCTCAGGTAAGAGATGGATGCCAGCATATTTATAATACATGGTGTGTTTTTGTTTCTATCCTTTTAGGTGATTGTGATGTTGTGGATCCAGATCATTTCACCTCTGAAAGTGCACAGATCCTGATCAGGGAGATCATGGGGTGTAAGAGGGACTTGGAAAACCTCCTGAAAAACATCAATGATGTATAACAAAAAATTAAGAACATCATTGATGTTTTAGGGAGAGTTTAAAACCCCCCAAATTCCCTTTTTTTGTTTGTGCTTTTTGTGAGCTAAAAATTATTAACATTTTTTGACATATTTGCGAAAAGCCAAATTTTGAAGAGGCACACAGTGTGTCAACATGTGTTATCTGCCATCATGGGAGATCAATGGACGCGTTTTGGGGGTGCAACCCCTTCCTCAATAATAAAGTTGCTGTGAGGAAGGGGTTGCACCCACAAAACACATCCCTTGATTCCCCATGATGGCAGCTAGCACATGTTGACATTCGGCAATTGGTGTGCATCTTCAAAATTTGGCTTTTCTAGGGGTGACTTCACCCCATCTGAACGCAATATCAAACACAGTTTGTAAATACTCATGTCTGATATTGCCTTCAAGTTCTACCAAATGTGAACTTTGTAAGTTCAAGATTTGTGTCTTTCTTGTTGGTTTTAAACATGCCTGTTTTATCTTAAATGGACATTTCTACTTTTTCTAATGTGACCCCAAAAATTGTTATACAACAAACATGTTGGTTTGTTTTAAAAACCTTTTCTAAATGCACATGTGATTGTGCTGGTATTAAAAAGATTGTTAATCAAGAATGTGTGGATTATTGTTTCAACGCTCCAAAACTTTTGTTGTGCTCTAATTGGTGTTTTCAGTGACAATGGGGGTTATTACCTAAGGGCAAATCCACTTTGCACTACAAGTGCAGTTTCAAGTGCACTTGTAGTGCAAAGTGTCTTTGCCTTTAGTAAATAACACCCAATAGTGCTTTGAAATGTTACACAATCACGCCATTTTCAGGACTCACCACATTTCTGTCAGGGTCAGCTGAAAGAAACACAAGCAGTAAATGTCACCAAAGATTTTAGTAGTTAAATTTTTTTGTTTATTTGAAAAAGGTTTGAGACATTGTCTGGCATATTGATAACCCCCCCTACCCGCAATGTATTCAAGGTATCTTAGACGGACATCACGGGCACTCAGGGGGGGCAAGCCAGGACGGCCACTTTCAAGCCCCTTCAGGGTTGGTTGATTTTGAATTCCAGCCTCAGGCCCAACTGAGCCAGCATAGTTGGCAGAATGTTGCCATAAAAAGATGTGTAGAACACAGCATGCCAGGATGATATGATTCAGTTTGTACTCCGCCATGTGTATGGGTGTAAGAAATAGGCGGAACCGGCTGGCCATGATTCCAAACGTGTTCTCTACCACTCTTCTGGCACTGGCCAGCCGGTAATTAAAAACCCTCTGGTCCGGGGTGAGGGTCCTCATCGGGAATGGCCACATAAGATGATCCCCCAGCGCAAACGCTTCATCTGCAACGAAGACGTATGGGAGTCCTTCCACATTGTCTTCTGGAGGTGGCAAGTCCAAGCTGCCATTCTGGAGACGCCTATAGAACTCCGTCTGGGCGATGACTCCACCATCTGACATCTGGCCATTCTTCCCCATGTCCACATACAGGAACTCGTAAGTAGCCGACACCACCGCCAACATCACAATACTATTAAACCCCTTATAGTTGAAACAGTATGACCCCGAGTTGGGTGGTGGGACGATGTGGACGTGTTTCCCATCAATTGCCCCTCCACAGTTAGGAATGTCCCACCGCTGGGCAAAGTGGGAGGCCACAATCTGCCATTCCTGTGGCGTGGAAGGAAACTGTGGAGTCAAACAAGAAAAAAAAATTAGTCATTTTGCACATAAACAGGGAAAGCAGATTAGACACAAACATTCTTGGCCAACATCAAGATAACATTTATTTGAGGGAGTTTTTAAAGACCAAAGTATAAGGTACACCTATCAGATTCCCCCTCCCCCCCTCTTATGGGCCATTTCTAACATTTTAGGGGGGGAGCTCTTGGACAGGTAACCCTCTCCACTTCATTGAGAGATGAATGCCTAAATAATGGGTATTACTTTGGCCAGCCCCTCCTTAGTTATACTGTTGACAGCCCACTGGACAGGTAAGAGGTGTCATAATACAAAGATATAAATACACATTGTACACATTTGAGCACATTTGGAAATTCTACTATTACCTTTCAAGATAATAATAGTATACAAAAACTTTAAACAGTACCATTTGAAAGTATTCAGGCAGGCCCTTGCACTACATGCTTTGGGGAATTCATCCATACATCTGGCCACAAAAGAGATGGGTATAGTGTGTATGGGTTTGGCAAAGTCAGCAGATAGATGATTGAGGATAGATAGAGAATTGTTATCAGCTGACTTAGCAGTTGGGGAGAGGGAGGGTTCCAAATGATTTGGTGACCCCCAAAAAAAGCCTCTGGTACTCTGCCTGAATTTAAAGCACAAATCACATTTAA